>NC_057799.1:399529784-399696076 GCF_018294505.1 Triticum aestivum
CCGAACCATAGCTACACCTCTTGGTCGGCGCAATGCCACATCATCACTTGGGGGCTTGGTCGTATCTGAACCATAGCTACACCTCTTGTTCGGCGCAATGACACAACATCACTTGGGGGCTTGGTCGTACCCGAACCATAGCTACACCTCTTGATCGGTGCAATGCCATAACATCACTTGGGGGCTTGGTCGTATCCGAACCACAGTCACACCTTTTAATCGGCTCAAAGCCACATCAATCCGGGGCCAAAGAGAGTGTTGTAAAACAACAGCTCAAACATAGGCACCCACTGAGCACAGCTCACAATGTTGCTTGGGGATTCTTTACTGTCGAATTTAGGGCCTGGCAGCCCGTGAAAAGCCTCGACTACAACGGTTTTATTTGCCTTTTGCTAAGTTTCTCTTTCTTTTGATAAGATTTGTGATGTTTTCAAACCGGTGTTTATCAACCCGGTTAGGCTGTCAACTACAAGTTGTCAGTATATGATCAAGTTATAATCCGGAGACTATCAGCCCGGTCTGGTTTTGACTCAAAGTCACCAGTATGGAATTAACCGGTGTTTATCACAACCCGGAACGGTTTTATTGTAAACCGGAATCATATAACAGGAGTTACTTCTACTCCGGATTAGGGTTATTACCCTCATTACAAAGTTGGTCAGCCAACACTATGCCTAACGGTCAGAGGTATCATATATTTCCATATTTGGTTATCTTTTACAACCTTGGTTATAAACCTTGGTCATATATATATTTGGGTATCATGACCCGCCCGGTGGTAAACCGCCAGGGCGCTTTAAGCTTCTTATCTGCAGGAACAACTTGAATAAATAGCTATGGATTATGAACATCATATCTTAAGCATGGCGGATTAACACGCATTAGTTGCAGATAAATATGCACGAAGGCATAACAGACCAAGTGTTTTAACTAGCCTATTACAAGGCGTTTCAGTGCCCAAAGGGATAATTTTTTCTCAATAAGCATTGCAGCGTGGAAGACTAAACCGGCCCCCGGATTATGATTGCTTATTAGCTTGACCTGACGGCTGCGGATCATCTTGCACCGGTTCATCTTCTTCGTCTCTACCCAGCGGCTGGAAGTCAACAGTTGTCCAGTCGATCCCAGTTAAAGATTGGAACACAGCTTCATCGCATATAAGGGTTGACGGTTCAATATCAGGGGTATAAGTGTGCTTACGGATTGGAGGGATCAGATTTTGCGCTTCCGGAATTGGTACAGCAATCCATCTGTTCTTGTCATCATAACTTGCCTGATAGTATGAGAGATTAGCTTCTTCAGCCAATTGACAAGCCAGTGGACGTACTTCCCGGTTTATGGCACGGAGATCCTCCTGGCCAAATTCTGATCCGTCTTCTTTTAGGCTTGGGAAGCCTTTAGCCACATCCACCAGATCACGATCAGGCACCCACGGCTTTGCCCGGGTTAGAGCAGTCAGAGCTCCGGCCCTTGCAGCAGCTTTCTTTAGTTCTTCAACCCGGGCAGGCAGCATGGATAGCCTTTCTAAGGTGTCCTTGATCAATGTTGGAGGAGGTTTATTGTGTGAAGCGGTGCAGATGATCCGCTGCGCACCGATATACAGCTGCTCTATCAGAGTATATGCCGCTTTCAATTTCTTCCGTATGTCAGAGCCCAGATGGCTAATGCGAGTTCCTGCATCATTATAAACGTCAGTAAACCAGTAACACATGGGAAGATATGTTGACAGTATAAAGCAAGGATGCTTACCAAATACAGCAGCGGTCATAGCATGTACTTTCCGCTTTACACCAGTCAGCTCATCTACCACCGATTTGAGAGCCGCTTCTGCGTCTTTAGCTCTTTTCTGCAAAGCGGATTTCTCTGTCTTCCAATCCGCCCACTCCTTGTTGAAGTTCTCCTTTAGCTTTTCCATAGCGGCTAAGGCGCTCGTCAGCTCATCTTTTTCCTTGGAAGTTTCGGTTTGTTGGGACTTGATATTTTCTTGCAGATCAGCGGTTTGGCTTTCCATCTTGCTCAGTTCAGCCTATAAAGAGACAGATATATAATGAGTTGACAATACATATTTGAAGTACCAAGCACATAACAAGTTATGCCCTTAGTACTTGGGGGCTAATGCATATTTGCTCTTTATCAGAAATTTTTACAAGTCCCAAGCACAATACAAGTATTTAGCTTGGCACTTGGGGGCTAATGTGTATTTGCTCATAAAATCCTGATATGGGAATTCTTCTACAAAGTCCCAGTCCATCTTTATGAAGTTAAACTGGCCCTTGGGGGCTACATCAGTGAAGTTAAGATGCATTGTTGCAAACATGAAATTGTTACTAAGTCCCAGTTTAAATTTGTATCTTAAACCGTCACTTGGAGGCTACTGGAGTTGATAAGCTTCAATTAAATATAAGAGAGAAACACTTATGAAGTTACCTCATATCGCTCCTTCATCATATTTACCAAGCCGGATTCATAGTCATGGCTGGTGTACAGATGGTTCAGGAAGCCAGAGTGAAGGTCTTGAACATTCAGATGGCCATAATTTGACAAATCAGCATTCCATTTGCCTTTGCCAATTGCAGAGAGCTCATCTTTGGCAGTATGCTTTGACAAAGCGACAGGATTGCCCGGAGCGGTATGGCCAGTGCCAGTAATCATAATGTCATCATCTTTGTCATCAACAGCCGTTACTGGGGTTGGCGGTTTATCAATATTTTTAACTGGACTTGCCAGTTTATTGTCAATTCGGACAGGGCTGGTTGGCTGGTCAGCATGGCTTGTGGTGTCAACTTCTGCCTGCTCAGCAATGAAGTCATGATCTTGAGGCGGTGGGTCATTCAGTATGGCATCAATGTTGGTCTCTTCAGATCTGGAGTTTTCTCCAGTTCAACAGCCACGTCTTCATCAACCAGTTTATTCAACCGAGCTTTCTTACTGGGCCTGGGCTTGGCGCTGAGAAAAATAAACATGAGGATCAGTACAGTATATCAAAATAGCAACATCAAGGATAACAACAAGTCTATAGCTCACCGAAGAACCATTTTGAGGGGTGGAAGTTTTGTGGCCGACGACTCGTCAGAAGATGAGTGAGAAGTACCCTGATAATTTGAATCAGACGGGTTAAGAGGCTGGTGGAAACAACCTACTTTGGGGCATGAAGTATCAATGGGATAAGAGACCTCTGATCGGCGTTTCCGAACCGGACTGTTCGGTAAACCGGCGGAGGTAACTACTTGGCCACTGTGCCGGGTTGTGCGGCGAGCCTCATGCTGCTGTGTCTTCAAAAGAAAGTTTGGGTCCAAGTAAGGAAGGGGGTGAGAAAACTTTACTTTCCGGTTTGCTTGACGGATTTTTGATGTCGGCACAGGATCTGAATCGGAGGAAAGAATGATTACCTCTACATCATCAGCATGACTGCCTTCAGCGTCATCCTTATAATAATCATTGTCAATGAGGTGTACGAAAAATGAACCAAGAGAGTCAAGTTCTACCTCTGGTTCCGGATTACCCACATCGTCATCAGCTGGTAGATCGGAGGATGCAGTGGTCCTTTTCTTGGAAGGTTTTTTAACAACCTTGGTCTTTGGACGAACTGGCTTGACCGGTTTGTCTTGCGGTTTCGCCGGTTTGTCTTGTGATGGTTTCTTGTTCCAGAACGGATCATTACCCTGTCAGAAAATAATCACACTTTCAGAGAATATTTGGACAGAAGCAACTTCAGATAAAAAGATTATATGATTCTTACAACTGGTGGTTTGTTGAAAGTGCAGAAAAGGAGTAGTCCGGTTTGGGCACAGACAGCCTCCGGTTTGTTCAGTATCTTTTTTACAACCTTAGTGACTTCTGCATATGTAAGCTGAATGTCAATGTGCCGCTGAGCATCCTTCAAACGCCCCGTATACTCACACATCAAACCGGAGCGCCGGCTTAAGGGTAGAATACTCCAGCTTATCCAACAACGAGCAAGATCAACTCATGTCAAACCGTTTGCCATGAAGGCTCTGAGCTTTGATAATTGAGGAGCATAGTTGGCCCTTTCTCTTTCAGTCAACCTCTGAGGAAAAGGATGTGTGTTGCTCAGGCATTCAGGGAGGTAACCCGGCAGGGGGTTTTCATCAGATGGAGATGTATCCATGCAATAAAACCAAGTCTGGTTCCACTCTTTGGGGTGGAGTTTGGGATGAGGGAAGGTGACTTCTTTCCTTTTTTCTGAACCGCCATTCCACCCAGTTCCGTATTGGGTCCATCCGAGAACTCTGTGCGACGGTTTAAGTGAAAGAAATCCCTAAACAGTTCGACTGTAGGATCCTCTTGCAGGTAAACCTCATAGAAGACTTGGAAGTGGCAGATGTTGGTCACAGAATTGGGACCGATGTCTTGAGGGCGCAGCTGAAAATTGGCTAGTACATATCGGAAAAATTTCGAACCGGGAGGGCTATGTGACGCCCCCGATTTGACCGTACACTAATCATACACGCAACGTGTACGATCAAGATGAGGGACTCACGGAAAGATATCACAACACAACTCTAAAAATAAAAATAAGTCATACAAGCATCATAATACAAGCCAGGGGCCTCGAGGGCTCGAATACAAGTGCTCGATCATAGACGAGTCAGCGGAAGCAGCAATATCTGAGTACAGACATAAGTTAAACAAGATTGCCTTAAGAAGGCTAGCACAAAAGTAGCAACGATCGAAAAGGCAAGGCCTCCTGCCTGGGACCTCCGAACTACTCCTCGAAGCCGAACTCCACGTAGAATCATCCTTGGGATCTCTAGCTCCTGGACTCCAGCATCTGGTTGCGACAACCAGGTAGACGGGAAAGGGGGAAAAGAGGGAGAAAAGCAACCCTGAGTACTCATCCAAAGTACTCGCAAGCAAGGAGCTACACTACATATGCATGGGTATATGTGTAAAGGGCCATATCGGTGGACTGAACTGCAGAATGCCAGAATAAGAGGGGGATAGCTAATCCTGTCGAAGACTACGCTTCAGGCCACCTCCATCTTGCAGCATGTAGAAGAGAATAGATGGTAAGTTCACCAAGTAGCATCGCATAGCATAATCCTACCCGGCGATCCCATCCTCGTCACCCTGTTAGAGAGCGATCACCGGGTTATATCTGGCACTTGGAAGGGTGTGTTTTATTAAGTATCCAGTTCTAGTTGTCATAAGGTCAAGCTACAACTCCGGGTCATCCTTTTACCGAGGGACACGGCTATTCGAATAGATAAACTTCCCTGCAGGGGTGCACCACATTTCCCAACACGCTCGATCCCATTTGGCCAGACACACTTTCCTCGGTCATGCCTGGCTCGGAAGATCAACACTTCGCAGCCCCACCTAGGCTCAACAGAGAGGTCAGCACGCCGGTCTAAATCCTATGCGCGCAGGGGTCTGGGCCCATCGCCCATTGCACACCTGCACGTTGCATACACGGCCGGAAGCAGACCTAGCCCCCTTAATACAAGCGCGAGCTTACGGTCCAATGCGGTGCGCGCCACTCAGTCGCTGACGTCAAAAAGAGCTTCGGCTGATTCCACGACGCCGAGTGCCCATAACTGTTCCCGCATAGTTGGTTAGTGCGTATAGACCAAATGGCCAGACTCAGATCAAATACCAAGATGTCGTTAAGCGTGTTAAGTATCCGCGAACGCCGACCAGGGCCAGGCCCACCTCTCTCCTAGGTGGTCTCAACTTGCCCTGTCGCTCCGCCACAAAGTAACAGTCGGGGGCCGTCAGGAACCCAGGCCCACCTCTACCGGGATGGAGCCACCTGTCCTTTCAGCCCCCTCATCAGAATCACTTGCGGGTACTCAACGAGCTGACCCGACTTTAGTCACCACATGTCATGTATATAAAGTATATAGTATATACCCGTTATCACCTCCTGAAGTGATCACGGCCCAGTAGTATAGCATGGCAGACGGACAAGAGTGTAGGGCCACTGATGGAACACTAGCATCCTATACTAAGCAGTAGGATAGCAGGTAAGGGTAACAACTGTAGCAACAATGATAGGCTATGCAGCAGAATAGGATTAACCGAAAGCAGTAACATGCTACACTACTCTAATGCAAGTTGTATAGAGAAGAATAGGCGATATATGGTGATCAAGGGGGGCTTGCCTAGTTTCTCTGGCAAGGAGGGGTCGTCGTCGACGTAGTCGATCACAAGGGCAGCATCGGCCTCGGGGTCTACCAGAGAGAAGAGGGGGAAGAAACAATAAATATAAAGCAAACAAAGCATCACAAAGCATAACATGGCAATATGATGTGCCGGGTGTGACCTAACGTATGGCTACACGATATAGGTGAAGGGGTAATTCAACCGGGAATGTTTTCCCGGTTCCGGACCTGTGTAAGACAGATGACCGGAGGAGGAATGTTCCATGTTCAGCATGCTAGGGGCACGTGACAGATGAACGGACCGCATATTCGGATTCGTCTCGTCGTTCTGAGCAAATTTCATACATAAAGTTTTTCGATCCGAGCTACGGTTTATTTTCTATGATTTTTCAAAGGTTCAGCAATATTCTGAAATTTGTTTTAATTACTAAATTCGTCAGAAAATGAATTGTGACGTCATCCTGGCGTCAGCCCTGCATCAGCGGTCAACAGGTCCCACGCGGGGCCCACAGGCAGTGACTGGGCGCTGCCCAGTCAGCATCTGACTGGGTCAACGGGACCCATGGGCCCAATGGCAGTGGCTGTGGGGGGAGACCACGTGGTCAGCCACGTCAACAACGCCGGAAACGGCGCCGGAGTTGTCTCGGGCGACCATATTCAACGGCGGCGCGCTCGGGAACGGCCGGAAATCGGCCACAAGGGGTCGCTCGGCCCGCGTGTAGGCTCGTTTGAGCGAGCGTCGAGCCATGCATCCAACGGTGCTGATGGGAGGGCTTGGGGGCGGCCGGAGCATCGCCGGCGACGAGCAAGGCGGCGGTGGCGTTCGGTGGCGCAAGGAGAAGTGGGTTGTGGGGGCTCTTTCGGCGCGGAATCTTGTGCATTCGAACGCGGGCATCGCACCGTGTCGAACGGCAGCAACGGTGGCCGTTGAAACGGCCCGCAGCGTCGGCTGTGAAGTCTAACGACGGTGGCCGGAGCTCGAGCACGTGTGGAAGCTAACTACGGTGCACGGGGAGGAGAAGGGAGAGGGAGGGTCGAAGCGGCTGCTCACCGGGCCCTGCAGGTGTGCACAAGTGGGCTCGGGGAAGGCTTGCCGGAGTAAGATTCGTCAGCGAGGTCGACAACGCCCGAGGAGGAAGAAGAAGGCTGGGTCAGCGATGGAGGGGCTTCCGGCTCCTGCCCGTGGTCGTGGACGACGATCCTGACGGCCATGAAGCTCCGGGATGCGCTGAAGTGGGTTGGGAGCAGCGGTCGCCGCGGTGGGCGCCGGTGGGCGGAGACAGGGGGCGCTCGGTGGAGGGGGGATCTGGTGGGGAGTGAGAGAGAGGAGGACAGGGGGAAGTGGGCTAGTGGGGAGGGAGCCCGAGGCGTCGGGGCTACCCTTATCCCCTCACCGGCGACATGGCAGCGCGGGGCGCCGTGCCGGGTCCGGCGGGAACGAGCGGGAGTGTCTCGGTCGGTCGAATAGAAGGGGAGGAGGGGATTGAGTGCGGGGAGGAGGCACTGGGCCGGCTGGCCGAGGTGGGCCGAGGCCCAAGGGGAGGCCAGGGGCTCTGGCCCTTTTCCTCTTTTTTTTAAAAACAGAGATGGGTAAGAAAATATTGGGCATGCTATTTACTTAGGAAAAATATGGGAAGTGACCCTTTTATTCCCTGGTGATCTTAGACAGTGCCACAAATATTTTGGAGACCAGAAGAATTCATTTGGTATTTTTCATAAATAGGATAGCATTTAAAAATGTTGAATTGGTGCTGTTATAATTGGTAATGCTCATCTTTGCACAAAAGTGTTGTTGTGTTCCTTAACAAATAATAGTTATGGAATTTTTGACAAACGATGAACATTTTTCCAGCAACTTTTGAGCAACTTCAAACTTCACTTGAATTTGAATTGGCTGGAATTTCAAATGGGATATTGAACAAAGGTGATTAAGCACTTTTTGGAAAAATGGTTAGCTTAATCACAGTGGGTTACTATAGCATGACACTGGGGGTGTTACAAATCTCCTCCACTACAAGAAATCTCGTCCTGAGATTTAAGTGGGGAAGTAAAGAGTAACTTCGGGAGAACTGGCCCTTATAGGGTTAATTATCTGGTGAACAATTCAGGGAATGAGGCGGAAGTATCTCTCGAGTTGAAACTTAATAAAACATCGAGAGCAAAGTATGAAGGTACCATGAGAAGTTTTAACGGGCAGGCAATCATTCGATGCCTAATCAAAAGGTGAAAGGGGTTTAGGGAAACAACAACAAAAATTATAGCGTCTGATACTAGAGTAGATCACTAGGAAGGTGGCTCATGAATTACATACGAAGGCAAGTGAAAAAGATACTTCGGAATCAAGGATGTACCGGAGTCAGGTTTCGATCCTGTGGAACTGTGGGTTATGGGCCCACCATGTGGTTCAAAAGTAGGAAGGACGCCGACATACTGCACGGTCATGGTAGTAAGGCATGTCAGAGGATAGTTTGTCAGTTATGTTGGCAACAACGTTGGTACCAAGGGCGAGGGACGAAGAGAACCATTTTCCTGCTCGTTAATTCGAGGCAGACCAATAGGCAAGGTTCTCGTCCATCGGTGATACCGAAATGTCAGCAACATTAGTAACAGGGTCTCACTGACAAGGTTGTACATGGGGGTGTTTTATAAGCAGGGATTTATTTCTGCTTATTTCATATAGATCAGAAGAAAGGTTAAACAAACCAATGGAAAGGAAAAGTATGATTATCAAATCAAACAGTCCAATGGAAAGGAATATGTGTTTACACATAAGAGTTGGGAGTATATCCTTCCAAGGAAAAGCGGAGCAGGATATACATAATAGGAGAGCAAGTTCAAAAGCATTTAGATAATGGGGCGAGGGAAGAATCATGATATTACCCATACAATGGTGTGAGGGTAATTGAACAAGAAACATTTTGTATTATGCTTCCGATGTCCTTGTTGATATTCGGAATACCACAGTCTTGGCTCGATGCAGCAACGACATGGTGTCAAGTAAAGATTGGGTTCAAAGATCTCAAGAGATACCGAGAAACAATTCCAAGATTATCTCAGAACGTAAGGAATAAGCAAGCACAACTAGGTCTGTGTTGGCAGAAAGTCAAGAGGTCATCGATGATATCACAAATCATCGAGGGGCAGGGATGGTATTTTTGGCCATGAATTCAGTTGACATCTCTGAAGAAGCCAAAGTGTTGACGGTGATCACGACAAATTTTGTCAAGAGACTCTATGAAGATGCCAACGAGTAGAAAAGGAAGGATGAAGTGAAAGGCTATGAGAAACACGGATTCGACACAAGCTCGAAGTCAAGCTTGTTGTTCGAGGTGAAATGATATGACGAGGAAGATTGACGTAAACTTCGCTCATCGTCAAAAAGTTGTGCTCCGGGAATAAGGACCATAAAGCACAGTTAAAATTTTTAGTACGATAATGATATAGATGATCAGGCTAGGAATGACTTGAAGAATTATTAAACTCATAAGCAACGAAAATTACTTAGAGTTATAGAGTCATAGCGCGGAATTGATTCACTTACCGGTGTTCTCAAGTGACTAATAACCCAGAACCCGTGGAAAATTGGAATCGGCGAGAAATAATAGTTGAGGAAGAACTCATAAGAAGTTATGTAGTCCCGTGATATTCTCGAGATAACAGGGGGCAATACTGGAGGTAGATCAAAACAGAGGTAGGACAGATGAAATGATCCGCAGAAGACAAGTATTTTAACTTGTCCGGGAAATGGAATCAAGGAGAAAATATGGTCGGAACCACGATTGCAAAGAATCAATTTAAAGATGCAAGATGAGCTTATACCAAGGGAACATTTGATTATAAGAGAAGCTTCCATGATAAGATCTACATCGTGTCTATGGGCATGAACACAAAGTTCGAGGTCGACTCCCACTTCTTCAATGCATAACCTCTCATTTACTTCTCGCTTTTTACAAAGTTGCACTGTAGAAATTTTTATCCGGCGTAACACTAGTAGAGTATGACCCATAGAAATTTCCGGGTTCACACAAATTAGGGAAAGCATTAGTTCAACCCGTCGGGGCATCTTAGGAACATTTGCAAAAACATTAGAGATAATTAACTCAAGCTCAGAAGCAGAGCATGGTTGACAAAGGAGAGAATACAATTTACCAAAGGCAATATGTAACAGGGGAAGAGCTCACAAAATTTTGAATATGAAGGAAACTGTAGGATAATAATCCAACAAAGGATTCAACGGTCATCAATGGATCTGATTTGAGTATCAGTACTCAATCAGAAGAAGGAAAGAATGCAAAGGCATTGGATTATAGAAACATCTGAATAATTCGATGCTTAATACAATGAAATTATGATTTCCAATTTAGAAGATCAGAAGCAGATACTCTGATCAAAAGACAAGTAAGTTGAATAGATATAGGTCGACAATCAATTAAGGTTTGGTTTGCCAAGAACCAGCTCATGTCCGGAGTGACTCTGAGCTGGAAAGATCATTTAAAAGGATCAACTGATGATTGCGCGCATTCGCTCACATGTTGAATCAATAGGAACAAAATGACGGTGTCAAATGATACTAATGAATATAGCTAGACATATGAGAAGCATGCATAATGCAAGCAGACAAGTAATTGCCGAGCAATAGTTTGAAGAGGATTCTCGGAAGATCGAATAGTATTTCAGAGAATCTTATGAAGCATATGAACAACTGGGGATGAACGAATACTCGATAAGTGTGAGGAATTATCCGTAGAGGTATTCCTGTGGTAAAGAACTGCAATGTAGTAAGCTCAAAGGATTCTCGGAACATCGGAGTGTATTATGAAGCATCTTGTAATAACAAGAGCAACTGGAATATGATGTAAGAACATTAGGTGTATGTAGTTATTCATAGGGGTTGACGGTGGAAGGGAATTGCAAAAGCGATGAGCACATGTTCTCGGGAGAACATCGGAGAGTAACTTCGAAGTCTTCTAGTGAAGCAGGCGATCATCTAGAATGAAGGGGCTCTCCGGGTGGAAGTGGTTACGAGATCCTAGAGTCTGAGTTAGCAAAATTATTTAACCCGAGTAGAGGAGAGATCAGAATCCCAGAGTAAAGACGGGGAATAAAAGATCCTAATACCACCCAATGGCGACGTGGGCCTGTAAGCCACACAGCCAAGTTAGTAAAACAGTTTCGGACGACTAGACTCAACTTCGGCCAAGGAGTTAGAAAGGGGGCTACCTACAGGCAGTCGGCTCTGATACCAACTTGTGACGCCCCCGATTTGACCGTACACTAATCATACACGTAACGTGTACGATCAAGATCAGGGACTCACGGAAAGATATCACAACACAACTCTAAAAATAAAATAAAAGTCATACAAGCATCATAATACAAGCCAGGGGCCTCGAGGGCTCGAATACAAGTGCTTGATCATAGACGAGTCAGCGGAAGCAGCAATATCTGAGTACAGACATAAGTTAAACAAGATTTCCTTAAGAAGGCTAGCACAAAAGTAGCAACGATCGAAAAGGCAAGGCCTCCTACCTGGGACCTCCTAACTACTCCTCGAAGCCGAACTCCACGTAGAATCATCATCGGGATCTCTAGCTCCTGGACTCCAGCATCTGGTTGCGACAACCAGGTAGAAGGGAAAGGGGGAAAAGAGGGAGAAAAGCAACCGTGAGTACTCATCCAAAGTACTCGCAAGCAAGGAGCTACACTACATATGCATGGGTATATGTGTAAAGGGCCATATCGGTGGACTGAACTGCAGAATGCCAGAATAAGAGGGGGATAGCTAATCCTGTCGAAGACTACGCTTCAGGCCACCTCCATCTTGCAGAATGTAGAAGAGAATAGATGGTAAGTTCACCAAGTAGCATCGCATAGCATAATCCTACCCGGCGATCCCCTCCTCGTCGCCCTGTTAGAGAGCGATCACCGGGTTATATCTGGCACTTGGAAGGGTGTGTTTTATTAAGTATCCAGTTCTAGTTGTCATAAGGTCAAGGTACAACTCCGGGTCGTCCTTTTACCGAGGGACACGGCTATTCGAATAGATAAACTTCCCTGCAGGGGTGCACCACATTTCCCAACACGCTCGATCCCATTTGGCCAGACACACTTTCCTGGGTCATGCCCGGCCTCAGAAGATCAACACGTCGCAGCCCCACCTAGGCTCAACAGAGAGGTCAGCACGCCGGTCTAAATCCTATGCGCGCAGGGGTCTGGGCCCATCGCCCATTGCACACCTGCACGTTGCATACGCGGCCGGAAGCAGACCTAGCCCCCTTAATATAAGCGCGAGCTTACGGTCCAATGCAGCGCGCGCCACTCAGTCGCTGACGTCAAAAAGAGCTTCGGCTGATACCACGACGCCGAGTGCCCATAACTGTTCCCGCGTAGTTGGTTAGTGCGTATAGACCAAATGGCCAGACTCAGATCAAATACCAAGATCTCGTTAAGCGTGTTAAGTATCCGCGAACGCCGACCAGGGCCAGGCCCACCTCTCTCCTAGGTGGTCTCAACCTGCCCTGTCGCTCCGCCACAAAGTAACAGTCGGGGGCCGTCAGGAACCTAGGCCCACCTCTACCGGGATGGAGCCACCTGTCCTTTCAGCCCACTCATCAGAATCACTTGCGGGTACTCAACGAGCTGACCCGACTTTAGTCACCACATGTGTCATGTTTATAAAGTATATAGTATATACCCGTGATCACCTCCCGAAGTGATCACGGCCCAGTAGTATAGCATGGCAGACGGACAAGAGTGTAGGGCCACTGATGGAACACTAGCATCCTATACTAAGCAGTAGGATAGCAGGTAAGGGTAACAACTGTAGCAACAATGATAGGCTATGCAGCAAAATAGGATTAACCGAAAGCAGTAACATGCTACACTACTCTAATGCAAGCTGTATAGAGAAGAATAGGCAATATCTGGTGATCAAGGGGGGGCTTGCCTGGTTGCTCTTTCAAGGAGGGGTCGTCGTCGACGTAGTCGATCACAAGGGCAGCATCGGCCTCGGGGTCTACTAGAAAGAAGAGGAGGAAGAAACAATAATTATAAAGCAAACAAAGCATCACAAAGCATAACATGGCAATATGATGTGCCGGGTGTGACCTAACGTATGGCTACACGATATAGGTGAAGGGGGAATTCAACCGGGAATGTTTTCTCGGTTCCGGACCTGTGTCAGACAGATGACCAGAGGAGGAATGTTCCATGTTCATCATGCTAGGGGCATGTGACAGATGAACGGACCGCATATTCGGATTTGTCTCGTCGTTCTGAGCAACTTTCATATATAAACTTTTTTGATCCGAGCTACGGTTTATTTTCTATGATTTTTCAAAGGTTCAGCAATATTCTGAAATTTGTTTTAATTACTAAATTCGTCAGAAAATGAATTGTGACGTCATCCTGACGTCAGCCCTGCATCAGCGGTCAATAGACCAGTTGACTGGTCAACAGGGCCCACGAGGGGCCCACAGGTAGTGACTGGGTGCTGCCCAGTCAGCATCTGACTGGGTCAACGGGACACATGGGCCCAATGGCAGGGGCTAATGGGGGGAGTCCACGTGGTCAGCCACGTCAGCAATGCCGGAAACGGCGCCGGAGTTGTCTCCGGCGACCATATTCAACGGCGGCGCGCTCGGGAACGGCCGGAAATCGGCCACAAGGGGTCGCTCGGCCCGCGAGTAGGCTCGTTTGAGCGAGCGTCGAGCCGCACATCCAGCGGTGCTGATGGGAGGGCTCGGGGGCAGCCGGAGCTTCGCCGGCGACGAGCAAGGCGGCGGTGGCGTTCGGTGGCGCAAGGAGAAGTGGGTTGTGGGGGCTCTTTCGGCGTGGAATCTGGTGCATTCGAACGCGAGCATCACACCGTGTCGAACAGCGGCAACGGTGGCCGTTGAAACGGCCCGCAGCGTCGGCTGCGAAGTCTAACGACGGTGGCCGGAGCTCGAGCACGTGTGGAAGCTAACTACGGGTCACGGGGAGGAGAAGGGAGAGGAGGGTCGAATCGGCTGCTCACCGGGCCCTGCAGGTGTGCACAAGTGGGCTCGGGGAAGGCTTGCCGGAGTCAGATTCGTCAGCGAGGTCGACAGCGCCTGAGGAGGAAGAAGAAGGCCGGCTCGGCGATGGAGGTGCTTCCGGCTCCTGCCCATGGTCGTGGACGACGATCCTGGCGGCCGTGAAGCTCCGGGACACGCTAAAGAGGGTTGGGAGCAGCGGTCGCCCCGGTGGGCGGAGACAGGGGGCGCTCGGTGGAGGGGGGATCTGGTGGGGAGTGAGAGAGAGGAGGACAGGGGGAAGTGGGCGAGTGGGAAGGGAGCCCGAGGCGTCAGGGCTACCCTTATCCCCTCACCGGCAACGTGGCAGCGTGGGTTGCCGCGCCGGGTCCGGCGGGAACGAGCGGGAGTGTCTCGGTCGGTCGAACAGATGGGGAGGAGGGGTTTGAGTGCGGGGAGGAGGCACTGGGCTGGCTGGCCGAGGTGGGCCGAGGCCCAAGGGGAGGCCAGGGGCTCTGGCCCTTTTCCTCTTTTTAAAAAAAAACAAAGATGGGTAAGAAAATATTGGGCATGCTATTTACTTAGGAAAAATATGGGAAGTGACCCTTTTATTCCCTGGTGATCTTAGACAGTGCCACAAATATTTTGGAGACCAGAAGAATTCATTTGGTATTTTTCATAAATAGGATAGCATTTAAAAATGTTGAATTGGTGCTGTTATAATTGGTAATGCTCATCTTTGCACAAAAGTGATGTTGTGTTCCTTAACAAATAATTGTTATGGAATTTTTTACAAACGATGAACATTTTTCCAGCAACTTTTGAGCAACTTCAAACTTCACTTGAATTTGAATTGGCTGGAATTTCAAATGGGATATTGAACAAAGGTGATTAAGCACTGTTTGGAAAAATGATTAGCTTAATCATAGAGGGTTACTGTAGCAAGACACTGGGGGTGTTACAGGCTAAAACCTCGACTCAGATGGTCAGCAAACAAGACTACCTCTCCGTCCTTGGGTGTAGGAGGATTTTCCGGGCCAAGGACCCTCCAGTGGATGACATCTTTCTTGTCTAAAGCACCCGTTTTAACAAGATTGTTTAACTGTTCTTCGGTTACTAGAGAAGGAGCCCAATTGCATTCGTAGACTTGCTTGTCCATGGCAATGAAAGATCTGAAACATGATTATTGCCGGTTTAAGATTTACAAAGGACAACTATACAGCGGTATAAGGATGTAAGCATATTGTTAAACCGGAATTGGTTATTCGTAAACCGGAGTCTGACAATGGAAACAGTACAATGATGAATGCATTGGTGGTTCAAGAGGGGACTAATGGTATCTACTGGGTCATCATTCTGTATATGAAGTTAAACGGCCCAATCTGGTATTAAAAATGTATAAGTGAAGGAAGAAACAAATTTCACATCTTGCCAGGGTAATTTCAGATCTACCGCGCGTTGGAGAAACAAAATATATTCTGACCTAATTTCCAGCGTGTTAAAGGTTCACCAAGTTCAGATGAGTTGGATATCAAGCAGGTGCCTTGACAAGAAGAAAGGATTCTAAACTACAAAAGGCGTTGAAAATAGTCAGATCTAACCGGCCATTGGTGCTACCGAAGGAAGAACAGCTTCAAGCTATGAAGAACACCGAACCCTAATGGCGGATCTAGGGCGAGAAGAAGAGGGACTTACTAGTGCAGGAGGAAGCAGCGGAGGATCACCGCTTTTTTCTGATACGATCAGGTTGATGCAGCGGCCTTTGTCGAAGAAGAGGTGAAGGACGACGGCGGCGGCAGAGCTTGAGGGTCGGTCGGCGCGAGGAAGACGACGACGCGAAGAGGCACGAGGGGGAAAATGGAAAGACCCCCTGGCCCTATTTATAAGGGCAGAAAGATAAGCGTCGGGTACGAGAATCGAGGAGCCTAAATTTTGGATATGAGGCAGAGCTGTCGCCTCGATTGTCGGAGGCTCATTAATGAAGGTGGATTATACACAGTTTTAAATAACAGGTGACGTCATGGCGGTTTACCATGGTCCTAGAAGATGATGTCATGGCGGTTTACAAGATTATGTGAAGATGTTGAAGAAGAAATTTTCTTGAGTATTGAGGATTGACATGAACCAGTTCAAATCAATCTGGGGCCTAATGTTGGGGATATTACCACTGGCGTAAACTGGCCAGGAGAGGCTGGGTTAACCCCATAAGTAGTTCATCTGTATCTGAAGTCCATGAAGACAGACGGTGACGCTTTATGAAGGCCCAGGGCCCAAAGCTGGTTTAAGGCCTGTAGACATAAACCGGCATTGATATGTAAACTTGTGTTGTAAGATAGAAGTAGCAGAGACCGAGCCGGACACGATTATGAGCCGGCCTCGGGATTCTGTAAACCAATGGGCGTCAAGCCATGTATATAAGGGGACGATCCAGCGGCGGTTCAAGGACAACAGACAACAACTCGAGACTCAGGCAAAGCGTATTCGCTCCCTGGTCATCGAAACCCCGACAATTCCATCAGAACTAGACGTAGGCTTTTACCTTCATCGTAAGGGGCCGAACTAGTATAAATTCATCGTAATGCAGTTGGCGTGGCTGCCAGCAACGGGGAAGATGATCTGAGGTGGCGAAAGAAAGTTTGCAGGGGGAATCTCTGCTGCAGTGAACGCTTATGTCGATGGTGCACCTCAGGTGGGGTGGATGACGGCACGGCAGGAACAGGACATAACACACAGAGTTTTCTTTGATGCCTATCTGAAAATGAATTAAATATGTAAGGGCTCCTTAGAATTGGAGGATTCTATAAACGCAGGGACAGGAAAAACACAGGAATAGGATAGGAATGCACGTGCAAAACAGAGCATTTGGAAACATAGGATTTCTGGGAACCTCGGTGTTTGGTTCACATGAATTGGAAGAACACATGAATGGAGAAACATGGTCAAATTAAAGTCAAACCACGTGAAAATGAAAAAAAAAGAATCTTATTATGACCATAATGCAATTAGTCATGTTCTTCATGCATAATAATTTGGAAAGGATGTCCAACTGGATATTAAAATTCCTACCATTTTTCTTTGAAAGAGACACCAAAGGAAAAAATCCTCCAGTTTTGCTTTGCTCCACTCCTAACCAAATGCACGAATAGTAGTACCATAGTAGTTCCATAGCAAAGGATCCCTGAGGGATCGACATAAATGCAGAGTAACAAAGTGATGCAATGAGTGTACAACCTCTTTGGCATAGCCTTGTCGACCTCAACATCATTGGGTTGGGCGTGGAGGATGGTGATGCTGGTGTGACTGTCGGAGGCGGGGAAGAAGATCTGAAGCCTCTGGATACGGCACCGAGGGTACTGCTCCGCTGTGATGGACGGTTCCGTCGTTGGAGCAGCTCCGGTGAGGTGTACGGTGGCGAGGCTGAAGCAGGACAAGACAGACAAAGTTAATCTGAAGTGGGACTCTAATATCATCTGTAGTAGATGATGTAAAATACATCTCCAAAAAGTGCTAGATGTAAAACGCATCAGCCGTGCCAAGGCCGCTCCAACATATGCTGTAAATATTGTTTACACTGAACTTAACTGAAGAAACTGAACTTTACAGTCCAAACTGAATTTTACTGTCGAAACTGATTGAACTAGTAGAAGAGCATTACAATAGATGTTTAGGGCGTTCGAGCACTAGTAGCTGAGAAGCAGTGATCTAAATCAGCAGACGCTCGAGCAGGGAACGCACTAGCAGAGAGCAAGTCATGCAGCAGAACCGCGAGTGAGTGCTAAAGCAGCAACTCCTGTAGCTGCCGAAGGTCGTGTAGCAGCAGTAGCACGAGCGAGAGAAAGAGCAGAGCAGCAGCACGAACGAGAGCAAGAGCGGAGCAGCAGCGCGACCGACATCAATATCAGAGCAGAGCAGCAGCACGAATGAAAGCAAAAGTAGTGCAGCAGCGCGACCGACAACAAGAACATAGCCGCAGCGCGAGCGAGAGCCGGAGCAGCAGCAGCGTGAGCGAGAGCCGGAGCAGCTCCAGCTAGTGCCGGTGTGGAAGTCACCCCCGAGGAAGCAACAACATGGGGGAGAGACGTCGTGGATGAAGTGGCCGGCAACGGCGCTGTCGATGGAGACCCGCCATGGCTGCTCAGTATCGAGCACCGGAAGCCCCTTGAGATAGAATAAAAGATAAAATGTAGCGGTGAGTGTAGAACCTCCTTGGTGGCGCCGAGTTGGCCTCGGCTTCATCGGAGGAATTGGTGAGGGTGCTGCGGTTCCAGTGGGGCAGGACAAGACGGCGCTATGGGGATGGAGGTGGTGCGATAGACGAGGCGAATGTCGGGACAGCTCCTTGGAGGTGGAGGACGGGGCGGCTGATCCGGCGGGACGACGACATTAAAGACGGATCCTCATCTGGTGCGTTGGATGAGGGACGGCGAGCTGTTGCGGTGGACGACGTCGTCGGAGAAGAGTCGCCTGTTGGGCGGCGGTCGGGAGGCCGACCGAGGAGCGTGGCGTTTCGTGTGTTTTGGCTTCCTCGGTGTACGAATGGGGGGACGAAGGGGAAGGTATGGGGGAGCCATGGCTTAGGGACGCGCTTGTCCGAAATGTAGGGTAAGTTACCAGCGTACCCTCACCAGTTTTGACGCCGTGACGTCGAACCGGCATTTCCCACTTAGGGATAGAAGGGGGATTTCGCGTGTCTAGGCTGCAGGGCCGATTTCAGATGGGGAGGGAGTTTTCGCGCGCGTCGAAATTTCAGGACAACAAGGCACGACGCGGGTTGAAGAGGCGGGAGTTTCAAAGCAGATGAGACAAAAGATACTCGAGCTTGAAAATTTTGGGATAACAAGGCGCGGATTCCTTGTTCGGCAGAACAAACTTAACGTGTACAAAAACAATTCATACAAGACACAAGAGAGTCATGTCCCCTTTTACTATATTGCTATAAATGTCATTGAAAAAACTACAAGAAAAATGTAAAAAAATCGGGAGAACAAGATTACCCTGTACAGTACCAAATCGATTCGCACTTCCCTCAACAACAACAAAAAACAAATCAATTCCCACCAAAAGAAAGAGTCATGTCCCTTTTTCTGTGATTACAAATGCCAGGATCTCGAATTTCAATTTTTGAATCCACGTTATGTTGAATTCGAATATATCGTTAGGTGACCTTGCGGTTTATAATGGATGTAGTCCTACATTTTGATCTTCCATCATATATGAACATTTTACTCCACCCTATGAACATATATATTGTCGTCTACCATATGGACTAAATTTGAATCAATTTTCCTTATTTGAATATGATTGATGTCAAGTTATACAATCATTTAAATATTATCTTGATAACAAAAAACATGCATATAGCAGTAATCATATTTCACTATAAACTACATGTGACATACGATCTCCAATTCAAATATTTCTATCCATTTTATGTTGAATTCAAATCAGAGTACATTGGTCTAGGTGGCGAGATGTTCGGGATAATCTAAACCCTTTTTCATATGTATATAATTCTTGGCTAAATTGGGACAAGTTTTGGTATAAGCTTCTTGCAAAACCGGAGATTCTCTCAACAAGCCTCGTGGTTCCGAGGGGTAACGCCTCACCTTTGTGTGTGGAACAATATACACTGCCTCCCCCCATATTTTCTTTACAGAGGCAACATAGAACTATATGAGTGCCCTGTTAAATTTTGGAATTATTCCGGGTTCGTTTGGCCTTTTTTATACATTAACTGAGTTTCTGGACATTTAATGTGCATAGTCCAAATTTGAACTACAAGCACATGCTCTGGTGCACCAAAGTTGGTTGAAAAATCACATGTATGTCCTTGGATGAATTTCTAGGTCCCATGCAAGAAATGGGAATGAAATTCAAACATCTGGGCGTCGTGACTCGGTCGAGAACATCGAGAAACTTGGTTTTTAAATTCATGTAAATCCAAAACTCGCCTGGAAATCATGAAACTTGGCGATATGTCATGTCATGGCACTAACATGCTGTCGTAAAAAATTGGGCATATTTGGAACAAGTTTTGGTATAAGCTTCTTGCAAACAGGAGCTTCTCTCAAGAAGGCTCGCGGTTCTGAGAGGGAACATGTCACCTTTGAGTGTGAAATGATATATGCTGCCCCCCTTGAGTTTCTTTACAGAAGCAACATAGAACTACATGAGTGCCCTGTTAAATTTTGGAATTATTCCAGGTTCGTTTGGCCTTTTTATACATAAATTGAGTTTCTGGTCATTTAATGTGCATAATTCAAAATTGAACTACAAGCACATGCTCCCGTGCACCAAAGTTGGTTGAAAAATCACATGTGTATCCTCGGGTGAATTTCTAGGTCCCATGCAAGAAATGGGAATGAAATTCAAACACCTGGGCATCGTGGCTCGGTCGAGAACATCGAGAAACTTGGTTTTAAAATTCTTGTAAATCCAAAACACGCTTGAAAATCATGAAACTTGGCATGGTTTCATGTCATGGCACCAACATGCTGCGGTAATTTTTTGGCCGAATTGGGACAAGCTTTGGTATAAGCTTCTTGCAAACTAGAGCTTCTCTCAAGAAGGCTCGTGGTTCTGAGAGGGAACGTGTCACCTTTCACTGTGAAATGATATACGCTGCCCCCTTGAGTTTCTTTACAGAGGCAACATAGAACTACATGAGTGCCCTATTAAATTTTGGAATTATTCCGGGTTCGTTTGGCCTTTTTTATACATTTATTGAGTTTCTGGTCATTTAATGTGCATAATTCAAAATTGAACTACAAGCACATGCTCCCGTGCACCAAAGTTGGTTGAAAAATCACATGTGTATCCTCGGGTGAATTTCTAGGTCCCATGCAAGAAATGGGAATGAAATTCAAACATCTAGGCCTCGTGGTCGGCCGAGAACATTGAGAAACTTGGTTTTGAAATTCTTGTAAATCCAAAACACGCCTGAAAATCATGAAACTTGGCATAGTGTCATGTCATGGTACTACCATGTTGTGGTAAAAAATTGGCCGAATAGGAACAAGTTTTGGTATAAGCTTTTTGCAAACGGGAGCTTCTCTAAAGAAGGTTCGTAGTTCTGAGAGGGAACGTGTCACCTTTGTGTGCATAATTCTAATTTGAAATATACAAGCACATGCTCCAGTGCACCAGAGCTGGTTGAAAAATCACATGTGTGTCCTCGGGTAAATTTCTAGGTCCCATGCAAGAAATGGGAATGAAATTCAAACATCCAGGCATCGTGGCTCGACTAGAAACATTAAGAAACTTGGTTTCTCAAATCCTGTAAATCCAAAAACGCATGAAAATCATGAATCTTGGCTTGGTGTCATGACATGGCACAAACATGCTATGGTAATTTTGCTGTCCAATTTGCGAAGGCGCACACATTAACAATCAATAAAGTCATTTTGGAACAAGTGCTGTCACGTTACAATCAAAAACACAAGTATTATTGAAACTGTGGGTGTTCTATTTACCATCTACGTGCCGCCACGCGTCCCCTTTTTTATTAGCTAGGAGGGGCCATGCTGGGTAGCTATTTGAGTACGGGAGGCGTGCGATCAGACCCCTGCGTGTGCTTATCGGGAGGAGAGCCCTTTGACCTCCATCTGTCGTCCACCTCTCTCCCAATGTCTCCATTAATGGCGCCTGAGCCTCTACTTAATGGCGTGGCTATGTCTCACTCGACTAATATTTAAGAGAGAAAAAGAAAATCTGAAAAGAAAATTTTGCATGGATCTTGATGTAAGACCCGACTGACCTATATAGCATCTATTGTGACTTATAGCAAGACTGATGAATATATATAAGGACGATGAGAGTGGATAATAATTGTCTTACATAATTAGGAAGATAATTAAAAAAGCCACATGTGGCTACACCCTAAATACACAAGGGCAAAAGAACAAGGAAGACGCATACAACGATCTGGCTCGCTGATCTCTACTTTCTTTATGCACTGCAAGTCACGGAGACTAGTTCTCGCGGCGAGCAGCGATGATCTCTTTCATCAGTTTCATGTCCTCAATACACTGCTTGGCAGCATCCATGGATTCCTCCACCAGCCTGTTGCGCTCGATGTGGAGCATGGCATTCTCGTCCATAAGTTTCTTGAGGATGGCGCCCGTCCTATGCATCAAGGTAGTGGTCTCCTCCGCCTGCTTCACCCTTCCGGCGATCTTCGCCCTCAGCAGGTCGCGCTCGGCCCGGAGCTTTGCATTACCCTCCCATAGTTGCCGGATGACGCTGGTAGCCTCGTCCTGCAACCTCACCCAGCCGGAGATCTAATCCCTCTAGCTATCGACGATCACATGCATGCACTAGGAAGAGTCCTCGCCTGCCCGCGAGAAATTTTCCCAGGCCGCCGCAGCGCGGCGGGACCTCCGTGCGGCTTTGCCGGCGTGGCGGGACATCTCTGCTGCTTCCGCAGCATGGCGGTGGTGTTCTTAGTTAAATCTATGGTCAAAGTTTGGCACAAAATACTAAAGGGACCAATAAACTAGGACGGAGGTAGTAGTAGTAATTTGGAATGTGACGAGACGCAAGCTCAAAATTTATTGACGGTTCTAGTTCTGAAGTGCTGCACTATTCCCGGATGGCACGTGTTCTTGGCCGTGGTGTAGAATATGCCATGGTACTTCTTTTTCTACTACTGTGTACATGCAATAACTGGCACCGTCGGATACATATCTTACGGTTATTGGGGTGTTCGACAAGAATAGCCTCATGGCGAGCTATAGACTAGTCTTTTTTTTCACACGATTACATCGACACATATTATCTCCCTCCCTCTTTCCCACACACACACACCTATCTCTCGGGACTTCTTGCACGCGCCATCTCTAGCTCCCTAGGTCGATGCCACCCACATACACTTGTACTCTGAGTTTAGCCCTCCGTCCAGAATTACTTGTCGCATGTATGGATGTATCTAGATGTATTTTAGTTCTAGATACATCCATTTATGCGATGGATAATTTGGGAGTACGTTATACAGGAAGAGAAGAGGTGCACGCACACACTCGTCCTCTCTCACACCCGCATCTATAGCTACGAATTGTAGTGTTCTCAACCATCCGATTGGCTCTATCATAGGTTTCACGTTGCTCCTTGGCCTTGGGATTGAGAAGTTTAAAACGTGGAGGCTAAGCTGGAGGCGCGAGGTTTTGGTTAATGTGCGGGCCGCACACGGCACCAACACAACACGAGTTTCGTCTTCCTGGTGCGCAGTCGGGTGGGTTGTCAGTCAGGCATGCAGCGCCTGTCAGTCAGGTGTTGCACTGTGTAGTGTGGCGCCTTCATGTCGGGCGCCACTCAAAAAGGTCATCTAAGTGAAATTTTTGTAGGGGCAGTTCATTTTCTGAAATGATTTCATCCACAGGTCAAAATTGTCAAATTTGCCTATAGACACAACCAGGCCCTCCTTGGTATCTGTGCATCGACTTATTATGCGCAGAGAAGTTAGGATTGGAGGGAGTACTAGTAGTAGTACTACTTTGATGTGTCGCGTCAACTCGCACAAGTATGCAACACTTCCTGAACAAACAAGCATATAAGCTGTTCCGTTTCGAAAAAAAGAAGCATATAAGCTATTACTTCTTACCCAAAGGATCTTTATATTCAACAGACACAAAATATCCATTCGACTGTTGGAAATTACTTTAACTGTTGATCTGATGTCGAAGTAATTGCTGCATCGCCACCAAAACCCACCATCTCTTAAGCTAAAGTAGACCGAGCTAAATATTAGCATATTACTAAGATAAACACAAGGCATTGTAGAATCATTTAGGACGTGAGCTTCTCAATTTGAATGTGGAGGAACACCAGCTTAGCCCCGGCCAGCAGCTTGGGCGGAACTGTGAAGAAGGTCAGCTCCTGCACGGCGATGTCACCGGGATCTCTGCTGCTTGTCACCTCCATTTCCACCTTGACAGCGTCGATCCTGCATTTGGGCTCCCCCGGCAGGCCGTTCGCCCAAGCTTGGCCATGTAGTGCGGCAGTGGGGACGCCCCCGCTTTGATGTAGACGACCGACACGGCGATAGGCGCGCCGATGTAGAGCACGCCGCCGACCAAGAAAAACGCGCGGCAGTCCTCCTCCGCGAACAGCAAGAGCCGTGGCTCCGACAGTGGCACTTGCAGCTGGAGCGCCTTGCTGTACTGGATCCCGTGCACGGGTATGGGATGCACGGTGCTGATGTGGTGGGAGAGCCACGGCAGCGTGCCTTCGTAGCCGCAGACAGGCACGGGGCATATGCAGGGCGCAAGTGGACACACGCTCTGGTGATCGGCGAGCTGGTGGTAAGTGACGTAGAGCCCATAGCCTTCGTGCGGGCACTCCACCCTCACCGAGGAGAGGACGGTGTCCACTGCCGTGTTCCGCACGTCGAAGCCACCGCCGCGCTTGCACTTCTGGCACTGCCGCTGGTTCCCGGGTCACTCGACGCGACAGTCCGCGCAGGCCAGGTGCCCTCCCTTGCACTGCACAAATCAATCGAACAACACATCAATCAAGAAACCTGCACCTTGCTCGATCAGCCGAGCGGAGGAGGTGTATTCGAACCTCATACACTGGAGGCTTCAAAGGACGGAGGCACAAGGGGCAGTGGAGCAAGGTGAGGTCCATCGAGACCATAGAGAGCTCCATCGTCGGGTCCTGTTCCATCTGCATGATCTCGCCCTCCTTGTGCACAACCATCTCTCGCTTTATTAGGGTCGGGGCATTACAAAGCTTTACCGTCACATATTCATACTACTTCAAGGTGCATTAAATCAACACATGCAAGTATCAAAAGGAGAGTCAAGACATGCATGCATGCGTTGTAATTAATGCATCGGTAAACGCAAATTGTTGAAATATATCGAGTGCAGTGCTTTGATGTGTCGCGTCAACTCGTACAAGACTGAGAAGTTTAATTACTACAACGCCCTCTCGCCTTAACCGCACCTGCCTTTGGCTGCATGACAGGTGGGTCACCCACTTGTTGGGCACACCTGTCATAGACACAAAGGCAGGAGTAGTAAGTCAATGAAGCTGCGTCCCTCCCTCGCCCATGAGCGTGGTGGTTGGCAAGACTAGGAGAAGCTTTCGTTCGCTACACGCTCTCCCTCCCGCACGCGGTGGACATGCAGCAGTTCTGGTGTCAGATGGCCAGAAGCATACTGTAGTACTCCTCCACTGCAGTAGTACTCCATCATTGTTCTACTTCCCGAAAGCCAAGCGCAGCCCGGACGCTCGTGTGGCAGTTTCATGTGTAGAGTAGTCTAGGATAGCGTGTACCGTGCCTGTAAGCTTAAAATCATTGGGGTCGGCTCCATGCTTTTTTTTAGTTAAAATAATCTTCTAGACCTACCGTCATCCTGGTGATTCTAGTTTGCATGCTCATCTGGTCAAGACAAGAATATATATTTTAATTTGTTGTGGGGTCAATGTTAGAGGTTTCAGCAAATGGAGTATTGTACACTGCGAGTCTTTCAGCCAAGTTTAGAGGCAACCATGTGGGGCCAATGCTATGATGTGTCACGTCAACTCGTACAACGAGGAGATGCTTGATTTTACTACTACACGCCTTCTCCCTCGCCCATGCGCACGGTGGCTCGCAGACGAGGACAGGCTTTTCCTTATAGTACTACAACAAGCTATCCCTCCCGCTCGCGATGGACGGACATGCAGCAGTGGATTCGATACTGTAGAAGCAGTAGTAGTAACATCATTGTTTGTCTTCTGGAAGAGGCAAAGAGCCAAGCGCAACCAGAACGTGGCAGTTGCGAACCTTGGAGCACGCATGTAAAAAACGAGACCAACCCGGGCTAGACTAGCCTGTTGGCGTTTTTTATAGAAGAAAACTCCGTGAGCACCAAACGCTCAAGCCGAGACTTGACCCCTGTTGGGCTGGCTGCGAACTCCCGCGCCTTGCCAACTAAGCTATGCTTAGTTCTCAGGAGCATGCACATAGGCAGGCTCTTGCATGAGACAAAATTGCTATGTGAGCCCACTATGACTTGCTAGTATAGCCCTGTAAACCAGAAAGGCGTATTTGCCTTTCTACAGATTTCAACAAGTGACTAGACTACACCGAGACGGAGTACGTATGGAGCAAAATAAGTGAATCTACACCATAAATAAATACGTAGTTCTCTCGTTTTCCTCTCGGCCTTGGTCGCGATGCACAATATTGAGTATACTAGTACTATCATCTTGAAATATACGAAGTCACCATAGGCACCTCGTCATCGACGGGAACGTCTCCTCACACATGATAGACGCGAGCGGCAGTCGCCTCCATAGGTGCTGGAATGCCAAGGAGGGAGAGGGTGGCGGTTCCCGAGATGTTGAACGGTCAATGATGCATCCTCAAATGACATGCATAGGGAATTAATTAGAGAAGCAGAATAGAGCCAGCACGATGTGAATGCAACAGAGTTTGGGTTCTCATATAAAGACGCCCCACCACTCCAATCCATCTACTCCTAGTCACTAGGCAACACTGCTCACTCCAATCCAAGACCAAGTGACCAGAAGCCAAAAGCACCTATGGATGCGATGGACGCGAGCGGCAGTCGGCTGTGCCAAATCATCCAAGGCGCCGGCCTGTGGCCCCGCACCGCGCAACATTTCCAGACGGTGCTGGCGACCGCCGGCGTCATAGCCCTCACTGACGCCGGCTTCGCCTCTCGCATGGACGACATGATGGTCAACTCTATCCGCAAGTTCATCGCCGTCAAGAAGCGCGCGGAGGACCTTGCCGTACTACTCCAGCCCGCGCGCCCAGGCACCTCATTGCCTGCCACCCTCATCGGCCTCCATGGTGACGAACTATTTCAAGCCCTGGTGGCCCTGCAGGTGCCGGAGGTCGCGAAGAAGAATGTGCACCTCGAGGCCGCGCTTGTCGCGCAGCGCCTTGCTATGCAAGAAACCGTCGACCTACACATCCACGTCTATAAGGAAATCGTCTACATAGGCCGCTACAAGGCCAGCGAGGACAGAAAGACGTTGGCCTTCTTCCAGCGGCTGGAATCTTCAGACGCCATTGTTCAGAACCATGTCGACCTGGCCACCAAAGCCGCTGCTACTTAGCCACCGTTCGGTGGGCCGGAGCCCTAAGTCGAGGAGGTGGACGTCGTTGATGGATGCATCTCCTCTTCTTGCCTCCTGTAACCAGCACTGCATCGCCTCGTGGCCTTAATGTTTTATTAGTATAGGAGTATATGGCATTTTTATTCCAGTAGTAACGTTTTCACTGTGAGGTGGGGCCGCAGTTGCGCAAACCGACCATCGGCAAATCCCCACCCCGCCCACCGGGCGTCTGCTGACTTTAGAATTAGAAGAGAGAAATGAGGGAGAAGAGCTAGTTGTAGCACGGACGCTGTTGTCAGATGGGACTCGCGTTGATAGAATAGGAGTACTGCGCACTAGTACCTCTTTTTTTAGGGAAAATGCAGTCGTATGTCTAGTACTACCACTAGTTGGGTGCGTGCAACCTATACCTGTCATCACTTTAGGTCTCCTTTTCGAACCGCAGCTACGCTTCACCGTACATATTTTTTCACGCATTTATCCTCCTATATGTACTCCTAGGCTATTTCCACGTGCTCCCTTTCACCGACATGTGGGACATAGAGCATCTGGGTCGTAGTGCATGCATGACTCGGACAATATGCCGGGGTACTTTACATTTCAGACCTCACGAATTACATGGAAACCCCCCGTAGAAGAATAAATAAATAAATGAATTACTACATGAAACGAGATTATTTTCGTAGAAACCGGAGCACGTTCATTAAATTTTGGACATAACACGTTTATAAAAAACTACCGGACCTAAACCAGTCTAAGGGCCTCTTTGATTCGCAGGATACTGAAAACACTGAAATGGGGAAAGTATGATGGCGATGAACCGAGACGAGCAGAACTCTAACTCAGTTAGAGGTTAGAGTTAGATTCTAACCCTGAACTAACTCCAAACCAAAGAGGTGTATGGATGGCAGGGTTAGATTGACAATAATTGTTCTTTCTCAATCATTTGACTACTTTGGACCCTATTTCCTGCCGGATTTGGTGTGGCCGGCTCTTGTGTGGCCTCCTCCCGCTCACAATTGACATAAACGAACCATCTTTACAAATCAAGCATGCAAAACATGATAAATTTTACTTTGTCCATACAATTGAGATATCCCACTTAAGCATACAAGTCCTCAATCAAGCTTCACAAAAAATACACTCCATGAAACAAAGCATGAGCTAACTCATCACGGAAGTCATTCCCGATAGGGAGGGAGCCCGGAGCCCCGCACGCACCCAGGGAGGAGCTCGTCATCGTCGCTCTGGAGGAAGGCTATGTAGAGACCAAGCCCCGGTAACCGCTCTGGCGCCCGCGCTTGCGAGTTGAGGTCGACACCGGCATGGGTAGCAGGGCCACTTCCCGACGACTGTGAACCGAATCCTTGGGCCTCTAGAAATAGTGCAAGCCTGAAACTGAAATACCTAGAAAGGTGAACTGAATCTTTGGGCCTCCAGAAATAATGCAAGCCTGAAACTGAAATACCTAGAAAGGTGAACTGAATCTTTGGGCCTCTAGAAACAATGCAAGCCTGGAAGTGAAATACATAGAAAGGCGAACTGATTCTTTGGGTCTCTAGAAATAATGCAAGCCTGAAACTGAAATACCTAGAAAGGTGAACTGAATCTTTGGGCCTCTAGAAAGATTTATTACCTCCTCAAGGAGCATCAAACAATTCCATGCGTGCACCACAAATCTATACCAAGTTTAATCTGGATCTACTTTTCCAAATCAGAATTAGCGCTAGAGTGAGCAAGATCAATGATATGGTTGTGAGACAGAGAAGGAACAAACAAACTCACCCCTCTCGCGACCTCCTTGGTAGATGCGCCGCCGCCGCGCAAGACAGAGGGAGAAAAACGACCGGTGAAGGGGGAGCGGGGCGAGCTTCGAAGGTCGGAGGGAGAGGGCGGCGAGAGGAGAGAGAGGGTGAGCGGTGGAGCGGCGCTTGGGCGGGCGGCCTGATGTGGAACAAAGAGGAGTCGTGCGAGGGGGGCGGAGGGAGCGATCTGGTGCAGGCAGGGGAGATTTTTTAGTTCTCTTCTAGTGGGCCCGAGGAGAACTAACCCAATTAGAACCTCTCCACCAGGCTAGTTTTTTTAGTGGGGTTGGAGCAAACTAGCTCAAACTAACCCCTCCTGTTTGGATAATTTGAGGCTATTTCAACCCAAACTAGCTCTAACTCAGGGATCCAAACAAAGAGGAGTAGTACTGTACATGCTACAGTCTGGACCGTGGCACATTGTTTTTGATGGCCATATCAGCACATTGTTTTCTACTGCTGATTCACTGGGCTGCCGTGGTTCGCACTCCTCCGACGTGACTAGTAGTACTACTACTCCTTCAAATTGACTACAACATACGGATGTATGTAGACATATTTTAGAGTGTAGATTCACTCATTTTGCTCCGTATGTAGTCACTTGTTGGAATCTCTAGAAAGACTTATACCGCATGACTCTTTGCTCCTTCTGACTACTACGTACTACTTCACAGACATGTGGGACAGCCAGCAGCATCCGGGTCGACGTAATACGTGTCATGCACCAGTTTAGAGTGCGGAATGGAAGGGGGGCATCACCCCGGTCGTACCGCCAGTAATTCATGACTATAGTGAGTAGTCATATCAAAAGTCTTTCCAGCAGTAATGCGCCATCAAATCACATAGCCCGACCTTTCCAGCAGTAAGTAAGTTGAATCCGCTACTCCCTCAGCCTCCTCGCTTCTCTATCAAACCGTCTACGTGATAACTGCCGCGCGTACTGCCCGGGAAAAGCCCCGCCCTCAACTTTTAAATACGCGAAAATAGTTCGAGCTTGTTTGTTCTATATAAATACTAGTACTGCATGTTTATTCACCCGTGGTGTTATTCAATGAATGGAGGGCCGGGGAGCACAAGTGAACAATACTACTACTAGTAGTAGTAAGTAGGAGTCGTACAGTTAGTCACCTTAAATAGAGAGTTTCTTTTCTTTAATGCCACGTACACAAATTGAAAGGCTTGTTGTGGAGAGAAAAAGATAATCACTCCATTATATATGTACACAGGGGCCTGAGCCGCTTGCTTTACTAGGGTTGATCTCTTCATTCTCTCATCCTCTCCAGATATAAACAAGATAGCGGTAGCGACATATTCTCTCTGCTCACCGCTGGTCACAGATCCGGCCGGATCCCTTCGGCTGGTGTGTGTAGAGGACTAGGTGCATTGTTCACGCGGTCATCGCCGGCGAGGGAGGAAACCCACAGCTGCCGGAGGGGCCCGATCCTCTGCCCGTGCCGTTCTCTCCGACACAGCGCCGGCTCGGGAGGTCCTCCGAACCTTCTTCCTCCCTGCCGTATTGTGCGCAGATCCGACCTACCGCCGCTGACATCCCGACGACCCTTAGGTATAAGTTCTTCGAAAGTGGCCTTTCTCTACTGCCCTAGCTCCCCACGTGTCAGCATGTGCATCTTTTTCTACTCCCATCAGCTCTTCCAAAGCCACCTAAATTTTTTGTATTATTAGAGGTGAAGCTACTTCATGCATTCGAATCTAGGACTTTGTTCAAACAACGAAGAAAGGGAGGAAAGTTGTAGCATGAATCTAGGACTTGATTCAAAGAGGAAATAATATGGTGAAAGTAGTTGAGACTGGATACCCAACCGGTCTCTTGGTTGAAAAAGGAAATAATGGGAAACCGCAGTACAAACTGGATAAGGAACAGATCTATTATTGGTTGAAAAAAGGATAGAAAGTGGCGGCTGGTGGACAAGTCAACAGAGTATGTCCAGGATTAGATTTGTTGCCATCACATAGTAAAAGGTCTCCAGGATTAGAATTGCTGCCCTCACATAGTAAAAGGTCTCAGGATTAGATTTGCTGCCCTCACATAGTAAAAGGTCTCCAGGATTAGGTTTGCTACCCTCACATAGTAAAAGGTCTCTAGGATTAGATTTGCTGCCCTCGCATAGTAAAAGGTCTCCAGGATTAGGTTTGCTGCCCTCCCATAGTAAAAGGTCTCCAGGATTAGATTTGCTGCCCTCACATAGCATGAAAAAACTCGGCATCACCACTTTATGCCTCCTTGTAGGTACATTGTGCTGATGCGTCCACTGTCACGTGTCCTTATACCAACCTTTTGCTGTTGTTAATGTAAGGGCGCATGTAAAATGAAACGATCACACTGTTACCTTAGGGACATGTCTAACCAGTGTTATTGTTAATCTAATGCCTCCAGTGATAAGATGCAATTAAACTGTGTTACAAATGGTACTCCTGCTATTTTCCCCAGTATGATAAGTAAGTTGCTCATTTACGCTGCTAAGTGTCATGGTGTCCCCATGATCCCATGCCCTTAAACCAACTCTTTAGTTGCTGTTGATTTACTGTATCTGGTAAACAAGAAATGCCACCATTAAAGTAATCCCATATTTGACGAATGTCATTGTTGATCGTAATGCTTCTGGTAACATGAAGCATTACTGACGTTTTAAAATTTCTATTGTCCTTGCGTGATTGCCATGAACATAATTAAGATGCTTCTTTTCATTTCGTGTATGTTTCGTATATTCTTATTGACCAGGAAACAGCAACTGTTTACTTTCTATCCTTTTGTGGAGATAGGGATATCCATTTCACCTTGTTGCTATTGTGACCTTTTGGTGAACTGCACAAAACACTTTTTTGGGAATGAGTGTCTTGTGCAGTTCAACTAAAATGTCACGTGGGCAACATCTCTCAGTTTTGGTGGAACTGCACAAAATGGTGATTGGAGTTTCCAAAATCTCCGTCAAGTTCTGCTAGTAATCTCATGCAACATTTTATTAGCCTTTGCAAGATGAGCCATCACTGTCACCACAATGGCACTTTATTTTTGTGGAACTGCACAAAAGGATAAGCAAATTATAGTTGCACCTTACATGAGACGGATAGCCAACCTTAATGTTCCTCAATTTTAGTGCAACTACTAAAGAAGAACCTGCCAGCTCACGAGAGCAAGTACTTCTTGCTAGCTGAATGATGCAATCTTTGCTTCATTTTAGGTGAACTGCAGAAAAAGGCGCATGAATTGAATCATGGAACTCCAGGCAGGCCTCATCCAAGTGGAGCTGCAGGTTGAGTTCAAGGAGTGCCACTATTAAAGTGAAATCATGCTCTTCTAGTTTGTGCTGTGCAAACAAGAATACACAACTACAGATGTTGTGATTATCAAGAGCATTCGCCAAGTTCTTCGATTGTATGACACGGCTAGCCAAGATGGATTTAATCCCGATATTCACTTTATCAAAAGGCTCTATTGGGTTTGTTCTGAATGTTGCAAGCTAGGAATCAATGAGATGTGTAGGCATATTTGTTGTACTTATTATTTGAATCTTATTTGTTATTTATGAATCTTGCAAGCTGGGAATCAATGAGATGTGTAGGTATCTTTGTTGTACTTATTATTTGGATCTTATTTTTTGGTTCTGAATCTTGCAAGCTGGGAATCAATGAGATGTGTAGGCATCTTTGTTGTACTTATTATTTGGATCTTATTTGTTGGTTCTGAATCTTACAAGCTGGGAAACACGACATGATGATGCGGAGGACAACAACCATAACAAACAGTTCAAACTTGGTAGTATTATCTGTGTGAAAGTGCGACAAATGTGCTGATCGTGTGTGTCCTGAGAATAATAATTCTAATTGTTGTGCATGTTGATCCTGTGGCACTGATAGAACGAGCCAATACATTGCTTGTTTTAAGTATAAATTTATATTAAAGCTAATTAAATATAAGTATAGTGACCACTAACTCTTGTTATTACAGTACCAATACAGACCCGCTCGTGAACCGACGTGTGGCCGGAGTAGGTTTCGTAATGGAGGCGTTTGAATGCGCCGAGGGTGCATCTTCTGCTGGGCGTGCAGCGGGCGAGGGAGGGGTAGTAACTGTTGTCGCCTGTACACACTCAGTTTACTGTTGAATCCAGTTCCCCAAGAGCTGAAAAACAAACTGCCGCCGCCGCCTACCCACTCGTTCACTTGAAGAGACTCCAATGGCGATCCGAGGGGTGAGCCTGCTGGATATGGACTTCAGCAAGGAGTTCCCCTTTGAGTTCGCCGTTCAGTCCTATGGTTGCACCAAGTTGAATGTGATGTACACCAATGATCCGGACTCGGTGAAGCTCTGCCTCTCCGAGTTTAAGCAGTACCTATAGGACGAGAAAGCACAAGGTCGCAGGACTAGACCTTATGCCCATCCATTCGTCTTCTGACAGGGACCAGCGGATCGCCATCGCCCAGGTATGTGTGCGGGACGAGGTTCTCATCTACCATTGTTGTAGGGCCATCAGAGGTTCTAGAGCATTCGCCCGTCTCATCGGCAGCCCCAACTGCACCTTCGCTACGGTGGATAGAAGGAAGAACGCAACGATTCGGCCATCTGGTGCAACAAGCTTCTCGACATCCAGAAGCAATACAAGATCATCGGCAACGGGCAGGAGAAGGACTCCGTGGTTCACCTCGCCGAGACCATCATCGACCCTTGATATGCCAACTTGTAAGAAGGCAATGATACCAAGGACCTGAACACGTGGGAGGTACCTCTGAATCTATCCTACATAACCTACGTTGCCAAGGACGCATACGCATGCTACGACATGTACAGGCGGATCTTGGACATGAGGGTGTGTCTGCTTCCCATAATCGACGAGTAGACGGATAGCCGCAGCGTCATGATCAAGCATGCCAGGAAGGTCTAGATGTTGTACTTTATCTGTTCATAAGCACCTTTATCATGTGAGTGTTTCATACATTAGCCTATGTGTCATAATTATCTGTTTTGTCCGAAATATTTCTTTTAAGAACCCATTAACCTGTTTGCTTTTTTTTAGAGGCTATTTGCTTATGTATGTAACTAGTTCACTTGTACGTTAAAAAAACTAGTTAACTCGGCTGCCGTGCTTTGAATCTCCTTCCTCCCAACATATTCCCCTTCTCAGGTGGACCCAGCAGGTCTCGTACACAGACATATGGGACCAACCACCTATCCATTTGTATTTCTTTCTTTTGTTCAATCTTTCATCCTCTTGATATACAACGGCTGGCCATCATAGCCTATGGCATTGGCCAGGCCATCCCTCTACTCCCACACATTGTCCGGCGGTGGAAGCTCCACCGGCCCACCCTGCACCCGAACAAGTCAACCCTCGTACTCCCCTCCGCCTGCGTCTTCCCCCGCTCTGGTTCGTTCGGTCCGAGGTCTCGTCATTGTCCTCCGCCTTGGTGCTCTAGCCGCGGCGCCGCCGTCTGTCGTTCCAAACATGGTCAGCAAAACAAGAGGAATCGGGAGACAACTGTTCGTCAAGAGGCTGACAGTCCCAGGCCCACCAGGTCCATGGCCTAGGTTTTGTTGTTTAACATGGGCAGCCCAAGACATGTTTCAACATTTTTTGATCCAACAGGTATCAAGCGGCCTCTGGGCCTCCCAACCTAGCTTGTCTATAACATCAGCAGCCCAAGTTATGTTTGTTTTTTCAAGATGACGCACATCTCAGTTCTATTTTTCTATAAGAATGCAAAACTGAACCTATGTTTTCTATAAGAATGCAAAACTGGACCTATATTTATATCTTATTTTATTACACACACATACATATATATAATAGAAACAACATAAGGTTCCCTTAAACTAGTCGTTCGTCCAACCATTTTATAGACCTTCCCACTTCCTTTATTTTTCATTTTCATTAATCCTATATCTGAATTTTCTCCCACTTTCTTTTTCGATGTAAACTGAGTTTCTCCAAGTACTTTTCCCTAGAACCAACTCAACTTTCCCACGTCTAGCCTAAAAAATAATAATACCCCACATACTATTAACTCATCAAATTAAAATGATATTTTATTTCGTAAATTGAAAGTTCTTACAAAATAATAATAATTGTTTATATATAACTTGGCAAGTTAACTCCTAGTGATTGCGTACATAAGCTTGCAAAGATTTTACTGACCAATGCAGTAATAGACGTGCAATCATGTGTTTATGTTTTTATAACATTTCTCCATCTAGGCCAACATGATATTTTCAGCCAGCCTAGCAAGTCCGCGGATTTCGAGAAAAATGCAAATGGGCTTTAAATTCTACCATATATATAAACGGGCTGCATAGATGCTACATCATTGTTTCACCCAGCCCACCAAATGGACTAAAAAACAAATGGACTGGCTGACATGTGGGCCAGTAGGTCGAAGCCTAAGAAGGTGTTGAATTTACATCCAACGGCCGGCATTCTTCTTCAATCTCTCGTCTTCTTCCCCCAGCGCTGTCGGGACTGCCTGCTCCAGCCTCTCGCGTCCAGCGGCGTTGTTTTGCGCACCTCAACGAAACACTACCCCGCCGACGGCCAGGCCATCCCTCCACTCCGCACCTCCTGTTATTCTCTGCCAGTGTAGGCCCACCCCTCACCCGAACCAGTCAAGTTTCCCACTCCTCTCCGTCTCTGACTCCACTACCATGTCTTCCCCATCTCCGAGTCGTTCTAGTCTGGGGCCTCGCCGTCGTGCACTGCCTCGGTGCGCTCGGCGCGGCGTGGTCAACATACAAGAGTCATCAGAAGAGGACTATATGTGGAGAGCCTGACGGCTGGGACCCACGAGGTCCATGGTCGCACGCAAGGAAAGTTCCTCCTTACTAAGTTGTTTCCTCCCCTAATAGATGGGACCCACCGGTTGTATCTTCGCACAGAAGGAAGTGCCTCCTTATTATGCGAAAAAAAAATATTCCTCCCGTTGACAGCTGGGACCCGTCAGATTTGGTGGCTGACTTGTGGGCCGACTAAGTGGACGTGTACGCAGGGCTTTGTCAACTTAATCAACAAATGATTATAGCAGCTGGACTATTGGATGTTAATCCAACAGCCGTGCTCCTTCTTCAACCTCTGTTCTTGCTCGTGCCTCCCGTGGGTGGCACCGCAGCAGTGCTGCCGCGCACCCGAACCAGTCAAGTTTCCCACTCCTCTCCATCTGCGACTCCACTGCCGCATCTTCCCCATCTCTCGGTAGTTCCAGTCTGGGGCCTCGCCGTCGTCCACCGGCCTTGGTGCGCTCAGCACGGTGTGATGAACATGGTCAACAACCGAGAGTCATCGGAAGATGTCTGTACGTGAGAGGCTGACAGTGGGGACGCACCACGCCCATGGACGCATGCATGCAACTGCATCCTTTTTACCCTAAAAAATAATGTTTTCTCCCCCTGACAGCTGGGACCCACCAGCTACATCTTCGCACACAAGGAAGGGTGTCCATATTATGGGCAAAAAAAATGATTCGCCCCCTGACTGCTGGGACCCACCAGCTACATCTTCGCACGCAAGGAAGTGCGTCCATATTATGAAAAAAAGGTTCGCCCCCTGACTGCTGGGACCCACCAGCTACATCTTCGCCCGCAAGGAAGTGCGTGACAGTCGGGACCCACCCGGTCGAAGCGTACGTAGCGTTGTCATTCTGGTCGCAAACATGTACATACATACTGGTCGATCGGTCTGTCTGCAGGCTGCAGCGATGAACCGTGGCCGTGCAAGGAAGGGCACGTGTGGTATTAGAGGCACACACGTGTGGTAGTAGAGGCGCGCACGTAGCATGTACACGTAGGTACAGCGGCCAGGGTGCAAGAAAGTAAATACGGCCACGTATGTACATACAGGCGGGGTCTCGAACGCCTACTCGCGCATATGTACGGTCAGGGCTCGTCTATATGGCTGTGGCTGAGTCGGAACAAAGAAACTGCGTCGTTGTCGTGTTCATGGGAAGGCAACGGAATGCGTCGTGTTCATCGGGAGGCAAAGGAACGCGTGCTGTTCATCGGGAGCCAACCGGCTTGGACGAAATAGGCGATGAAAACGAGGCCTGGCGTACCGCAGAACGAAGGAAACGGCCTTGTGTTCGACAGGCCACAGTGGAAACGGGATCCTGTTCATCCGGAGGGGTCTAGCGTACCGCAAAATGGAGGAAACGGACCTCCTACGGTCAAAACGGGGTCCTGTTGATCGGGAGGGGTGTGGCGTACCGCAAAACGGAGGAAACGGACTTGTGTTGGAGCACTACGGTCGAAACAGGGGTCCTCTTCATCGGGAGGGGTGTGGCGTACCGCAAAACAGGACTCCACGGGATATTGTTCATCTCCACCATCGACTGCCTCCACTGGCTACTGTTCAACCACCGTGGACCTCCTCCAGCCTCCACCTGCGACTGTTCATCCACGGGCTCCTGTTCATCCAGCCTCCACCGCGCGCTCCTCCACCGACTACTATTCAACCAGCCCTCCACCGGCTACTGTTCAACCAGCCCTCCATGGGGTCCTGTTCATCCAGCCCTCCACAGGGTCTTGTTCATCCACCGGCTTGATCAATCGGGGTAATGTTCATCCAGCAGCAACGGCCTCTAGTACCACGGGTTCCTGTTCATCCAACCCCCACCGGGAACTGTTCATCCAAACCCCCCAACAACGCTAACTGTTCATCCAGAGGCAGCATCGATCGGCTTTACTTAACAGCAGCAGCAAATGAATCGCTCGATCGGGTTCAGTTAACAGCCATCGATCGATCGCTCGGGTTTAGTAACGCGTAGCCTGCAATGCAATCGCTCGGGTTCAGTTAGAGCCCAACGCCTCGCTCGGGTTCAGTTAGAGCCCATCACCTCGCACACACGCGCGTATGTACGAGAGAAACGCGCATCGCTCAGCCCCCGACCACCCACCATAACCGGGAACTCCCCGATATTTTCCTCGCCCTCGCTTCTACCACGGTTTTTTCTGTCATGGACGGCCCAAAGAATGTCATGCAGCTGCGTCTCCGGCCCGCCCAGGACGAAAAGCCCATTTTCTGTCATGATTTTTTGTCATAGAAGTAGGACCCCACCACATCTATGATGATACCGGGTTTTGTCACAACTATGGTCATAGAAGTGTCATAAGTATGACAGAAAAAATTTCGTTCGGCCCAAAATGTCACGGATGTGTCTTTTTTTGTAGTGTTAAGAAATATATTGTTCAGATAATGTCTCTGTTATTGTATATCAGTTACAGTGTTTTACAAATGGTATATCCTGCTTTGTAGTTCTTTCTACATGTTTAACCAAGGTATTCTTAAGATAATGTCTCTATTTAAATGAATCAGTCGCATTGTTTTAGGAATGGTACTTTTCTGCTTTGTCGTTCTTTATACATGTTGAAACAAGGCATTGTTAAGATAATGTCTTAGTTAATATCATTGAATCACACTAATTGAGAATTGCTACTCTCCTGCTTTGTTTCCCACTAAGATAAGGTAGATCAGTAGATGTTTTTCTTCTGGGAGTACAAGTCATCAACCGTTATTTCTCAGTATTTGTTTCCCTTATACCTATTGTTGCTTACAGGGATATCAAAATTAAAGCTCGGTTTTATTCCGACTTTGATTTTAGTTGAACTGCACAAAAGGAGCCAATGTGTCTAAGGCAAACTTCTGCATTAGTGGGTCCAGTTGGTCTTACCACTTTGCAGAAAGTAGCAGTCACTGTTTGCGCTACATTACACAAGGAATGATCGAGAAGCTTTACAGAGTATTAGTAGACGCTGGTGACATGACTAGTCCGCAAAGAGCATAGGAAACTCTACAACACGTGGAGTGCACTGGGCAAAAAGTGCCCAAACAAGTACAAGAAGCCAGGACAGGACTCCAAATATGTCAATGTCATTCTAAGAAACAATGATGCGGCATCTGGGTATGGTAATCTATTTACCGTACTTTCAGTTTGTTAGTCCACCGATTGGTGGGTTGAAACTGAGGCCAATATTCATGTGTGTGCTGATGTGTCTTTGTTTTCTTGCAGCATATAAATATGAAATCCACAGGGATGCTCAGCTTGATTTTAGTGGAACTGCACAAAATGTTCAGATGGTTTGTGTCCTCCATAATACTTCATCATCCACAGTAAATCAAATGGTTCTCTAATCATTCGTCGTCACCTTGAGCCACCAGACTATATGTTTGAATGGAGCTGCTAGTGTCGGCCATTAAGAAGGGTAAGAAGAAAGACAAAAAGAGAGATGGATGCTTTACTTGTGGTTTGGAGGAACATTGGGCAAACAAGTGCCCAAACAAGTACCAAGAAGCCAGGATAGGACTCCAAGTCTGTCAATGTCACTCTAAGCAACAATGATGGGGCATCTGGGTATGGTTATCTGTTTACCGTACTTTCAGTTTGTTAGTCCATCAATTGGTGGGTTCACACTGGAGCCAATATTCATGTGTGTGCTGATGTGTCTTTGTTTTCTGGCAGCATATAAATACGAAATCCACAGGGATGCTCAGCTTGATTTTAGTGGAACTGCACAAAATGTTCAAATGGTTCGTGTCCTCCATAATACTTCATCATGCATAATACATCGAATGGTTCTCTAATCATTCGTCGTCACCTTGAGCTACCGGACTATCAGATGACAAACTGATGACAAACCCTGCCCGTTCCACAATCATAGGCATTACATATTTTGAATGGGAAAAGCTTGTCAAAGTTTAATCATTGATGTTAGCAAGAAGATATTAGTTTAATATATTGGAATTGGAAAACCTTGTCAATTTTTGCTCATTGATGTTAGCGAGAAGACATGCATTTGATATTTTTGAGTGGGACGCCCTTTCCTGTGAGAAACGTCGATCGTTTTTTCCTATTCCTGTCTTCAGTTCAGAAGTAAATATTTACTCTACTGAGATCCATAGTCACATGAATGTTGACTTATGAAAGGTATTTAAAGAGTTTGTTCTGAATGTTTTCTATGTAATGCCAGGCCTTGTGAGTTTGATTGCAAAGTTGAGCTTGGAATGTTGTGGCATGCGGCATCATGAGTTGTTCACCGTGCCACCTGAGAATAATGCTTCATATTGTTTTGCACGTTGATCTAATGCCTGTGATTTACATGTTAAGAAGATCATCCTCTTCTGTTGTTTATGTGCTTAAGAAGTTCATTGTCTTATGTTTCATTCATAGCCTATACGACAACTCGGGTAGGTTAGAGGTGAAACCATATGATCTTTCGACCAACTCATCATCTTAGGCCGAGATTGGATCGTCGTTTTCCAACCAAAACCGCTTGTAAAACTGACGCTTGTAAATAAAAGCAGATGGTCTCGGGCGAAGCGCTTGGTTGGTAATTTGACGGTTTTACTTACAGACCTCGGGCCCTCGGTTTCATTACGCCTGTATTTTACGCGTTGTTTCCGATGATGAGTAAATTACACTTGTATCTTAATACAGGTGTGAAATAAACTAGAGCTCCCAAGCACGGCCTTACCATTTCATGCCGTCTCAGTCTCTCGAAGGTGCTCATAGGTGTCCGATGATCCTGGCTTCCTGAATGAGCAGCGGACGCTGTATCAGACCATCCGTAGGGCCCGCGAGGCCCTCTTCGTCGTCCTTTGAGTTGTTGCGCTCGCCGTGGCGCCTGCAACCTCTTGAGCACTGCGTTGGTTTTCCCTTGAAGAGGAAAGGGTGATGCAGTAAAGTAGCGTAAGTATTTCCCTCAGTTTTTGAGAACCAAGGTATCAATCCAGTAGGAGGCCACGCACGAGTCCCTCGCACCTACACAAACAAATAAAATCCTCGCAACCAACGCAATAAAGGGGTTGTCAATCCCTTCACGGTCACTTACGAAAGTGAGATCTGATAGATATGATAAGATAATATTTTTTTATTTTTATGATAAAGATGGAAAGTAAAGAAACCAAAATAAAAACGGTGCCAGAAATAGCTTGTTGTCGGGAGATTAAATATGATGGAAAATAGACCCGGGGTCCATAGGTTTCACTAGTGGCTTCTCTCGAGAGCATAAGTATTACGATGGGTAAACAAATTACTGTTGAGCAATTGACACAATTGAGCATAGTTATGAGAATATCTAGGTATGATCATGTATATAGGCATCACGTCCGCGACAAGTAGACCGACTCTTGCCTGCATCTACTACTATTACTCCACACATCGACTGCTATCCAGCATGCATCTAGAGTATTAAGTTCATAAGAATAGAGTAATGCTTTAAGTAAGATGACATGATGTAGAGGGATAAACTCATGCACTATGATATAAACCCCATCTTGTTATCCTCGATGGCAACAATACAATACGTGCCTTGCTGCCCCTACTGTCACTGGGAAAGGACACCGCAAGATTGAACCCAAAACTAAGCACTTCTCCCATTGCAAGAAAGATCAATCTAGTAGGCCAAACCAAACTGATATCTCGAAGAGACTTGCAAAGATAACCAATCATACATAAAAGAATTCAGAGAAGATTCAAATATTGTTCATAGATAAACTTGATCATAAACCCACAATTCATCGGTCTCAACAAACACACCACAAAAGAAGATTACATCGAATAGATATCCACAAGAGAGGGGGAGAACATTGTATTGAGATCCGAAAAGAGAGAAGAAGCCATCTAGCTAATAACTATGGACCCGAAGGTCTGAGGTAAACTACTCACACATCATCGGAGAGGCTATGGTGTTGATGTAGAAGCCCTCCGTGATCGATGCCCCCTCCGGCGGAGCTCCGGAAAAGGCCCCAAGATGGGATCTCACGGGTACAGAAGGTTGCAGCAGTGGAATTAGGTTTCTGGCTTCGTATCTGGTAGTTTGGGGGTACGTAGGTATATATGGGAGGAAGAAGTACGTCGGTGGAGCAACATGGGGCCCACGAGGGTGGACGGCGCGCCCAGGGGGGTAGGCGCGCCCCCTACCTCGTGCCTTCCTGGTTGATGTCTTGACGTAGGGTCCAAGTCCTTTGGATCACGTTCGTTCCTAAAATCACGTTCCCGAAGGTTTCATTCCGTTTGGACTCCCTTTGATATTCTTTTTCTACGGAACTCTGAAATAGGCAAAAAACAACAATTCTGGGCTGGGCCTCTGGTTAATAGGGTAGTCCCAATAATAATATAAAGTTTATAATAAAGCCCATTAATGTCCAAAACAAAATATAATATAGCATGGAACAATAAAATATTATAGATACATTGGAGACGTATCAAGCATCCCCAAGCTTAATTCCTGCTCGACCTCGAGTAGGTAAATGATAAAAACATAATTTTTGATGTGGAATGCTACTTGGCATAATTTCAATGTAATTCTCTTAATTGTGGTATGAATATTCAGATCTGAAAGATTCAAGACAAAAGTTTACTATTGACATAAAAATAATAATACTTCAAGCATACTAACTAAGCAATTATGTCTTCTCAAAATAACATGGCCAAAGAAAGTTATCCCTACAAAATCATATAGTCTGGCTATGCTCTATATTCACCACACAAAGTATTTAAATCATGCACAACCCCGACGACAAGCCAAGCAATTGTTTCATACTTTTGATGTTCTCAAACTTTTTCAATCTTCACGCAATACATGAGCGTGAGCCATGGACATAGCACTATATGTGGAATAGAATGGTGGTTGTGGAGAAGACAAAAAAAGGAGAAGATGGTCTCACATCAACTAGGCGTATCAACGGGCTATGGAGATGCCCATTAATAGATATCAATGTGAGTGAGTAGGAATTGCCATGCAACGGATGCACTAGAGCTATAAGTATATGAAAGCTCAGCGAAAGGAACTAAGTGGGTGTGCATCCAACTCGCTTGCTCACGAAGACCTAGGGCATTTTGAGGAAGCCCATCATTGGAATATACAAGCCAAGTTCTATAATGAAAATTTCCCACTAGTATATGAAAGTGATATCATAGGAGACTCTCTATCATGAAGATCATGGTGCTACTTTGAAGCACAAGTGTGGGAAAAGGATAGTAACATTGTCCCTTCTCTCTTTTTCTCTAATTTTTTGGGCCTTTTCTCTTTTTTTATGGCCTCTTTTTTTTGGTCCGGAGTCTCATCCCGACTTGTGGGGGAATCATAGTCTCCATCATCCGTTCCTCAGTTGGGACAATGCTATAAAAAATGATGATCATCACACTTTTATTTACTTACAACTCAACAATTACAACTCAATACTTAGAACAAAATATGACTCTATGTGAATGCCTCCGGCGGTGTACCGGGATATGCAATGAATCAAGAGTGACATGTATGAAAGAATTATGAACGGTGGCTTTTCCACAAATACGATGTCAACTACATGATCATGCAAAGCAATATGACAATGATGGAGCATGTCATAGTAAACGAAATGGTGGTAAGTTGCATGGCAATATATCTCGGAATGGCTATGGAAATGCCATGATATGTAGGTATGGTGGCTGTTTTGAGGAAGGTATATGGTGGGTGTATGATACCGGCGAAAAGTGTGCGGTATTAGAGAGGCTAGCAATGGTCGAAGGAAGAAAAGGCGTATAATCCATGGACTCAACATTAGTCATAAAGAACTCATATACTGATTGCAAAAATCTACAAGTTATCAAAGCAAAGTATTACGCGCATGCTCCTAGGGGGATAGATTGGTAGGAAAAGACCATCGCTCGTCCCCGACCGCCACTCATAAGGAAGACAATCAATAAATAAATCATGCTCCGACTTCATCACATAACGGTGCACCATACGTGCATGCTACGGGAATCACAAACTTTAACACAAGTATTTCTCAAATTCAAAACTACTCAATTAGCATGACTCTAATATCACCTTCTCCATATCTCAAAACAATTATCAAGCATCTAACTTCTCATATTATTCAACACACTCATAAGAAAAAATTTATTAATCTTGAATGCCTATCATAATTAAAGCAAATTACCATGCCGTTTTGTAGGACTATCAAAATAATCTAAGTGAAGCATGAGAGAACAATAGTTTCTATAAAACAAATCCACCACCGTGCTCTAAAAGATATAAGTGAAGCACTAGAGCAAAAACTATATAACTCAAAAGATATAAGTGAAGCACATAGAGTATTCTAACAATTTCCGAATCATGTATGTCTCTCTCAAAAGGTGTGTACAGCAAGGATGATTGTGGTAAACTAACAAACAAAGAATCAAATAATACAAGACGCTCCAAGCAAAACACATATCGTGTGGTGAATAAAAATATAGCTCCAAGGAAAGTTACCGATCGAAGTAGACGAAAGAGGGGATGCCTTCCGGGGCATCCCCAAGCTTTGGCTTTTAGGTGTCCTTAGATTATCTTGGGGTGCCATGGGTATCCCCAAGCTTAGGCTCTTTCCACTCTTTGTTCCATAATCCATCAAATTTTTTACCCAAAACTTGAAAACTTCACAACACAAAACTCAGCAGAAAATCTCGTGAGCTCCGTTAGCGAAAGAAAACAAAACACCACTTCAAGGTACTGTAAGGAACTCATTCTTTATTTATATTGGTGTTAAACCTACAGTATTCCAACTTCTCTATGGTTTATAAACTATTTTACTAGCCATAGATTCATCAAAATAAGCAAACAACACACGGAAAACAGAATCTATCAAAAACAGAACTGTCTATAGTAAACTGTAACTAACGCAAACTTCTGGAACTCCAAAAATTCAGCCAAAATATGAAGACCTATAAAATTTGTTTATTGATCAGCAGCAATTGGAATCAATATTTTATCAAGTTCTGGTGATTTTTAACAATTATTTTCGTGAACAGAAAGTTTCTGAAATTTTCAGCAAGATCAAATAACTATCATCCAAGAAGATCCTATAGGTTTAACTTGGCACAAACACTAATTAAAACATAAAAACACATCTAACCATAGGCTAGATCAAATATTTATTCCTAAACAGAAGAAAAAAGTAAAAAACTAAAAATAAAATTGGGTTGCCTCCCAACAAGCGCTATCGTTTAACGCCCCTAGCTAGGCATAATAGCAAGGATAGATCTAAGTATTGCCATCTTTGGTAGGCAATCCATAAGTGGCTCTCATAATAGATTCATAAGGTAATTTTATTTTCTTTCTAGGGAAGTGTTCCATGCCTTTCGTTAACGGAAATTGGAATCTAATATTTCCTTCCTTCATATCAATAATTGCACAAATCGTTCTAAGGAAAGGTCTACCAAGAATAATAGGACATGAAGGATTGCAATCTATATCAAGAACAATAAAATCTACGGGCACATAATTCCTATTTGCAACAATAAGAACATCATTAATTCTTCCCATAGGTTTCTTAATGGTGGAATCCGCAAGGTGCAAGTTTAAAGAGCAATCATCAAAATCACAGAAACCTAGCAAATCACACAAAGTCTTTGGGATCGTGGAAACACTAGCACCCAAATCACACAAAGCATAGCATTCATGATCTTTAATTTTAATTTTAATAGTAGGTTCCCACTCATAAAGCTTTCTAGGGATAGAAACTTCCAACTCAAGTTTTTCTTCATAAGATTGCATCAAAGCATCAACGATATGTTTGGTAAAAGTTTTATTTTGACTATAAGCATGTGGAAAATTTAGCACGGATTGCAACAAGGAAATACAATCTATCAAACAACAATTATCATAATTAAATTCCTTGAAATCCAAAATAGTGGGTTCATTAATATCTAGAGTTTTGATCTCTTCAGTCTCACTTTTACCAATTTTTGCATCAAGATCTAAAAACTCTGAATTTTTGGAACGCCTTCTAGGTAAAGGTGGATCATATTCAGTCCCATCATTATCAAGATTCATATTGCAAAACAAAGATTTAATAGGGGACACATCAATAACTTTTAGATCCTCATCTTTACTTTCATAGAAACTAGAAGAACACGCTTTCACGAAACAATCTTTCTTCGCACGCATCCTAGCGGTTCTTTCTTTGCACTCATCAATGGAAATTCTCATGGCTTTGAGAGACTCATTGATATCATGCTTAGGTGGAATAGATCTAAGTTTCAAAGAATCAACATCAAGAGAAATTCTATCAACGTTCCTAGCTAATTCATCAACTTTAAGCAAATTTTCTTCAAGCAAAGTATTGAAATTCTTTTGCGAATTCATAAACTCCTTAACACTAGTCTCAAATTCTGAAGGCATCTTATTAAAATTTTCATAAGAATTGTTGTAGGAATTACCATAATTATTAGAGGAATTACTAGGATACGGCCTAGGATTAAAGTTTCCTCTATACGCGTTGTTACCAAAATTATTCCTACCAACAAAATTCACATCCATAGATTCATTATTATTCTCAATCAAAGTAGACAAAGGCATATCATTAGGATCAGAAGAAACACTTTTATTAGCAAATAATTTAATAAGTCCATCCATCTTTCCACTCAAAACATTAATTTCTTCTATCGCATGCACTTTTTTATTAGTAGATCTTTCAGTGTGCCATTGAGAATAATTAACCATAATATTATCTAGGAGTTTAGTAGCTTCTCCTAAAGTGATTTCCATAAAAGTGCCTCCCGCGGCTGAATCTAAAAGATTTCTAGAAGCAAAATTCAATCCGGCATAAAAAAATTGTATAACCATCCACAAATTCAAACCACGAGTAGGGCAATTACGTATCATTAATTTCATCCTCTCCCAAGCTTGTCCAACATGTTCATGATCAAGTTGCTTAAAATTCATAATATCGTTTCTAAGAGAGATGATTTTAGCGGGAGGAAAATACTTAGAGATAAAAGCATCTTTGCACTTATTCCAAGAATCAATACTATTTTTAGGCAAAGACGAAAACCAAGCTTTAGCATTATCTCTAAGCGAAAAAGGAAATAGCTTCAATTTAACAATATCATTGTCCACATCTTTATTCTTTTGCATATCACACAAATCAACGGAGCTATTTAGGTGGGTAGCGGCATCTTCACTAGGAAGGCCGGCAAATTGATCTTTCATGACAAGATTCAACAAAGCAGCATTAATTTCACAAGATTCACGAGGAGCAATCGGAGTGCTAAGCAAATCATTGTTGTTGGTACTGGCAAAGTCACACAATTTGGTATTATCTTGAGCCATCATGACAAGCAAGCAATCCAACACACGAGCAAACAAGAAGCAAGCGAAAAAGAGGCGAAAGGAAAAGAGAGGGCGAATAAAATGGCAAGGGTGAAGTGGGGGAGAGGAAAACGAGAGGCAAATGGCAAATAATGTAATGCGGGAGATAAGGGTTTGTGATGGGTACTTGGTATGTTGACTTTTGCGTAGACTCCCCGGCAACGGCGCCAGAAATCCTTCTTGCTACCTCTTGAGTACTGTGTTGGTTTTCCCTTGAAGAGGAAAGGGTGATGCAGTAAAGTAGCGTAAGTATTTCCCTCAGTTTTTGAGAACCAAGGTATCAATCCAGTAGGAGGCCACGCACGAGTCCCTCGCACCTACACAAACAAATAAAATCCTCGCAACCAACGCAATAAAGGGGTTGTCAATCCCTTCACGATCACTTACAAAAGTGAGATCTGATAGATATGATAAGATAATATTTTTGGTATTTTTATGATAAAGATGCAAAGTAAAGAAAGCAAAATAAAAATGGCGCCAGAAATAGCTTGTTGTCGGGAGATTAAATATCATGGAAAATAGACCCGGGGGCCATAGGTTTCACTAGTGGCTTCTCTCGAGAGCATAAGTATTATGGTGGGTAAACAAATTACTGTTGAGCAATTGACACAATTGAGCATAGTTATGAGAATATCTAGGTATGATCATGTATATAGGCATCATGTCCGCGACAAGTAGACCGACTCCTGCCTGCATCTACTACTATTACTCCATACATCGAACGCTATCCAGCAAGCATCTAGAGTATTAAGTTCATAAGAATAGAGTAATGCTTTAAGTAAGATGACATGATGTAGAGGGATAAACTCATGCAATATGAAATAAACACCATCTTGTTATCCTCGATGGAAACAATACAATACGTGCCTTGCTGCCCCTACTGTCACTGGGAAAGGACACCGCAAGATTGAACCCAAAGCTAAGCACTTCTCCATTGCAATAAAGATCAATCTAGTAGGCTAAACCAAACCGATAATTCGAAGGGACTTGCAAAGATAACCAATCATACATAAAAGAATTCAGAGAAGATTCAAATATTGTTCATAGATAAACTTGATCATAAACCCACAATTCATCGGTCTCAACAAACACACCGCAAAAGAAGATTACATTGAACAGATCTCCACAAGAGAGGGGGAGAACATTGTATTGAGATCCAAAAAGAGAGAAGAAGCCATCTTGCTAATAAATATGGACACGAAGGTCTGAGGTAAACTACTCACACATCATCGGAGAGGCTATGGTGTTGATGTAGAAGCCCTCTGTGAACGATGCCCCCTCCGGCGGAGCTCCGGAAAAGGCCCCAAGATGGGATCTCGCGGGTACAGAAGGTTGCGGCGGTGGAATTAGGTTTTTGGCTCCGTATCTGGTTGTTTGGGGTACGTAGGTATGTATAGGAGGAAGAAGTACATTGGTGGAGCAACGTGGGGCCCACAAGGGTGGAGGGCGCGCCCAGGGGGGTAGGCGCGCCCCCTACCTCATGCCTTCCTGGTTGATGTCTTGACGTAGGGTCCAAGTCCTCTGGATCACGTTTGTTCCGAAAATCACGTTCCCGAAGGTTTCATTCCGTTTGGACTCCGTTTGATATTCTTTTTCTGCGAAACTCTGAAATAGGCAAAAAACAGCAATTCTGGGCTGGGCCTCCGGTTAATAGGTTAGTCCCAAAAATAATATAAAAGTGTATAATAAAGCCCATTAATGTCCAAAACAGAATATAATATAGCATGGAACAATAAAAAATTATAGATACGTTGGAGACGTATCAACGCCGAGCATTGTGAACATGGTCAACGAACATGAGGATTCAGGAGATGACTTTATTTTGACTGGATGACAGTCGGGACCCACTAGGGCCATAGCCGTACGTACGCAAGTGCCTCCTTATTATGTACAACTATATTTTTTTCTTCCTCCTGGTTTCCTGACAGCACGGTCCCACACCATTGTCAATGTATGTAGTCAATAAACGAGAGAATTACACAAGGAGCGGCCGACAGTTGGGACCAAGCAGCTCGAGCAGTATTTGTGTTTTTGAGGTGTGAGCACTGCAGAGTTTTTCTTGAGCGATGTTTTCATTGTTGTTCAGAGGAGAGCAGGGTATTAACTGGGCGGGATGTGGCCCGTCTAGCCCAGGCCATATATCCAGCCTAGATATTAATATTTTTCAAGCTGAAAATGGCTAGCCCAGCTATACTTGTTTTTGAGGAATACCCAAGCAAGGTCAACTTGTTATTCTCTGCCCCGCTGGGCTGCAAATCTTTCCTAGGAGGGATGCATTAGGCTTAACAGGAAAATGGGCTTTAATAAATATTAAATGGGATGTAATTATAAAAACTTGGCAGTAACTATAAAAAATGCACCAAACACGTAATTAGTTTATAAAATATTATTTTTGCATTTTGAAAATTTTAATTTCATTAATTGTTGCACGCACAATGTTCCGTTGGATTTTTACGTAATACAAATTTATATTGAAAATTTTATTTAATCTGACTAGAAATTTTGGGATAAAAATATTTCGGATCCCATCAAAATGTGGATTTTTTTTAAATTCTGTTTTGAACTGTTGGTTGAAATTATTAATCATTGTCCTTGCTAGAAAATGGGCTGTACTTTTAACAAACTGTAAATGGGCTATAGTAAATTCCATTAGAATTCAAAAATGGGTTGTGCATTCTTACAAATCGCAAATGGGCTATAAGTTCTCCGCCACACACTTGTGGGCCTACTAAGTTGATGCGTCCCCTAAAAAAAGTAAGTTGACGCGTATGCAAGGATTTGACAACTTATAGTCAACACACGGTTCTAGCAACAGTGGCCGTTGGATGTCCATCCAACGGATGTCGTGCTTCTTCTTCTATCTCGGATATTCTAGCTTCAGCCGCCCAAAAAATGATTCCTTCCCCTAATATCTGGGGCGCACCATTTCGGAGGCTGACCTGTGGGCCTACTAAGTTGACACGTACCAAGGGCTTTGTCAACTTAGTCATTATAAACGATTCTAGCTGCAGTGACCATACGATGTCCATCCAATGGCCGTCATGCATATTCAACCTCTGGTCTTCTTGCTCCAGCCGCCCAAAGCAGCACCAGTCGTGCCGCCTGCTCCTGCCTCCCGTGGCTGGCTGTGCTGCCGCAGAGGCCTCACCGCCCCTACTATTCCCACCGCTGGCCAGGCCATCCCTCTACTCACCCACACCCCTTGTTATTCTGCGGCGACGGCAGCCTCACACCGCAGCCGAACTAGTAAACCCTCGTACTCCTCTCTGCGTGGGCATCCACTGCCGTGTCTTCCTCGGCTCTGCGTCGTCCCCTTCCTAGGCCTCGCCGTCCTCCACCACCCTGGTGCTCTCGGCGCGGCGTGGTCAACATGGTCAATGAATGACATCCATCAGACGTGGACTGTACGTGGAGAGGCTGACAGCTGGGTCCACAGCCGCACACAAGGAAATGCCTCCTTATTACGCACAAAATATCGATTCCTCCACTTGACATCTGGGACCCACTGGAAGGACCTCTGTATTTCACGAAAAAAATGTTCCCCCCGGTGAAAGGTCAGACCCACCAGCTATATCTTCGCACGCAAGGAAGTGCCTCCTTATTACGCACAAAAAAATGAATACTCTCCCTGCTAGCTGGGACCCAGCTTAGTGGGAGGCTGACTTGTGGGCCTACTAAGTTGACGGGGATGGAGTGCTTTGTCAACTTAGTCAATATGAACGCTTCTAGCTCCAGTGACCGTACGATGTCCATCCAACGGCCGTAGTGCTTCTTCAACCTCTAGTCTTCTTGCTCCAGCCACCCAAACAAGCGTCGGGCGTGCCGCCTGCTCCTACCTCTCATGCCCGGCTGTGCTGCCACCGCTGGCCATGCCATCCCTCTATACTCACCCACACCTCCTGTTATTCTCTGGCGACGGCAGCCTCACACCGCAGCCGAAGCAGTCAACCGACGTACTCCCATCCGCGTGGGCATCCACTGCCGCGTCTTCCCCGGTCCGCGTCGTCCCATTCCTAGGCCTCGCCGTCGTACACCGCATTGGTGCTCTTGGCGCGGCATGGTCAATGTGATCAACGACCAACTTCCATCGGAGGTGTATTGTACGTGGAGAGGCTGACAGTTGGGTCCACGGCCGTAGCAAGGAAGTGCCTCCTTATTACGCGGAAAATAATGATTCCTCCACCTGACAGTCGGGACCCACCGGACGACCCACCGTATTTCATGAAAAAACGTTTCCCCCCTGACTGCTGGGACCCACCAGCTACATCTTCGCACGCAAGGAAGTGCATCCATATCACGGGCAAAAAAATGATTCGCCCCCTGACTGTTGGGACCCACCAGCTACATCTTCGCACGCAAGGAAGTGCCTGACAGTCGGGACCCACCTGGTCGAAGCGTACGTAGCGTTGTCATTCTGGTCGCGAACGTGTACGTACATACTGGTCGATGTAGAGGCGCACACGTGTCGTAGTAGAGGTGCGCACATAGCATGTACACGTACGTACAGCGGCCAGGGTGCAAGAAAGAAAATACGGCCACGTACGTACATACAGGCGGGGTCTCGAACGCCTACTCGCGCATACGTACGGCTAGGGCTCTTGTACATGGCTGGGTTGGAACGGAGAAGCTGCGCCGTCGTCGTGTTCATGGGGAGGCAACCGGCTGGGTCGGAACGGAATGCGTCGTCGTGTTCATCGGGAGCCAACCGGCTTGGACAAAACAGCCGATGGAAATGAGGCCTGGCGGGTACTGTAGAACAGAGGAAACGGCCTTGTGTTCGACCGGCCACGGTCGAAATGGGATCCTGTTCATCGGGAGGGGTCTGGCGTACCGCAAAACGGTTGAAACGGGGTCCTGTTGATCGGGAGAGGTGTGCCATACCGCAAAACGGAGGAAACGGACTTGTGTTGGAGCGCTATTGTCAAAACGGGGGTCCTGTTCATCGGGAGGGGTGTGGCGTACCACAAAACGGGACTCCATGGGATACTGTTCATCTCCACCGTCGACTGCCTCCACGGGATACTGTCCATCCACCGTCGACTGCCTCCAGGGGCTCCTGTTCATCCACCGTCGACCTCCTGCAGCCTCCACCTGCGACTGTTCATCCACGGGCTCCTATTCGTCTAGCCTCCACTACGCGCTCCACCACCGGCTACTGTTCAACCAGCCCTCTCCACGGGGTCCTGTTCAACCACCCCTCCACGGGCTACTGTTCATCCAGCCCTCCACCGGCTACTGTTCAACCAGCCCTCCACGGGGTCCTGTTCATCTAGCCCTCCACGGGGTCCTGTTCATCCAGCCCTCCATGGGGTCCTATTCATTCACTGGCTCGATCGATCGGGGTACTGCTCATCCAGCTGCAACGGCCTCTACTACCACGGGGTCCTGTTCATCCAACCCCCCACCGGGAACTGTTCATCCAAACCCCCTCAACAATGCTCACTGTTCATCAAGGGAAGGAGGCAGCAGTGTTCGAACCGCTTTAGTTAGCAGCAGTAGTGAAGGAATCACTCGGGTTCAGTTAACAGCAAGGGATCGACCGATCGCTCGGGTTCAGTAATGCGTAGCCTGCATTGCAATCGCTCGGGTTCAGTTAGAGCCCAATGCCTCGCACACACGTGCGTACGTACGATAGAAACGCGCATCGCTCGGCCCCCGACCACCCACCGTAACCGGGAACTCCCCGATATTTTCTTCGCCCTCGCTTCTACCACGGTTTTTCTGTCATGGACGGCCCAAAGAATGTCATGCAGCTGCGTCTCCGGCCCGCCCAGGACGAAAAGCCCGATTTCTATCATGATTTTTTTTCATAGAAGTAGGACCCCACCACATCTAAGATGATACCGGGTTTTGTCACAATTATCGTCATAGAAGTTTCATAAGTCTGACAGAATTTTTTTTCGTTCGGCCCAAAATGTCACGGATGTGTCTTTTTTTAGTGTATGCAGTCTCATCTCTTTTAGCCAGCCTAATATATGTGAAATATGCAATGCCATCCTGTTTAACCAGGCATCATATATTCGAATGATATCTTGCTCATCCTTTTCTTCATTACATTTCCAATTGTCGACAATATTTGTACATTAAACTACTGTTCTTGTGAATCAACCATTTGAGTGGGCGACAAAAAAATGTGGAGTGAAAACAAGGTCTTTAAAGCAGACAGTCTACCGAAGGAAGGGCAGTACGCAAGCACTAGTCCATCCACATATCAAAGTAACGAACGCGAATCATATGAGCATGATGAAAACTAGCTTGACTTTAATTCCCATGTGTCCTCGGGAGCACTTTCCGTTATATAAGAGTTTGTCCAGGCTTGTCCATTGCTACAAAAAGGATCGGGACACCTTTCTGCACCATTTTTACTTTTGTTACTTGTTACCCGTTATGAATTACCTTATCACCAAACTATCTGTTACCGATAATTTCAGTGCTCGCAGAGAATACCTTACTAAAAACTGCTTGTCATTTCCGTCTGCTCGTCGTTGGGTTCGACACTCTTACTTATCCAAAGGACTACGATAGATCCCCTATACTTGTGGGTCATCAAGACTCTCTTCTGGCGCCATTGCCGGGGAGTGAAGCACCTTTGGTGAGTGGAATTTGGTAAGGAAAAATTTATATAGTGTGCCGAAATTTACTGTCACTTGTTACTATGGAAAATAGTCCTTTGATGGGCTTGTTCGGGGTATCTTCACCCCGACCAGTAGAGCAAAGAGTTGCTCCTCAACCTACTGAACCTACTGAAAATGTTTACTTTGAAATTCCTGAGGGTATGATAGAGAAACTCCTAGCTAATCCTTTTACAGGAGATGGAACATTACATCCCGATTTGCACCTAATCTATGTGGATGAAGTTTGTGGATTATTTAAGCTTGCAGGTATGCCCGAGGATGTTATCAAGAAGAAGGTATTCCCTTTATTTTTGAAGGGAAGGGCATTGACATGGTTTAGGCTATGCGATGATATTGGATCATGGAACTACAACCGATTGTAATTGGAATTTCATCAGAAGTTTTATCCTACGCATCTGGTTCATCGTGATCGTAATTATATATATATATATATATATATATATATAATTTTTGGCGTCGTGAAGGAGAAAGCATTGCCCAAGCTAGGGGAGGCTTAAGTCAATGTTATATTCGTGCCCCAATCATGATCTCTCAAGAGAAATCATTATTCAATATTCTATGCTCGGCTTTCTCTCAATAATCGCTCCATGCTCAATACTTCTTGTACTGGTTCTTTTATGATGAAGACTATTGAATTCAAATGGGATTTATTGGAAAGAATTAAACGCAACTCTGAAGATTGGGAACTCGACAAAGGTATGGAGTCATGTATAACACCTAAGTTTGATTGTGTTAAATCTTTTATGGATACCGATGCTTTTCGTGAATTTAGCACTAAATATGCACTTGACTCTGAGATAGTAGCTTCTTTCGTGGGTTTAGGGTTTAGAATTTTTTTTCGTTCGGCCCAAAATGTCACGGACATAAGTGGGATGCTTGTCCAAGGAAGGGCAGTACGCAAGCACTGGTCCATCCACATATCAAAGTAACGAACGCAAATCATATGAGCATGATGAAAACTAGCTTGACTTTAATTCCCATGTGTCCTCGGGAGCACTTTCCGTTATATAAGAGTTTGTCCAGGCTTGTCCATTGCTACAAAAAGGATTGGGACACCTTTCTGCACCATTTTTACTTTTGTTACTTGTTACCCGTTATGAATTACCTTATCACCAAACTATCTGTTACCGATAATTTCAGTGCTCGCAGAGAATACCTTACTAAAAACTGCTTGTCATTTCCGTCTGCTCGTCGTTGGGTTCGACACTCTTACTTATCCAAAGGACTACGATAGATCCCCTATACTTGTGGGTCATCAAGACTCTCTTCTGGCGCCATTGCCGGGGAGTGAAGCACCTTTGGTGAGTGGAATTTGGTAAGGAAAAATTTATATAGTGTGCCGAAATTTACTGTCACTTGTTACTATAGAAAATAGTCCTTTGATGGGCTTGTTCGGGGTATCTTCACCCCGACCAGTAGAGCAAAGAGTTGCTCCTCAACCTACTGAACCTACTGAAAATGTTTACTTTGAAATTCCTGAGGGTATGATAGAGAAACTCCTAGCTAATCCTTTTACAGGAGATGGAACATTACATCCCGATTTGCACCTAATCTATGTGGATGAAGTTTGTGGATTATTTAAGCTTGCAGGTATGCCCGAGGATGTTATCAAGAAGAAGGTATTCCCTTTATTTTTGAAGGGAAGGGCATTGACATGGTTTAGGCTATGCGATGATATTGGATCATGGAACTACAACCGATTGAAATTGGAATTTCATCAGAAGTTTTATCCTATGCATCTGGTTCATCATGATCGTAATTATATATATATATATATATATATATATAATTTTTGGCGTCGTAAAGGAGAAAGCATTGCCCAAGCTAGGGGAGGCTTAAGTCAATGTTATATTCGTGCCCCAATCATGATCTCTCAAGAGAAATCATTATTCAATATTTTATGCTCGGCTTTCTCTCAATAATCGCTCCATGCTCAATACTTCTTGTACTGGTTCTTTTATGATGAAGACTATTGAATTCAAATGGGATTTATTGGAAAGAATTAAACGCAACTCTGAAGATTGGGAACTCGACAAAGGTATGGAGTCATGTATAACACCTAAGTTTGATTGTGTTAAATCTTTTATGGATACCGATGCTTTTCGTGAATTTAGCACTAAATATGCACTTGACTCTGAGATAGTAGCTTCTTTCTGTGAATCCTTTGCTACTCATGTTGATATCCCTAAGGAGAAGTGGTTTAAATATCATCCTCCCATTGAAGTAAAAGCAGTTGAACCTATTAAAGTTGAAGAAAAGACTATCACTTATAATGTTGATCCTATTGTTCCTACCGCTTATATTGAGAAACCACCATTCCCTGCTAGAATAAAGGATCATGCTAAAGCTTCAACTATGGTTCGTAAGAGTAATACTAGAACACCTACACCCCCTGAGCAAATTAAAGTTGAACCTAGTATTGCCATGGTTAAAGATCTCTTGGTCGATAATATTGATGGGCATGTTATTTACTTCTGTGATGAAGCTGCTAGAATTGCTAGACCCGATACTAAAAATAAACATATACCTGTTGTAGGCATGCCTGTTATTTCTGTTAAAATAGGAGATCATTGTTATCATGGCTTATGTGATATGGGTGCTAGTGCGAGTGCAATACCTCATTCCTCATATGATATTGATGTTGCTAATAACCTTGCCAATAGAGATACTATTTCACCAGATGGGATTGTTAGAGATGTTGAAGTCTTGTGCGGGAAAGTTAAATATCCTACTGATTTTCTTGTTCTTGGTCCCCACAAGATGACTTTTGTCCCATTATATTTGGTAAACCCTTCTTGAATACTATTAACGCTAAGATAGATTGAAAAAAGGATGTTGTTACTATTGGTTTAGGGGATATGTCTCATGATTTTAATTTTGCTAAATTTCGTAGACAACCCCGTGATAAAGAATTTCCTAGTAAAGATGAAATTATTGGTCTTGCTTCTATTGCCGTGCCTCCTAATGATCCTTTAGAACAATATTTGCTAGACAATGAAAATGATATGTTTATGAATGAAAGAAGGGAAATAGATGAAGTATTCTTTAAACAAGGACCTATTTTGAAACACAATTTTCCTGTTGAAATTCTAGGGGATCCCCCTCCACCCAAGGGTGATCCCGTGTTTGAACTTAAACCATTACCTCATACTCTTAAATATGCTTATCTTGATGAAAAGAAGATATATCCTGTTATTATTAGTGCTAACCTTTCAGAGCAAGAAGAAGAGAAATTATTGAAAACTCTGAAGAAGCACCGTGCTGCTATTGGATATACTCTTGATGATCTTAAGGGCATTAGTCCCACTCTATGCTAGCACAAAATAAAATTGGAGAAAGACGCTAAACCAGTTGTTGATCACCAATGACAGTTAAATCCTAAGATGAAAGAAGTGGTAAGAAAATAAATACTAAAGCTTCTGGAGGCAGGTATAATTTATCTTGTTACTAATAGTTAGTGGGTAAGTCATGTCCATTGTGTCCCTAAGAAGGGAGGTATTACTGTTGTTCCTAATGATAAAGATTAATTGATCCCACAAAGAATTGTTACAGGTTATAGAATGGTACTTGATTTCCGCAAACTGAATAAAGCTACTAAAAAGGATCATTACCCTTTACCTTTTATCGATCAAATGCTAGAAATATTATCCAAACATACACATTTTTGCTTTCTAGAAGGTTATTCTGGTTTCTCTCAAATACCAGTGTCAAAAGAGGATCAAGAAAAGACCACTTTTACTTGCCCTTTCGGTACCTTTGCTTATAGACGTATGAATTTTGGTTTATGCAATGCACCTGCTACCTTTCAAATATGTATGACTGCTATATTCTCTGACTTTTGTGAAAAGATTGTTGAGGTTTTCATGGATGATTTTTTTCCGTATATGGAACTTCTTTTGATGATTGCTTAAGCAATCTTGATCGAGTTTTGCAGAGATGTGAAGAAACTAATCTTGTCTTGAATTGGGAGAAGTGCCACTTTGTGGTTAATGAAGGTATTGTCTTGGGGCATAAAATTTCTGAAAGAGGTATTGAAGTTGATAAAGCTAAAGTTGATGCTATTGAAAAGATGTCGTGTCCTAAGGACATTAAAGTTATAAGAAGTTTCCTTGGTCATGCCAGTTTTTATAGGAGGTTCATTAAAGACTTCTCAAAAATTTCTAGGCCTCTGACTAATCTCTTACAAAAAGATGTTCCTTTTGTCTTTGATGATGATTGTGTAGAGGCATTTGAAATACTTAAGAAAGCCTTGATTTCTGCACCTATTGTTCGGCCACCTGATTGGAATTTACCCTTTGAATTATGTGTGATGCTAGTGATTATGCCGTAGGTGCTGTTCTAGGACAAAGAGTTGATAAGAAATTAAATGTTATTCAATATGCTAGTAAAACTCTAGACAGTGCCCAGAGAAATTATGCTACTACTGAAAAAGAATTTTTAGCAGTTGTATTTGCTTGTGATAAGTTCAGACCTTACATTGTTGATTCTAAAGTAACTGTTCACAGCGATCATGCTGCTATTAAATATCTTATGGAAAAGAAAGATGCTAAACCTAGACTTATTAGATGGGTTCTCTTACTACAAGAATTTGATTTGCATATTATAGATAGAAAGGGAGCTGAGAACCCCGTTGCACACAACTTGTCTAGGTTAGAGAATGTCCTTGATGACCCACTACCTATTGATGATAGCTTTCCTGATGAACAATTAGCTGTCATAAATGCTTCTCGTACTGCTCCATGGTATGCTGATTATGCTAATTACATTGTTGCCAAATTTATACCACCTAGTTTCACATACCAGCAAAAGAAAAAATATATGATTTAAGACATTACTTCTGGGATGACCCACATCTTTATAAAGAAGGAGTAGATGGTGTTATTAGACGTTGTGTACCTGAGCATGAACAGGAACAAATCCTACACAAGTGTCACTCCGAGTCTTATGGAGGACTCCACGCTGGAGATAGAACCGCACATAAGGTATTGCAATCCGGTTTTTATTGGCCTACTCTTTTCGAGGACGCCCGTAAGTTTGTCTTGTCTTGTGATGAATGTCAAAGAATTGGTAATATTAGTAGACGTCAGGAAATGCCTATGAACTATTCACTTGTTATTGAACCATTTGATGTTTGGGGCTTCGATTATATGGGACCTTTTCCTTCCTCTAACGGGTATACACATATTTTAGTTGCTGTTGATTACATTACTAAGTGGGTAGAAGCTATTGCAACTAGTAGTGATGATCATAACACCTCTATTAAGATGCTTAAAGAAGTTATTTTTCCGAGGTTTGGTGTCCCTAGATACTTAATGACTGATGGTGGTTCACATTTTATTCATGGTGCTTTTCGTAAAATGCTTGCTAAGTATGATGTTAATCATAGAATTGGATCTCCATACCATCAACAATCTAGTGGTCAAGTAGAACTAAGTAATAGAGAAATTAAATTAATTTTGCAAAAATAATGTTAATAGATCTAGAAAGAATTGGTCCAAGAAACTTGATGATGCATTATGGGCCTATAGAACTGCATATAAAAATCCTATGGGCATGTCTCCGTATAAAATGGTTTGTGGAAAAGCATGTCACTTACCTCTTGAACTAGAACATAAGGCATATTGGGCCATTAAAGAGCTCAATTATGATTTCAAACTTGCCGGTGAGAAGAGACTATTTGACAGTACCTCACTTGATGAGTGGAGAACCCAAGCCTATGACAATGCCAAACTGTTTAAGGAAAAAGTTAAAAGATGGCATCACAAAAGGATACAAAAGCGTGAGTTTAACCTAGGTTATTATGTTTTGCTATACAACTCTCATTTAAGATTTTTTGCAGGAAAACTCCTCTCTAAATGGGAAGGTCCTTACGTTATCGAGAAGGTCTGTCGTTCCGGTGCCATAAAAATCAACAACTTCGAAGGCACAAATCCGAAGGTGGTGAACGGTCAAAGAATCAAACATTATATCTCAGGTAATCCTGTAAATGTTGAAACCAATGTTATTGATACCATAACCCTGGAGGAGTACATAAGGGACACTTTCCAGAATGTTTCAGACTCCAAAAAGGAATAGGTATGTGGTACGGTAAGTAAACCGACTTCAAAACAGTTCTAATAGCGATTTTTCTCCGTTTTGGAATATTTAAGAAAATAGGAAAATAAAAAGTAGTCCGAGAAGGACACGAGGCATCCATGAGGGTGGAGGGCGCGCCCTACACCCCTGGGCATGCCCCCTGCCTCATGGGCACCTTGTGTGCTCTCCGGACTCCGTTTTCTTGCATGATACTTCTTTTGGTCGGTAAAAATTCATTATATAATCTCCCAAAGGTTTTGACCACCGTACCACGACACGGTCCTCTATTTTTGTTTTGAGTTGTTCCTGTAGCAGATTTAGAGAAAGATGTCATCTCAAGACTCTGACGGGGAGAGCTATGTCTCACATCTCATTGCTGACCCAAAGACCTATGGGGACCTATCTCCTTATGGTCGAACGACGGATGATGAGGAGGATGCTCATTTGGTGAGGATCATGATTCAAGTTTGGAGGAGGAGGATGTTCCTCTACCTCAACCTAGGGATATGCACGTGAAGTTCAAGAAGTCCAGTCTCCCTAAGAGGGCTAACTGGTCTAATAACCGATCTATTCCTTCTCGTTTTTGGCAGAAAAGCAAAGGAGATTTATGCGACAAGATCTTGAAGCTGGAGATGGAGGTCGATGATTTAAAGGAGGAAATTGCTCTCCTCAACTACAATATTAAAAAGCTGAAGGCACAATTGTCATCACCACCACCATCTTCGTCACCACCAAAGGAGAACTGAGTATCGGGTATGGGCACTCCCCTTGGCAACTGCCAAGCTTGGGGGAGGTGCCCCAGTATCGTATCACCATCACACTTCTATCTTTACCGTTTTTCTTAGTTCAATCCTTTTGGTTATATCTTGATCTAGTAGAATAAAGTTTTAGTATGATCTAGATTTGAGTTTTGTGTTGATCCTTATCTATGTAATCGAGTCCGTGAGCTATATATAATAAAGATTAGTCTTGAGTCGAGGGCTTGGTTATCTTGCTATGATATTGAGGGAATAATAAGAAAAGAAAGAATAAAAGAAATAAAAAGATCATATTGATCTTATGGAGAGTAATGACTTCACATATAAAGAGTATGATGAATAAAAGTTGTTGAGAGTTGACAAACATAGTTTTGGTCATCGTTGCAATTAATAGGAAGTAATAAAGAAAGAGAGGTTTTCACATATAAATATACTATCTTGGACATCTTTCATGATTGTGAGCACTCATTAAAATATGACATGCTAAAAAGTTGATGTTGGACAAGGAAGACAACGTAATGGGTTATGTTTTCTTATATCCGAAATAATGTATTGTCATGGATCATCCAACATGTTGAGCTTGATTTTTCCCCTCATGCTAGGCAAATTCTCTGCACCAAGTAGAGATACTACTTGTGCTTCCATATATCCTTAAACGCAGTTTTGCCATGAGAGTCCACCATATCTACCTATGGATTGAGTAAGATCCTTCAAGTAAGTTGTCACTGTTGCATGCAATAAAAACTGCTCTCTAAATATGTATGATCCATTAGTGTGGAGAAAATAAGCGTTATACGATCTTGTGATATGGAAGCAATAAAAGCAATGGACTGCATAATAAAGGTCCCTATCAAAAGTGGCAATATAAAGTGACGTTCTTTTTCATTAAGATTTTGTGCATCCAACCATAAAAGCACATGACAACCTCTGCTTCCCTCTGCGAAGGGCCTGTCTTTTATTTTTTTCTTATGTCTTATGCAAGAGTCACGGTGATCTTCACCTTTCCTTTTTTCACTTTATCCTTTGGCAAGCACATTGTGTTGGAAAGATCCTGATATATATATCCAATTGGATGTAACTTATCATAAACTATTATTGTTGACATTACCCTTGAGGTAAAAGGTTGGGAGGCAACACTATAAGACCCTATCTTTCTCTGTGTCCGATTAAAACTCCATACCCATAAGTATTGCGTGAGTGTTAGTAATTGTGAAAGACTAAATGATAGTTGAGTATGTGGACTTGCTGAAAAGCTCTTATATTGAATCTTTCCGATGTTATGATAAATTGCAATTGCTTCAATGACCGAGATCATAGTTTGTTAGTTTTCAATGAAGTTTCTGATTCATACTTGACATTGTGAATAGATTGTTACTTTAGCTTAAGAAATCAAATGACAATACATATATATATATATGTTGCTGTTACAAGAATGATCATGATGCCCTCATGTCCGTATTTTATTTTATCGACACCTCTATCTCTAAACATGTGGACATATTTTTCGTTATCGGCTTCCGCTTGAGGACAAGCGAGGTCTAAGCTTGGGGGAGTTGATACGTCCATTTTGCATCATGCTTTTATATCGATATTTATTGCATTATGGGCTGTTATTACACATTATGTCACAATACTTATGCCTTTTATCTCTTATTTTACAAGGTTTACATGAAGAGGGAGAATGCCGGCAGCTGGAATTCTGGGCTGGAAAAGGAGCAAATATTACAGACCTATTCTGCACAACTCCAAAAGTCCTGAAACTCCACGAAAGTCAGATTTGGAATATATTAAAAATATTGGGCGAAGAAAGCACCAGAGACGGGCCACCCACCGTCCACGAGGGTGGGGGCGCGCCCTACCTCCTGGGCGCGCCCCCTGCCTCGTGGGCCTCCTGGCAGGACTCTGGTGCCCATCTTTTGCTATATGAAGTCTTTCGCCCTGGAAAAAATAAGAAGGAAGCTTTCAAGATGAAGCGTCGCCGTCTCGAGGTGGAACCTTGGCGAAACCAATCTAGGGCTCCGGCGGAGCTGTTCTGCCGGGGAAACATCCCTCCGGGAGGGGGGAAATCATCACCATCGTCATCACCATCGATCCTCTCATCGGGAGGGGGTCAATCTCCATCAACATCTTCACCAGCACCATCTCATCTCAAACCGTAGTTCATCTCTTGTATCCGATCTTTGTCTCAAAACCTCAGATTGGTACATGTGGGTTGCTAGTAGTGTTGATTACTCCATGTAGTTGATGCTAGTTGGTTTATTTGGTGGAAGATCATATGTTCAGATCCTTTATGCATATTAATACCCCTCTGATTTTGAACATGAATATGATTTGTGAGTAGTTACGTTTTTTCCTGAGGACATGGGAGAAGTCTTGCTATAAGTAGTCATGTGAATTTGGTATTCGTTCGATAATTTGATGAGATGTATGTTGTATTTCCTCTAGTGGTGTTATGTGAACGTCAACTACATGACACTTCACCATTATTTGGGCCTAGGGGAAGGCATTGGGAAGTAATAAGTAGATGATGGGTTGCTAGAGTGACAGAAGCTTAACCCCTAGTTTATGCGTTGCTTCGTAAGGGGCTAATTTGGATCCATATGTTTCATGCTATGGTTAGGTTTACCTTAATTCTTCTTTCGTAGTTGCGGATGCTTGCGAGAGGGGTTAATCATAAGTGGGATGCTTGTCCAAGGAAGGGCAGTACCCAAGCACCGGTCCACCCACATATCAAATTATCAAAGTAACGAACGCGAATCATATGAGCATGATGAAATCTAGCTTGACGATAATTCCCATGTGTCCTCGGGAGCGCTTTCCTTTATATAAGAATTTGTCCAGGCTTGTCCTTTGCTACAAAAAGGATTGGGCCACCTTGCTGCACATTGTTTACTTTTGTTACTTATTACCCGTTACGAATTACCTTATCACCAAACTATCTGTTACCGATAATTTCAGTGCTTGCAGAGAATACCTTACTGAAAACTGCTTGTCATTTCCTTCTGCTCCGCGTTGGCTTCGACACTCTTACTTATCGAAAGGACTACGATACATCCCCTATACGTGTGGGTCATCAAGTAGCGGTAGGTATTTCCCTCAGTGATGAGACCAAGGTTATCGAACCAGTAGGAGAACCAAGAAACACTACGTAAATAGCACCTGCACATAAAAAACAAATACTCGCAACCCGACGTGTAAAAGGGTTAGTCAATCCCTTTCGGGCAATGACGCCAGAAATTGGCAAACGGACGTGAGAGAGTAGTAAATATTGATAGATCGAACTCCAAATAAAATAAAGTGAAGCAATGTATTTTTGTATTTATGTTTCAATAGATCTGAAAATAAAATCAAAGGAAAATAGATCGCAAAGGCAAATAATATGAGAAAGAGACCCGGGGGTCGTAGGTTTCACTAGTGGCTTCTCTCGAGGAAAATAGCAAATGGTGGGTGAACAAATTACTGTTGGGCAATTGATAGAACTTCAAATAATCATGACAATATCCACGCAATGATCATTATATAGGCATCACGTCCAAGATTAGTAGACCGACTCCTGCCTGCATCTACTACTATTACTCCACACATCGACCGCTATCCAGCATGCATCTCGTGTATTAAGTTCATGGAGAAACGGAGTAGTGCAATAAAAACGATGACATGATGTGGACAAGATCTATTTATGTAGAAATAGACCCCATCGTTTTATCCTTAGTAGCAACGATACATACGTGTCGGTTCCCCTTCTGTCACTAGGATCAAGCACCGTAAGATCGAACCCAGTACAAAGCACCTCTTCCCATTGCAAGATAAATGGATCAAGTTGGCCAAACAAAACCCAAATATCGGAGAAGAAATACGAGGCTACAAGCAATCAAGCATATAAGAGATCAAAGAAACTAAAATAACTTTCATGGATAAAAAGATAGATCTAATCATAAACTCAAAGTTCATCCGATCCCAACAAACACACTGCAAAAACAGTTACATCATATGGATCTCCAAGATACCATTGTATTGAGAATCAAACGAGAGAGAGGAAGCCATCTAGCTACTAACTACGGAACCAAATGTCTACATAGAACTACTCACGCATCATCGAAGAGGCACCAATGGAAGTGGTGAACCCCTCCGTGATGGTGTCTAGATTGGATATGGTGGTTCTGGACTTTGCGGCGGTTGGAACTGATTTTTGTCGACTCCCCTAGGGGTTCTGGAATATTGGAGTATTTATAGAGCAAAGAGTCGGTTCAGGGGGCACCCGAGGTGGGCACAACCCGCCAGGGCACGCCCGAGCCTCCTGGTGCGCCCGGGTGGGTTGTGCTCCCCTCGGAGCACCCCCAGGCACTTCTCCGGCCTACTGGATGTCTTCTGGTCCAAAAAAAATTCCACAAAAAGTTTCGCTGCATTTGGACTCCGTTTGGTATTGATTTCCTGCGATGTAAAAAAACATGCAGAAAACAGCAACTGGCGCTTGGCACTATGTCAAATGATATAAAATGACTATAAAATGATTATAAAACATCCAAGAATGATAATATAAGAGCATGGAACAGTAAAAAATTATAGATACGTTGGAGACGTATCAGCATCCCCAACTTAATTCCTGCTCGTCCTCGAGTAGGTAAATGATAAAAACAGATTTTTTGATGTGGAATGCTGCCTAACATGTCATCTCATATTCTTTTCTTTATAGCATGGACATTTGGAATTTTATATTGTTCAAAGCAATAGTCTAGTTTTGACATGAGACTTAAATACTCAAGCATATCAACAAGCAACCATGTCTTTCAAAATATCAATGCTAAAATAAGTTATCCCTAGCCCATCATGCTTAATCATTAATCCATTCATGAAACATACTCGCATATTAGCTACACCCAATGCTCGAGTACGATCATAGTGCCTCCTAGTTGGTGCTTTTATCAGAGAAGATGGAGACTAAAAATAAAAATTGCATAAAGTAAAAGAAAGGCCCTTCGCAGAGGGAAGTAAGGATTTGTAGGGGTGCCAGAGCTCAATGCAAAAATTGAGAGATAAAAACATTTTGAGAGGCATACTTTTCCCACCAACGAAAACTACTTAGAGTTCCCAACACTTTCCATGCTAGATATATCATAGGCGGTTCCGAAACAGAAATTAAAGTTTATTCCTTTTTCCACCATACTTTCACTTTCCATGGCTAACTGTATCCACGGGTGCCTTCCATACCAACAATTTCCAAGAAATTTATTATTTGACAACATAAAGTAAATTCATTTTTCATTTTGGGACTGGGCATCCCTATTACCTTTGCCTTACTCTCGTGCAATGACAAGTGAGTAAACACTCTTCATGAGAATAACACATCTAGCATGGAAAATATTAGCCACCCCTCACCGCCTCGCGAGCGGTGCGAGCACACAAAAGAGAAATTTATTTTGAATATTAGCGATGGCACATACAAATTTGCTTAGAACGGCAAAATAATACGGCATATAGGTAGGTATAGTGGACTCATGTGGCAAAACTGGTTTGAAGGATTTTGGATGCACAAGTAGTGATTATACTTAGTGCAAAGTGAAGGCTAGCAAAAGACTGAGAAGCGACCAACCAAGAAACGAATAATCTCATGAGCGAGCATTAAGCATAATTAACACCGAATATTGCACCACAAGTAGGATATAATTTCATTGCATAACTATTGAGTTTCGTGCTTGCATAGGGAATCACAAACCTTAACACCAATATTCTTTCTAAAGCATAATCACTCATCAACATGACTCACATATCACATCATCATATCTCAAAACTATTACAAGGAATCAAGTTTATTTTGTCTAGTGATCTTCATGAAAGTTTTTATTATATCCTTCTTCGAGACCTATCACTTTGGGACTATTTTTCATATGTTGCGTTTGATAAGCTCAAACAAATATAAGTGAAGATCATGAGCATGATATTTCTTTCTGTCAAATTAATTTAAGTGAAGCAAGAGAGAATTTCTTGAAAATTTTACTAACTCTCAAATAAATCTAAGTGAAGCAAGAGAGCATTCCTTCAAAATACTAAAGCACACCGCGCTCAAAAGATATAAGTGAAGCACTAGAGCAAGTCCATAGCTCATAAATATTTAAGTGAAGCATAGAGAGGAATTCTAACAAGTCATGACATAATTTTGGCTCTCTCAAATAGGTGTGTCCAGTAAGGAATCAAGACTAAAAACACAAAGAAAAACAAGCAAAGACTCATATCAAGCAAGACGGTCCAAGCAAAAACATAGTATGTGACGAATAAAAATATAGCTTCGAGTAAAATACCGATGGTCGTTAGAAGAAAGAGTGGATGCCACTCGGGGCATACCCAAGCTTAGTTGCTTGCTTCTCTTTGGATAATAGCTTGGGGTGCCATGGACCTCCCCAAGCTTAGGCTCTTCTTACTCCTTATTCCTTCATCCATCATAACATAACCCAAAACTTGAAACTTCAATCACACAAAACTCAACAAAACCTTCGTGAGATCCGTTAGTATAAGAAAGCAAATCACTACTATAAGTACTGTAGCAAACCAATTCATATTTTATTCTTGAATTATATCTACTGTATTCCAACTTTTCTATGGCAAAAACTCATCAAAGAAAACCATAGAATCATCAAAACAAGCACGCAACGCAAAGAAACCAGAATCTGTCAAAAACAGAACAATCTGTAGTAATCTAGATATTTCGAATACTTTTGTAACTCCAAAAATTCTGAAACATTAGGATGACCTGAGCAATTTGTATATCAATCTACTGTAAAAAATTCAGAATTTTTCGTTACTTCTGTGGTTTTTAAAAATTCCAACTCTGGACGCAAAAGTTCCTATTTTTTCGAGCAAGATCAAACAACTATCACCGAAGAAGATCCTAAAGGTTCTACTTGCCATGAAGATTAATTAAAACACAAAAAACACAATCATAACAGTAGCATAATTTTGCTAACACTCAAGAACAGAAAGCAAAAAGCAAAAATAAATTTTATTCATTGGGTTGCCTCCCAACAAGCGCTATTGTTTCACGCCCAAAGCTAGCCATAAAGCAAGGATCTAAGTTTTGTCATCTTTGTTTCGAGATCCATAAGACGCCCTCGTGATTGACTCATATGTTGGCCTAATTCTTGTTCTAGGGAGGTGCTCCATGCCCTTCCTTAGTGGAAATTGGAACTTAATATTGCCTTCTTTCATAACAATCACAGCACCGATAGTGCATAAAAATGGTCTACCAAGAATATTTGGACAAGACTGATTACAATGAATATCAAGAACAATAAAATCTATGGGCACATAATACCTATTTGCAAGAATAGGAACATCATTAATTCTTCCCATAGGCTTATTAATAGTAGAATCCGCCAAGTGCAAATTCAAAGACCATTCTTCAATATCGGTAAGACCAAGCACATCACATAAAGATTTCGGAATTGTAGAAACACTAGCACCCAAGTCACACAAAGCAAAACACTCATAATTTTTAATCTTGACTTTGATAGTAGGTTCCCATTCATCATGTAATTTTCTAGGAATTGAAACTTCTAATTCCAACTTTTCTTCTAAAGATTTCATGATAGCATCAACAATATGTTTAGTAAAAGCTTTATTTTGTTCAAAAGCATGGGGTGAATTTATCATGGATTGCAACAAAGAAATACAATCAATCAAAGAGCAACTATCATAATTAAAGTCTTTGTAATCCCAAAGAGTGGGCACATCACTAGTTAAAGTCTTGACCTCTTCAAACCCACTTTTATCTATTTTCACAACAAGATTTTCACACTCCGAATTATCGGGACGCCTTCTAACTAAAGCTAACTCTTCTCCAGTCCCCTTTTCATCAATCTTAACTTTACTAAACAAGGAATCAATAGAAGAAACACCAATCATTTTAAGATCTTCATCACTTTTACGAAAGTAATCACTAGAAAATTATTTTCTAAAAATTCTCTTTTAGCTCTAAGCATAGCGGTTCTTTTCTTACTTGTATAGGTGCACTAGTTCAACGAAGAGATGGTGATAGCTACGTCGGTATTTCCCCAAAGAGGAAGGGATGATGCAGCACAGCGGCGGTAGGTATTCCCCTCAGATATGAATCCAAAGTTATCGAACCAGTAGGAGAACCAAGCAACACAACGTAAACAGCCCCTGCACACAGATAACAAATCCTCGCAATCCGACGTGTTAAAGGGGTTATCAATCCCTTCCGGGGTACGGTGCCTCAAATAGGCAAACGGACATGAGATAAATATTAGTAGATTGATAGATCGAACGCAAAATAAAATAAATAGAAATAAAACGCAGCGAGGTATTTTTGTAGTTTTTGGTTTAATACATCTAAAAATAAATGGAAGAGAAAAGTAGATCGCAAAGGCAAATATATGAGAAAGAAGAACCGGGGACCATAGGTTTCACTAGTGGCTTCTCTCGAGAAAAATAGCAAATGGCGGGTAAACAAATTACTATTGGGCAATTGATAGAACTTCAAATAATCATGACGATATCCAGGCAATGATCATTATATATGCATCACGTCCAAGATTAGTAGACCGACTCCTGCCTGCATCAACTACTAATACTCCACACATCGATCGCTATCCAGCATGCATCTAGTGTATTAAGTTCATGGAGAAACGGAGTAATGCAATAAGAACGATGACATGCTGTAGACAATATCTACCTATGTAGAGATAGACCCCATCGTTTTATCCTTAGTAGCAATGATACATACATGTCGGTTCCCCTTCTGTCACTGGGATCAAGCACCGTAAGATCGAACCAACTACAAAGCACCTCTTCCCATTGCAAGATAAATAGATCAAGTTGGCCAAACAAAACCCAAATATCAGAGAAGAAATACGAGGCTATAAGCAATCATGCATATAAGAGATCAAAGAAACTCAAATAACTTTCATGGATATAAAAAGATATAACTGATCATAAACTCAAAGTTCATCAGATCCCAACAAACACACCGCAAAAGAGTTACATCATATGGATCTCCAAGAGACCATTGTATTGAGAATTCAGAGAGAGAGAGAGAGAGAAAGCCATCTAGCTACTAACTACGGACCCGAAGGTCTATAAACAACTACTCACGCATCATCGGAGAGGCACCAATGGAGGTGGGGAATCCCATCCGAGATGGTGTCTAGATTGGATCTGGTGGTTCTGGACTCTGCGGCGGCTGGATGAATATTTTGTCGACTCCCCAAGGGTTTTGGGAATATTGGGGTATTCATAGAGCAAAGAGGCGGTCCGGGGGGCACCCGAGTTGGGCACAACCAACCAGGGCGCGCCTGGGCCTCCTGGCGCGCCCTGGTGGGTTGTGCCCCCCTCGGGGCACCCCCAGGCGCAGCCAGGGCCCATTACGTTCCTTCCGGTCCATCAAAAATCTCCGTGAAGTTTCGTTGCATTTGGACTCCGTGTGATATTGATTTCCTGCGATGTAAAAAACATGCAGAAAACAACAACTGGCACTTGGCACTATTTCAATAGGTTAGTACCAAACAATGATATAAAATGACTATAAAATGATTATAAAACATCCAATATTGATAATATAATAGCATGGAACAATCAAAAATTATAAATACGTTGGAGACATATCAGCATCCCCAAGCTTAACTCCTACTCGTCCTTGAGTAGGTAAGTGATAAAAACAGAATTTTTGACGTGGAATGCTGCCTAACATGTCATATCATATTCTTTTCTTTATAGCATGGACATTTGGACTTTTATGGGATTCAACGCAATACTCTAGTTTTGACATAATAATTTAGATACTCAAGCATATAAACAAGAAACCATGTCTTCCAAAATATCAGCGCTAAAATACGTTATCCCTAGCCCATCATGCTCAACCATTGATCCATTCAGGAAACACACTCGAATATTAGCTACACCCAATACTTAAGTACGATCATGTTGCCTCCTAGTTGGTGCTTTTATTAGAGAAGATAGAGACTCAAATTCAAAATAAGAATTGCCTAAAGTAAAAGAAAGGCCCTTTGCCGAGGGAAGTAGGGATTTTGTAGAGGTGCCAGAGCTCAAAGCGAAAAATTAGAGATAAAAACATTTTGGGAGGTGTATCCATCCCACCAACGAAAACGACTTAGAGTTCCCAACACTTTCCATGCTAGATATATCATAGGCGGTTCCCAAACAAAAAATAAAATTTATTCATTTTTCCACCATACTTTCACTTTCCATGGCTAGCCGTATCCATGGTTGCCCTCCATACCAACACTTTCCAAGGAATTTATTATTCGAAAACATAAAGTAAATTCATTTTTGCTTTTCGGGACTGGGCATCCCTAAAACCTTTGCCTTACTCTCGTTCAATGACAAGTGAATAAACACTCATTGTGAGAATAACACATCCAGCATGGAAAATATTAGCCACCCCTCACCCCTCCGCGAATGAAACAAATACACAAAAGAGAAGTTTATTTTGAAAATTAGAGATGGCACATGCAAATTTGGTTAGAACAGCAAAATAATACCGCATATCGGTAGATATAGTGGACTCATGTGGCAAAACTGGTTTAAAGGATTTTGGATGCACAAGTAGACATCATACTTGGTGCAAAATGAAGGCTAGCAAAAAGATTGAGAAGCGACCAACCAAGAAACGAATAATCACATAAGCAAGCATTAAGCATAAATAACACCGAATAATGCACTACAAGTAGGATATAATTTCATTGCATGACTATTGACTTTCGTGCTTGCATAGGGAATCACAAACCTTAACACCAATATTCTTACTAAATCATTATTACTCATCAACACAACTCGCATATCACATCATCATATCTCAAAATATTACTAAGAATCAAGTTTATTTTGTCCAATGATCTTCATGAAAGTTTTTATTATATCCTTCTTGGATATCTATCACTATGGGACTAATTTTCATGTGTTGCTTTTCATAAGCTCAAACAAATATAAGTGGAGATCGCGAGCATAATTGTTTTTCTTTCTCTCAAAATAATTTAAGTGAAGCAAAAGAGAATTTCTTGAAAATTTTACTAACCCTCAAATAAATCGCAGACTAAGGCATAGCCTAATGGCGGGAAGGGGCTGATGCCTTCCCACCCACCCAGGTTCAAGGCACGGTACTTGCAATTTGGGTTTGTTGCACCAATTATACTGTAGGGGGTTCCCTTACAGTCTTTCTATCAAAAAAACTCTCAAATAAATCTAAGTGAAGCAAGAGAGCATTTCTTCAAAAATACTAAGCATACCGTGCTAAAAAATATATAAGTGAAGCACTAGAGCAAGTCCATAGCTCATAAAAGATTTAAGTGAAGCATAGAGAGAAATTCTAACAAGTCATGACATAAGTTTGGCTCTCCCAAATAGGTGTGTCCAGCAAGGATTGACAACTTAAAACACAATATAAAACAAGCAAAGACTTATATCATAGAAGACGCTCCAAGCAAAACACATATCATGTGACGAATAAAAATATAGCTTCGAGTAAAATACCGATGGTCGTTAGAAGAAAGAGGGGATGCCACTCTGGGGCATCCCCAAGCTTAGTTGGTTGCTCATTTTTTGGACAATAGCTTGGGATGCCGGGGCATCCCCAAGCTTAGGCTCTTCTATCCTTTATTCCTTCATCCATCATAAGATCAAAACTTGAAAACTTCAATCACACAAAACTCAACAAAACCTTCGTGAGATCCGTTGGTGTAAGAAAAATAAATCACTACTATAAGTACTGTACCAAACCAATTCATATTTTGTTTTTGTATTATATCTACTATATTCCAACTTTTCTATGGAAAAAACTCATCAAAGAAAACCATAGAGCCATCAAAATAAGCACACAACACAAAGAAAACAGAATCTGTCAAAACAGAACAGTCTGTAGCAATCTGATTTGTTCGAATACTTCTGGAACTCCAACAATTCTGAAAAGCTTGGACGACCTGGGTAATTTCTATATTAATCTTCTGCAAAAATAATTTGCATTTTATCATGCTCTGGTAAAAACTAAGAATTGTTTTTGTGAGCGCAAAAGTTTCTGTTTTTCAGCAAGATCAAACAACTATCACCCAAGAAGATCCTATTGGTTCTACTTGGCACAAACAATAACTAAAACACAAAAAACACAATCATAATAGTAGCATAATTGTGCTAACACTCAAGAACAGAAAGCAAAAAGCAAAAAAAAAAATTCATTGGGTTGCATCCCAACAAGCGCTATAGTTTTACGCCCTTAGCTAGGCATAAAGCAAGGATCTAAGTTTTTGTCATCTTTGGTTCGAGATCCATAAGATGCCCTCATGATTGATTCATAAGGTGGCTTAATTCTTGTTCTAGGAAAGTGTTCCATACCTTCCTCAAGGGAAATTGGAACTTAATTGCCTTCTTTTATATCAATCACGGCACCAATTGTCCGCAAAAATGGTCTACCAAGAATAATTGGACAAGACGGATTACAATCAATATCAAGAACAATGAAATCTATGGGCACATAATTCCTATTTGCAAGAATAAGAACATCATTAATTCCTCCCATAGGCTTTTTAATAGTAGAATCCACCAAGTGCAAATTCAAAGAACATTCTTAAATATTAGTAAGACCAAGCACATCACATAAAGATTTCAGAATTGTAGAAACACTAGAACCCAAGTCACACAAAGCAAAACACTCATAATTTTTAATCTTGACTTCGATAGTAGGTTCCCATTCATCATGCAATTTTCTAGGAATTGATACTTCTAATTCCAATTTTTCTTCAAAAGCTTTCATCATAGCATCAACAATATGTTTAGTAAAAGCTTTGTTTTATTCATAGGCATGGGGTAAATTTATCATGGATTGCAACAAAGAAATACAATCAATCAAAGAGCAACTATCATAATTAAAGTCTTTGTAATCCAAAAGAGTGGGCACATCACTAGTTAAAGTTTTTACTTCTCCTAGCCCACTTTCACCAATTTTCTCAACAAGACTTTCACCCTCCGAAATATTGGGACGCCTTCTTCCTAAAGTTGACTCTTCTCCAGTCCCTTTTTCATCAATCTTAAATTTACTAAACAAAGAATCAATAGAGGAAACACAAATCATTTTAAGATCTTCATCACTTTTATCGTCTAACAAGATTGGTTTAGCAGCCATTTGATTTACCAAGGTAGCTTGTGCATCAGATATTTTTCCCAACAAACTTTGAGCAAAGGCACACTTAGATTGAAATTGCAAACTTCTCTACTAATATCATCATGTTGTTTTGTAATAGCATCTAACACAACGGAGTGCTCCTTAAGTTCTTCGGTAAAATACTTATTGTGCTCAAATTGTGTAGTCATATATTCCTTAGTACTTTTTTTCAATTTCAAGCAAAATATTTGGGCAAGGAACATCATAATATTTTCTTTGAGGTATCATGACTATGCAAACAAGAAAGCACACAAAAACACATCCGGCAAGAAAACGGCGAATGGAAAAAGAGAGGCGAATAAAACGGCAATTTTTTGTGAAGTGGGGGAGAGGAAAACGGGAGGCAAATGGCGAATAATGTAAACTGTAAGGAGATGAGATTTGTAATTAGGAACCTGGTATATGTTGAAGATCATCCCCGGCAACGGTGCCAGAAATTCCTTTTGATGTCGCTTGAAGCTACGGCGGTATTTCCCCAAGGAAGAAGGGATGATGCAGCACAACAGCGGTAGGTATTTCCCCCAGATATGAAACCAAGGTTATCGAACTAGTAGGAGAACCAAAGCAACACAACGTAAACAGCCCCTGCACATAGATAACAAATCCTCGCAACCCGATGTGTTAAAAGGGGTTGTCAATCCCTTTCGGGTACGGCGCCTCAAGATAGGCAAACGGACGTGAGATAAATAGTAGTAGATTGATAGATCGAACGCCAAATAAAATAAATAGAAATAAAATGCAGTGAGGTATTTTTGTATTTTTTGGTTTAATAGATCTGAAAATAAATGCAAGAGAAAAGTAGATCGCAAAGGCAAATGTATGAGAAAGAAGACCCGGGGGCCGTAGGTTTGACTAGTGGCTTCTCTCGAGAAAAATAGCAAACGGTGTGTAAACAAATTACTGTTGGGCAATTGATAGAAATTCGAATAATCATGACGATATCCAGGAAATGATCATTATATAGGCATCACGTCCAAGTTTAGTAGACCAACTCCTGCCTTCATCTACTACTATTACTCCACAGATCGACCGCTATCCAGCATGCATCTAGTGTATTAAGTTCATGGAGAAACAGAGTAATGCAATAAGAATGATGACATGATGTAGACAAGATCTACCTATGTAGAGATAGACCCCATCGTTTAATCCTTATTAGCAACGATACGTACGTGTCAGTTCCCCTTCTGTCACTGGGATCAAGCACCGTAAGATCGAACCCACTACAAAGCACCTCTTCCATTGAAAGTTAAATAGATCAAGTTGGCCAAACAAAACCCAAATATCGGAGAAGAAATACGAGGCTATAAGCAATCGTGCATATAAGAGATCAAAGAAACTCAAATAACTTTCATGGATATAAAAAGATATAACTGATCATAAACTCAAAGTTCATCAGATCCCAACGAACACACCGCAAAAGAGTTACATCATATGGATCTCCAAGAGACCATTGTATTGAGAATTCAGAGAGAGGGAGAAAGCCATCTAGAACTACGGCCCCGAAGGTCTACAAACAACTACTCACGCATCATCAGGGAGGCACCAATGGAGGTGGTGAACCCCATCCGAGATGGTGTCTAGATTGGATCTGGTGGTTTTGGACTCTGCGGTGGCTGGATGAATATTTCGTCGACTCCCCTAGGATTTTGGGAATATTGGGGGTATATATAGAGCAAAGAGGCGGTCCGGGGGGCGCCCGAGGTGGGCACAACCCACCAAGTCGCGCCTAGGCCTCCTGGTGCGCCCTGGTGGGTTGTGCCCCCTCGAGGCACCCCCCAGGTGCAGCCAGGGCCCATTACGTTCCTTCTGGTCCATAAAAAATCTCCGCGAAGTTTCGTTGCATTTGGACTCCGTCTGATATTGATTTCCTGCGATGTAAAAAACATGCAGAAAACAACAACTGGCACTTGGCACTATGTCAATAGGTTAGTACCAAAAAATGATATAAAATGACTATAAAATGATTATAAAGCATCCAAGATTGATGATATACAACATGGAACAATAAAAATTTATAGATACGTTGGAGACGTATCAGCGATCAAGGGGGATGTCAATCCCCTCGACGATTATTTGCAAGGATCAAATCTCGTAGTGATAGATAAAATAAAATAACATTAATAAAATTGCAGCAAGGTATTCTTGGATTTTATATATGATAAAAGTAGACCCCGGGGCCATAGTTTTCAATAGAGGCTTCTCTCTCGAATAAAAAACATACGGTGGGTAAACGAATTACTATTCGGCAATTGATAGAAAAGCACATATTTATGATGATATTCAAGGCAATGATCATGTATATAGGCATCACGTCCGAGACAAGTAGACTGATTCCTGCACGCATCTACTACTGTTACTCCACCCATCGACCGCTATCCAACATGCATCTAGAGTATTAAGTTAATAAAAATGGACTAACACCTTAAGCAAGATGACAAGATGTTGACAAAGTAAATCGTACCAATATAAATAAACCCCATCATTTTCCCCATAATGACAACAATACAAATATGTGTCGTGTCCCCTACTTTTTCAATGGGATATAGAGCACCACAAGACTGAACCCATTACAAAGCACCTCTCCCATTGCAAGATAAATCAACCTATTTGGCGAAACCGAACGGATAGATCAGAAACAAATACAAAGCTATCATGATCATGCATACAAAAATTCAGAGAAGACTCAATTAATATTCATGAATAATCTGATCATAAATCCACAATTCATCGGATCCCAACAAATACATCAGAAAAGAAGATTGCATCGAATAGAACTCCAAGAACATCGACGAGAACATTGTATTGAAGATCAAATAGAGAGAAGAAGCCATATAGCTACTAGCTATGGACTCGTAGGTCTGTTGTAAACTAATCACACATCATCGAAAGGGAAACAAGGCTAATGTAGAAGCCGTTCGTGATTGATTCCCCCTCCGGCAGACTACCGAAAAAGACCTCCAGATGGGATCGTGAAAGAACAGAAACTTCCGGCGGCGGAAAAATTATTTTGGGTGACTCTCTGTTTGTTTCCCAATTTTAGAGAATTTATAGAGATGGAATTAGGTGAGACAGAGCCACGAGGGGCCCAAAAGGCATCAGGGCGCGCCTACCCCCTTGGTTGTGCCCTGTTGCCTTCCTGTCTCCCCATTTGCCTTCTGGCCTCCCCCAAAGCTTCTAGGGCCTCTCTTTTCCAAAAAAATCGTCAAAAAGTTTCACAGCGTTTGTACTTTGTTTGGTACTAATTTCCTAGAAAACCAAAAACAGGCAAAAAACAGCAACTAGAACTTGGCACTAGGTTAATAGGTTAGTCCCAAAAAATGATATACAATTGCATATAAAACATCCAATATTGATACTATAATAGGATGGAACAATAAAAATTTATAGTTACATTGGAGACGTATCAGGTACCGACAAGGGCCTAAGCCGTGCCCCATGGTTGTGTGGATCCCATATGCACCGCCTTACGTCCATTCTTCCACCGATAAATTCCATATTTCGCGAAACCCTTTGCAGTATTTTTCTCTGAATTTTTCACTGCCGCAAGTTCCTATTTCGACGATATCCAATCCAGAGGCATGTTCCAGCACTCTGTCGGAGAGGGAATCCACCACGGGAGGCTTCTTCATTAACCTTGTTGTCTCCATGACCATGTGTGAGTAGTTCCCTTAGGACCTTAGGGTCCATAGAAGTAGCTATCTCTCTCTCCCTCTCTCTCTGATCTTCAATGCCAATTTCCCGTGAGTTGCTTCACATGATCAACATTAATTCGATGTAATCGGTGGTGTGTTGTTGGGATATGATGAATTGTCACTTTATGATCAGATTCTCCATTGAATCCAATTGAATATTTTGAGGTTTATTTATTGTACAATTGAATAGCTTTGTATGCTCCCCGATGTATCTATCTTCTTTGGCCAAGTTTGATGGGTATATCTCCAGAGGGAATGGTGCATTGTAGTGGGTTCTGATGTTGCGGTGATCTGTATCCCGGTGACAGAAAGGGATAATACACGTATTGTATTGTTTTCACTAAGGATAAACGATGGTTTCTCACCAATTTAATTGATGTTTTACTCTCTATATTATGTCATCTTGCTTATTGCAATGATCTATTTCTTGTAAACTTAATACTTTGAGAAGCATGCTGGATAGCGGTCTTAGAGTGGAGTGTTATACCTATATGAGATTATACCATGAATGATCATAGTCATAAAAATATAAATATTGCAATTAATCGTTGCTCAACTATAATTTGTTCACCACACCACACTTGTATGCTTAAGAGAGATGCCATTAGTGAACCTATGCCCCTGGGTCTATTTTCCATTACTGAAATCTTCGTTACAATTACTGCTCTTTGTTGTACCATTTTACCTTTCTACCAACTATCATTATCACTTGCAATTTAATCTTGTAACTAGCAGGACAAGAAACTTGCCAACCTTCCTGACATGTTGGGGACAAGTTTGTTTTGTGTTGTGTGTTTGTGCAGGTACCAGTGACTTTTTTATCGGAGAACTCCTTCTAGTTCGATAAACCATGGTTCTTTAATCGAGGGAAATACTTATTGCTAGATTACTTCACGCTTACAGTTGGAGGTTATCGGACCACTCTGATGAGAGAGCAAACAAGCATCGCATCAAAGAGGCATCCAACCTGGAACATCACCTATGTCAACAGAAGGCACAAAAAGATGTCGGCATTGATTGTCTCATTCTATGACGCTTTTCCTCATTTCCCTCGGCAGAGGAGCTTCTCGTAGCACGTCGGAAAAATCTGGAAGGTGGCAGGGCACATAGAGCTTATTGGCCACTGATACAAGGAACGGTGGCTAGTGGCCGCTCTCAGGTAGATCGGAAAATACGAGGCTAGCAAACGACAACAAAGCCAAGAAGTCTCGAGAACAAGGAAAAGAAAATAGTGTGTGGGGCAAGTCAACGAGATGAATAAGACCACCCACATCATATACGAGCAACGAACCAACCCGAAATAGACGCGCAAGAGCATCTACATTCGGGCGCCTTTTAAACCCGCCTCATACGTCCGGGCAGGCCGCCCGGTCACTGCCCGATCCCACGGGCGCCTTAAAAGGGCCTCAAACGCCCGGGCTGACCGGCACCCCTCATATCTAGCCCAAATATGGGGCAGATCTGGAGGCATCCGGGGGCGCCCAGGCACGCCCACCACGTCGGACCTGACAGCCCGATCCCGCTGCAAATTGCACCAAATCAACCTCCAGACCGACCAGATCGATTTGTCATCTCCTCTGTTATTCCTCCTCTGCGTCGTCCGTCTCGCAGCTCTGCCGCCATGTGCGCTCTGGGCTTGCTACTTATGAGCTGCCTTGGGATTTCCTCGAAGATGAGAGGATCATGCAGTATAGTAGAGATACGTATTTCCCTTAGTTAAGAACCAAGGTTATCAATCCAGTAGGAGAACCACACAACACCTCGTTAGCAGTACCTACACACAAAATAACAAATACTTGCCCCCAACGCAAACAAGGGGTTGTCAATCCCTTGGCGGTTAATTGCAAGGATCAAATCTCGTAGTGATAGATAGATAAAAAAACACAAAATAAAATAAAGGTAAATAAATTACAGCGGTATTTTTGGATTTTAATAGATGATAAAAATGGACCCGAGGGCCATAGTTTTCACTAGAGGCTTCTCTCTTGAACAAAGCATACGGTGGGTAAAAAAATTACTGTTGGGCAATTGATAAACAAGCGAATAATCATGATGATATCCAAGGCAATGGTCATGTATATAGGCATCACGTCTGAGACAAGTAGACCAACTCCTGCCTGCATCTACTACTATTACTCCACCCATCGACCGCTATCCAACATGCATCTAGGGTATTAAGTTCATGAAAAACGGAATAACGCCTTAAGAAAGATGACATGACGTAGACAATGTAAACCCAATTAATATGAATAAACCCCATCTTTTTATCCTTAATGACAATGATACAAGTACGTGTCATGTCCCTTTCTATCACCGGGATTGAGCAACGCAAGATCGAACCCATCACAAACCACCACTCTCATTGCAAGATAAATCAATCTAGTTGGCCAAACCAAATGGATAGATTGGAGAGAAATACAAAGCTATAACAATCATGCATAAAGGAGTTCAGAGAAGACTCAAATAATATTCATGGATAGTTTGATCATAAACTCACAATTCATTAGATTCCGAAAAACACAACGTAAAAAGGATCGAATAGATCTCCAAGAACATCAAGGATAACATTGTATTGAAGATCAAGGATAGAGAAGAGCTATCTAGCTACTAGCTATGGACCCATAGGTCTGTGGTAAACTATTCACACCTCATCAGAGGGGCATCAAGGTTGATGTAGAAGATCTCCATGATCAATTCCCCCTCCGCTAGAGTACCGGAAAAAGGTCTCCAGATGGGATATCGCGAGAACAAAAACTTGCAGTGGGGAAAAAGTATTTTGGGGAATATTTGAGAAATTATAGAGGCAGAATTAGGTCAAGAGGTGCCACAAGGGGCCCACAAGCCTGGGAGGGCACCCCCCGGGGTGCGCCTCCCGAGCTTGTCGCTCCCTCGTGGCTCGTCAGGTCTTCTCCTGAACCTTCTAGGGTCCCTTTTGTTCGAGAAAAATTAATGCAAAGTTTTTTCTCCGTTTGGACTCTATCTGATATTGATTCCTGAAAAGCCAAAAATAAGCAAAAATAGCAACTGCCACTGGGCATTAGGTTAATAGGTTAGTCCCAAAAAATGATATATAATTGCTTAATAAACATCCAAGAATGATACTATAATAGCATGGAATAATCAAAAATCATAGATACATTGGAGACGACCAAGCATCCCCAAGCTTAATTCCTGCTCGTCCTCGAGCAGGTAAATGATAAAAACAGAATTTTTGATGTGGAATGCTGCCTATCATATTCATCATGTAACCTATCTTTTGTGGCATGAATATTAAGATCAGAATGATTAAAAACAATAGTTTATAATTTGACATAAAGACATCAATACTCAGGCATACTAGCAAACAATCATGCCTTTCAAAATATGCAAAAGAACATTATCCCTACACTGGTACCGTAACGTGCTATACAAACAGTTTTTCGCCCCTTTCCGCGACGGCATTCTGAACCGTCGCCAAGTAAGTGACTGCGATAGGGGGGTCCTTCCCACATGACCCAGAAACTATCGGGGATAGGCAAGCGGCTACTGACGATCGCCATAGAATAAACGTATGAGAAGTCGCCCTAGTCCCACATGTTAGGTCTTGACGTTACGTTTCTGATCCGAGAGACATCCCAAATGATTACGCCTCCATAGTCGTGTGAAAAAGGTGGACATCAACATTTAATCTACAGATATGTTTGCGATACGTACGTTATCGCACACAGTTCAAGAATGTAAAATGTGTGCGGTGCCTCTACTAACGCCAACATGTCCATTTTCATAACTGTCTGCGATAGGTATTCCTATCACACACGCACACAGGTTTGAAATGTTTGCCGTATTACCATGAATCGCACACCCATATGAGACGAAACTGTGTGTGCATCCGTTCGGAATCGCAAACGTTTCATATCAAAGAACCGTATGTTCTCAATTTTTTACCGCACATGTTTAGATAAAGACACAACTAAGTTAGTTTTAGTAGAGAGCTTTTGTCAACAAGAAAGTCATTTGTCCCTAGGCAATCGATAACAAGTACCGGTAATCATTCTTGCAATTTTATATGAGGGAGAGGCATGAGCTAACATACTTTCTCTACTTGGATCATATGCACTTATGACTGGACCCCTAGCAAGCATCCGCAACTACTAAAGATCATTAAGGTCATGAAACCCAACAATAGCATTAAGTATCAAGTCCTCTTAACTCCCATATGTCATACCCCACTTACTCGGGTTTAAGCTTCTTCACTCTCGCAACCCACCATAAGTGAACCATGAACATATTGCAAAACCCTACAGCGGGGGCCCCTCATGTTTGCGCGAGAACAGAGGGCACCGTAGGATAGCACCATAAATAAAATATACAATCATAGCAACCAATATCACAATTAACCCACAGGACAAAACGGATCTACTCAAACATCATAGGATAGCCAAATATCATTGGGAAATAATATATGGAGTTGAGCACCATGTTTAAGTATAGATTATAGCGGGGGTAAGAGGTGTTACACTGCTGCATAGAGGGGGAGAGAGTTGGTGTTGACGGTAGCAAGATTGTTGATGTAGATCGCCGTCCCGATCGTTGCCCCGGCGGCACTCCGGCGCCACCGGAAGTGAGGGGGAGAGAGCCCCCCTCCTTCTTCATCTTCCTTGGCCTCCCCCCTAGATGGGAGGAGAGTTCCCCCTCTGGTCCTTGGTCTCCATGGCGGCGGAGGGGCGGGAGCCCCTTCAAGATTGGATCTCCCTCTCTGTTCTCTTCGGTTTCGCGTTCCCTTGATCTAGCCGAAAACCGTTTCTTATATTCTGGGAGATCCGTAACACCGATTGCGCTGAGATTTTAATTAGATTTTTTTCAGATATAAGCTTCCTTGCACCCGAAGTAGGGCTCCAACGACATTTGAGGATGGCACAACCCACCACCACGCGCCAGGGGCCTCTGGCACGCCCTTGTGTCTTGTGGGTTGTGTGGGCCTCCGTTTGCGGTGATTCCAACTCCCAAAAATGACATATATTCCAAAATAATTCTCCATGAAATTTTATTGCATTTGGACTTCGTTTGATATGGATACTCAGCGATACAAAAAACATGCAGAAAACTGGAACTGGCACTGGGCACTGGATCAATAGGTTAGTCCAATAAATCATATAAAAAGTTGCCAAAAATATGTGAAAGTTGTATAATATTGGCATGAAACAATCAAAAATTATAGATACGACAGAGATGTATCAGCATCCCCAAGCTTAATTCCTGCTCATCCTCAAGTAGGTAAATGATAAAAAAGATAATTTTTGATGTGGAATGCTACCTAGCATAAACTTGATCATATATCTAATCATGGCATGAATATTAAGACATAAGTGATCCAAAGCAATAGTCTATAATTTGACATAAAGACATCAATACTCGGGCATCCCAAGAAACAATCATGTCTTTCAAAATATCAACGCTAAAGAAAGCTATCCGTACAAAATCATATAGTCTTGTCATGCTCTGTCTTCTTAACACAAAGTATTTATCATGCACAACCCCGATGCCAAGCCGAGCAATTGGTTCATAATTTTTAACGCGCTTCACCTTTTTCGACTCTCACGCAATACATGAGTGCAAGCCATGGATATAGCACTATGGGTGGAATAGAGTATGATGATAGGGGTAAATATAAAGAAGACAAAAAGGTCAAAAGTCTCACAACGATGCGGCTAACCAACGGGCTATGGAGATGCCCATCAATTGATATCAATGCGAGGAATAGGGATTGCCATGCAACGAATGCACTAAGAGCTATAAGTGTATGAAAGCTCAATATGGAACTAAGTGGGTGTGCATCTAATCCTATAGTGAAAAATTCCCACTAGTATATGAAAGTGACAACATAGGAGACTCTCCATATGAAAAACATGGTGCTACTTTGAAGCACAAGTGTGGTAAAGGATACTAACAATGCCCCTTCTCTTTTTGTTTATTTATTTATTTATTTATTCTTTCTTTCCTTTTCTTTTCTTTTTCTTTTTTCTTTATATTTTTTATTTTTCTTGTTCTCCCATTGTCCGGAGTCTCATCCCGACTTGTGGGGGAATCATAGTCTTCATCATCCTTTCCTCACTGGAGCATTGCTCTAAAAATGAATAATGATGATCATCACACTTCTATTTACTGTAACTCAAAAGAAATAAAAATTACAACTCGATACCTATGACAAAATACGACTCTTTATGAATGCCTCTGGCAATGTACTAGGATGTGCAATGATCTAGCATAACATGTATAGAAAATGATGAACGATGGCTGAGCCACAACTACCATCTTAGCTATATGATCATACAAAGCAATATGACAATGAATGCTCACGTCATCAAACGAAAGCGGTGGAAGTTGCATGGCAATATATCTCGGAATGGCCATGGAAAAGCCATAATAGGTAGGTATGGTGGCTGTTTTGAGGAAGATATAATAAGGCTTATGTTCGATAGAGCGTATCATATCACGGGGTTTGGATGCACCTGCGAAGTGTGCACCACGTCTCGATGTGAGAAAGGGCAATGCACGGTACCATAGAGGCTAGCAAATTGTGAAAAGGTAAGAGTGCGTATAATCCATGGACTCACATTAGTCATAAAGAACTCATATACTTATTGCAAAAGTTTATTAGCCCTCGAAGCAAAGTACTACTACACATGCCCCTAGGGGGATAGATTGGTAGGAAAAGACCATCGCTCGTCCCCGACCGCCACTCATAAGGAAGACAATCAATAATAAATCATGCTCCAACTTCATAGCATAACGAGAGACTATACGTGCATGCTTCGGTAATCACAAACCTTAACACCAATATTCTTACTAACCACAACCATTTATTAGTACCTCCCACATATTATCATCTCTATATTGCAAAACTATTGCAAGGAATCAAACATATCATATTCAGTGATCCATAAGTTTTATGTAGGATTTTATGACTAACCATGCAATTGACCAATTCCTTTTGACTATCAAAATAGATCTAAGTGAAGCATGAGAGTTTAATTCTTTCTACAAAAGAGCATGCTCTAATAACTATAAGCGAGGCAAAAGAGCATTCTACAAATAACGGTTTTCTATGTGAAGAGAAACATGCAATCCAAACTTCAAATGATATAAGTGAAGCACATGAAGCATTCTATAAAGCCATACTAAAAAGATGTAAGTGAAGTACAGTGAGAATTCTATAAATCAACCATGGACTATCTCATACCAGCATGGTGCATAAAATAAAAATGAAAAATAAACACAAAAGACACTCCAAGATTTGCACATATCACATGAATGAAACGAATCCGAAAACATACCGATAGTTGGTTAAGAAAGATGGGATGCCTTCCAGGGCATCCCGACACTTAGACGCTTGAGTATCCTTGAATATTTACTTGGGGTGCCTTGGGCATCCCCAAGCTTGAGCTTTTGCCTCTCCTCCTACTCCTCACAATGATACCTCCTCGATCTTCGAACACTTCATCCACACAAAACTTAACCAAACTTTTAGCGGCGGGGTTAGTGAATATGGCAATGAAATCCCATCATGTACTACTGTAACATTATTTTATAATTATAAACAAACATTAGCCACTACATGCTATCACAATTATATGGCCCCAAGTCAAGGAGGCTTCAACAAGAATTCAAACATACGCAAATAATGAAGCTATAACAGCAATCTGTGAAAACATGACAGTCTGTAAAGATTTGAACATCCACCATACTTCTGTAACTCTAAAAATTCTGAAAAATTAGGGCAAAATAACATTTTGTATAGCAAGACAGTACAAAAATTTTCAGAACCGTTTGACGTTCCCGTAAAAAATGTAAAATCGCGCACTACAGCCAAAGTTTCTGTTTTGCACCACACAAACCAACAAGCAATTTAATCATTCTAAAGGAAAATCTTGGCATATTATTTTGTAATTTAATGGAATTGTACAAGGGGATAATTATTTTTTAGAGAATCTTCATGAAAAATTCTACATTGTTTCCATGAGCATGAACACAAGTGTTCAAGGTCGACCCTCACTTCTCCAATGCATAACTTCCAATCGCTTCTCTTTTGTGAAAAAGTTTTTATGTTCCCCTCTATATTTTTTAAACTTTATAAAAGCACTCAACAAAAATAAATGACTCTCTAAAACTTCCGGGTTGTCTCCCTGGCTGCGCTTTCTTTAAAGCTATTAAGCTAGGCATAAAGTGCTCAAGTAATGAATCCACTCGGATCCCAAGGTATATCAAAGCCAATTTGAATCAACAATGATTTAGCATTTAGTAGTGAGCACAAAGCAAAATATATCATGCAATGACGAAGTCTAACTCTCTTCCTATGCATCGGCATGTCATCCAAGAACAATTCATGCACATCAAGTAAAGGCCAATGCATAGCATAAGCGGTTTCTTGCAATTTTATCATGTTGGAAACATAGAGAGGTGGAGATGTAGTTCCTCTCTCATAATAATTGCAAGTAGGAGCAGCAAGCACATGCATATTACATTCATCAAAATTATCATGTGCAACAGTAAAAGGCAACCCATCAATGTAATCCTTAATAAGTGCAACCTTCTCTGATATAGTGTAGTTTGGAGAATTCAAAAAGATAATAGGACTATGATGTGTGGGTGAAATAGCAACAACTTAATTCTTAACATAAGGAACTATAGCAAGTTCATCTCCATAAGCATAATTTAAATTGGCATCATGGCCACAAGCATATCAAGCATCATCAAAAAGGGATATTTCAAAGGAATCAACGAGATCATAGCAATTATCATGGCATTCATCCTTCAGTAAGAACGAAGGGAAATTAAACAATGTATGAGTTGAATAGTTACTCTCATTAGAAGGTGGGCACGGGTGATCAATCCGCTCTTCCTCCTTTTGTTCTTCGCTCTCTTCCTCATCTTTTTCATCCAATGAGCTCACAGTTTCATCATTTTCTTCTTCCATAGACTCCTGCAAAATGTTAGTCTCTTCTTGGACAGTGGAGGAGTCCTCAATATATGGTTTAACATAGGCATTAGAAGCATAATTATCATAACAATATTTAAGTGTGGCAAGATTTTCAGATTTGTAAAGAGTAGCATCATACTTTTCAATCAAAGAAGCAATTTCATAAGCACCCTTAAAAGCAACAAATTCTTCAATTTGTTCAATATCAAAGTAATTATAAACACCTTTGGCATAAGAAGATACGATTCCATTATTAATAAACTCACACTAGTAGGGAAGGTGTTGCTTAGGGTCTTCAGAACAACAAGTAAAATCATATAATTCACATAAATTCCAAGCATAGCTTTGCATAGTATTAATTTGATGCTGTAAAAGTTTCCCTTTTTGAGATAAGCGGTGTCGCATAAAACAAGCATGCTCATCTAATGATTTTCCCTCAACTAAGCTAGTTGGGTTTTCAGCACGAGCACAAATGGATCGAAGATGATCCAAATAGAAAGTTTTAGTAGTATGATAGATTTTGGGTGGTTCTTCAACCATTGGTTTAGCAGGTACAACTAAGTTTTTTGGTATTTTGCGTTTCCTACCAATAACTAGAGATAGAAAACAAGAGCACAAAATAAAAACTACTTAGTGATAAAGCAAACAAGCACACACAGGAGAATATTCACCCCACGCTATTGCTCCCCAACAACTGCGCCAGAAAAAGGTCTTGATAACCCACAAGTCTAGGGGATCTATTGTAGCCTCTTTCAATAAGTAAGACAGTCGAACCCAATGAGGAGCTAAAGGTAGAACAAAATTCCCTTAAGTTCTATCGACCACCGATACAACTCTACGAACGATTGACGTTCGCTTTACCTAGAACAAGTATGAAACTAGAAGTACTTTGTTGGTGTGATAGGATAGGTTTGCAAGATAACAAAGAGCACGTCAATAAAATCTAGGGGCTGTTTAGTTAAAAGACACAACTAAGTTAGTTTTAGTAGAGAGCTTTTGTCAACAAGAAAGTCATTTGTCCTTAGCCAATCGATAACAAGTACCCATAATCATTCTTGCAATTTTATATGAGGGAGAGGCATGATTTAACATACTTTCTCTACGTGGATCATATGCACCTATGATTGGACCCCTAGCAAGCATCCGCAACTACTAAAGATCATTAAAGTTGTGACACCCAACCATAGCATTAAGTATCAGGTCCTCTTTACTCCCATATGTCATACGCCACTTACCCGGATTTAAGCTTCTGTCACTCGCAACCCACCATAATCGAACCATGAACATATTACAACACCCTACAGTGGGGGCCCCTCATGTTTGCGCGAGAATGGAGGGCACCGTAGGACAGCACCATAAATGAAATATACAATCATACCAACCAAGATCATGATTAACCCACAGGACAAAGCGGATCTACTCAAACATCATAGGATAGCCAAATATCATTGGGAAATAATATATGGAGTTGAGCACCATGTTTAAGTACATATTATAGCAAGGGGAAGAGGTGTTACACCACTGCATAGAGGGGGAGAAAGTTGGTGTTGACGGTAGCAAGATTGTTGATGTAGATCGCCGTCCCGATCGTTGCACCGGTGGCACTCCGGTGCCACCAGAAGCGAGGGGGGCAGAGCCCCCCTCCTTCTTCTTCTTTCGTGGCCTCCCCCCTAGATGGGATGAGAGTTCCCCCTTTGGTCCTTGGTCTCCATGGCGGCGGAGGGGCGGGAGCCCCTTCGAGATTGGATCTCCCTCTCTGTAATCTTCTGTTTCGCGTTCCCCTGACCTGGCCGAAAACCGTTTCTTATATTCCGGGAGATCCGTAACTCCGATTGCGCTGAGATTATAATACGATTTTTTTCCGAATATAAGCTTCCTTGCGCCCGAAGTAGAGCTCCAACCGACGTTTGAGGAGGGCACAACTCACCACCATGCGCCAGGGGCCTCTGGCGCGCCCTAGTGTCTTGTGGGCTGTGCGGGCCTCCGTTTGCGGTGATTCCAACTCCCCAAAATCACATATATTCCAAAATAATTCTCTGTGAACTTTTGTTGCATTTGTAATTCGTTTGATATGGATACTCTGCGATACAAAAAGCATGCAGAAAACAGGAAGTGGCACTGGGCACTAGATCAATAGGTTAGTCCAATAAATTATATAAAAAGTTGCCAAAATATGTGGAAGTTGTATAATATTGGCATGAAACAATATAAAATTATAGATACGACAGAGACATATCAAAGCGGAATGCTCATAATGTGCCCTCCTGCATGCCATAGGGACAAACAACTTTTGTCCAACCCCTTGTGACGATCGCGGCCCATCCTTCACCGCCTCCAGGAAGACTTCTAGAGCATTATCATGGTAGCAGGAATTATATACTTGAACCTTAGTTGCCTCCACTCTGGTCATGTAGTCTGCGAGGTAATCATCAGTAAATAGCTTCGGAAACCACTGAAAAGAGAAAAATTTCAGATACTCAGGTCTGATAAAGTAACTTGTTGTGGGCAGGGGGAAAAGGCAACACGTTACTTACCATCCTAAAGTTCACCGTTGTCTTGGACAAAGTGTAATAAAGAGCTTAATTCCCATTACCCGTTTATTTTGCCTAATAATCTTTCTTAGATTCTCACTTGACGCTTGTTCATGAATACCTCATTGCTCATATGCAAAAGGGATCGAAGCGTGGATCAGTACCGCTCATTTATGTACCTACAAGCAACAAGTAAATGTTAGAAGCTAAACTGAGATTGCATAGATGATGTAAAATACAACTACCTATGGTCCTAAGTACACATATTTTTAGAGATTTCAATATGAACTACATACGGATGTATATAGAATTATAGACATAGTTTAGATTAGAATCTAGATTCACTCATTTTGCTCCGTATGTAGTATATATTGGAATCTCTAAAAATACTTATATTTAGGAACGGATGGTGTATCAGACATGGGATGCAGCTAACCTCGACGGCAAACAACAACATCACCCATTGTAGCCCTGTGTAAGTACATGGAAAGCCAATTTTAACTACAACAGGGTTAACATCCACCAAACATAACAAATGGTAATAAAACGGCAGCATCTGTAGTGATATCTTCATTGTGAAAGAGTAGCACGGTAGCGAAGGGACAAATTAAAAAATGGATAAAATTGTTTACTGCAATAGACAACCTAGTATAGCCATTGAAATTGTTACTGATAGAAATGAAATTGTCAGAGTTAAACATCGCAAGGCAGGTGCTACTAGAGCAGAGAATGGCCCTGTTGTCTATAAAAAAAGTAGGGGAAATAGATAAGACGGGCTAGGCGTGTTTACTACAACATGCTTAATACATGATACAAAACATGGCCATTGCAACTGGTATTGGTAAGATTCAACTGGTGAGTTCATACTTGGTAAGTCGTGAGGGGTAGTTGCTGGGGCACTTCATATGGACAAGAGCTCGCCCCAAGTTGGCCGCAACGGAGGCGAGGTGTTCCACCGGGTCGAAGAGTGGATTAGTGCCACCGTCATGTGTACCTACAAGAAGCAAGTAAATGTTAGAAGCCAAACTGCAATTGCACAAATGACGTAAAATATTATAAGACATGGGATGCAGCTAACCTTGACGGCAAACAACAACATCGCTCGTTATGGTCCCACGTAAGTACATGGAAAGGCATGCTAAGTACAACAGGGTTAGCATCCAAAATAGCAAATGGGCAACATCTCTAGTATATCTTCATTGCGGAGAGTAGCACGGTAGCAAAGGGACAGATTAGAAAATGGATACAATTGTTAATTGCAACAGGCTTAATATCCATTGAAACCGATACTGATAAAAATGAAATTGGCAGAGTTAAACATCGCAAGGCAGGTGCTGCTAGAGCAGAGAATGGCCCAGTTGTCTATAAAAAGGTAGGGAAAATAGCTAAAATGTGTTAGGCATGTTTAATCGAACATGTTTAATACATCGACCGTGCAGAACATACACTACAGGAAACAGCTACTTTGCCGTCAGCCATGGCGGACGGCAAAGGCTCGAAAGGCGGACGGCAAAAGGCTCCGGCAAAGAAGGCTACGGTAAACAGCTGCTTTGCCGTCTGCTTCCTGGCGGCGGACGGCAAAGGCTCTTTGCCGTCTGCGGCGGACGGCAAAGAGGGCGGACGGCAATAATTGCGCTGTCAGTCCGTTAAGTGGCTAACGGCAGACCTTTGCCGTCCGCCGCTGACGGCAAAATTTCTCTGGTCTTTGCCGTCCGCCGTATGATGTCATCTACACATCACTAGATGGCAGGTTCTTTGCCGTCTGCCACTGATGGCAAAGTGCAGGTTCTTTGCCGTCTGCCACAGATGGCAAAGTCTTTGCCGTCTGCCACTGTAGGCAAACTGACCAAATGGGTCAGCTCCCAGGAAGCACAGTTGGCTGCCACGTGGCTTCTTTGCCGTCCGCGGCAGACGGCAAAGAGCTCTTTGCCGTCGGTAGCAGACGGCAAAGAGCCTGCATATTGGCTGTTTTTTCTGTTTTTATTAAATCCCACAATTTGCACAGAAAATATATATGACATATAGATATATTTCACAGGCATTCATAAGCAAGTCCATAAGCAAGTTCATGTATTTCACAGGCATTCATAAGCAAGTCCATAAGCAAGTTCCATCCGTACATATTACATAAGCAAGTTCCATCCATCATTTCATACATAAACAAGTTCCATCCATCATTTCATACATAAACAAGTTCCATCCATACGTAAACAAGCACTCCATAGCTAAGGTGACTAGAATGAGAAGAAAAGAACAAGAAGAGTAGAACAAGCACTCCATCCAGCACATCATGAAATCTGCAAAATGGCAAAATAAGAAAGTTAGAAATGGATCGTTTTTTAGCTCACTTAGGTGAAATGGATCGTTTTTTAGGTAACTAAGGTGAAATGGATCGTTTTTTAGCTCACTTAGGTCAAATGGATCGTTTTTGAGCTAACTTAGTTGAAATGGATCGTTTTTGAGCTAACTTTGTTGAAATGGATCATTTTTGAGCTAATTTAGTTGAAATGGATCGTTTTTGAGCTAACTTAGGTGAAATGGATCATTTATGAGCTAATTTAGTTGAAATGGATCTTTTTGAGCTAACTTAGGTGAAATGGATCATTTAAGAGCTAATTTAGGTGAAATGGATCATTTTTTAGCTCACTTAGGTCAAATGGATCGTTTATGAGCTAAATTAGTTGAAATGCATCGTTTATGAGATAACCTAGGTAAGATGGGTCATTTTGGAGTTTACCTAGGTGAAATGGGCCATTTTAAAGCTAACGTAGGTAAAATGGATCATTTAGGAGCTAATCTAGGTAAAATGGGTCAGTTTTGAGCTAACTTGGATGAACTGGATCATTTATAAGCTCTAGGTCATTATGGTAAGCATATTGGAGGAAATAAAGCTAAGTCTAGGTCTTTATGCATTTGTTAAGCAAAACACTAGAGAAACTTACCATGATCAGGGAGGTGTAGGAGCGGGGTGGCTAGTGCCGCTACCTGGAGAAGGATCGTGCGATGCGTTTCTGGAATTAAGCTGCACCAAAGATCATTTCCAATGTCTCGTTAGCATTACGACACTCAAATGTTAAGACTACCAAGTAATGTCCATTCAAACTAAACTCACCGTGGTCCCAGGAGCAATCACTGGCATCGGCGGAGCGGGCTGACCGGACTTCTCGCACACAGACTGCACATTTGGTTTTCAGAACAGAGTCATACTAGTTAGTAATGAGACTCAAATGTTAAGACTAGCAAGTAATCTGCAGAAGAAACTTACCACAAGGAGCTCGTACATGGCCCTTGCCTGCATGTCATTCCGTGCCCTCTCCTCCTCCATCATCTTTCTCGTCCTCTCCTCCATCTCCCGCTGCCTCTCCGCCGCCTCCGCCAGAAGTTTCTCCGTTCTATCTCTCTTAGTCTGTATAGCAGCCTGCAACACCACTCACATGACCATTTGTAATCATTGATGGAAGCGCACATAATGTAATGGAGAAAGATAACTGAGTACGTATCACTAACCTTGATGGCGAGTTGCACTGGCCGTTCACGAGGCCTTATCTCAGGAGCGGAGCTCGACTGGCGCGCCTTGATCTCCGGGAGAGTGCTAGGACAACGGATAAGTCCATCTCCAATGGCTATGGAGCCATGGGACCTCCCGCCACCAGATATCATCACCAGCTCTGGATCAATGGGACCCTGGCTCGGGTTAAAGTCCTCCCCTTTCCTCGCCTTCCCCTCATCTCTATATCTCCTTGAAGTACCCTGGACGCTCTGGATCTGGCTCGAGAGCGTTTCACTAATCCAGGGTCTGTTGGCCTGTCAATGCATGTGGTGCAGAGTTTTTGACAACTCTACCTCTGATGAAGTTCTTCTTGTCTTTCCTGAACTTATGGCGAGGATTCAGGAACTGTCTATGCATGTCGAAGCAAGAAAACTTGCGACCGGCCTGAAGCCAACGAAACTCAAGAGCTCCCTTGCATGTGGGGCACGGGAACCTTCCATGCACACACCAGCCAACGAATAGCGCATACGCCGGCAAGTCATGCGTCGAGTACATGTACCAGACACGCATTATGAAGTTTCGTTTGCTATAGGCATCGTATGTCTTGAACCCATTATCCCAGGCTTCTTGCAATTCGTCCTTAAGCGGTTGCATGTACACATTCATATTTTTCCCCGGATAGTTGGGCCCTGGAATTATCAACGTCAGGAAAATGTTCTTTCTTTGCATAATCTGTCCGGGGGGGGGAGATTGAGTGGAAAGACAAATATGGGCCAACAACTGTATTGGGCTGCCGTCATACCAAACACACTGAACCCATCCGTGCTGATGCCGACTCGAGGATGCCTCGGATCTGCCGCTTTGTCACCATGTAATTCATCAAACTTTTTCCACGCAACACCATCCGATGTGTGTACAATCATCAGATTCCCATCTGCATCTAGTTCGGTTCTTTTGCCCGTTTTGTGCCATGTCATATGTCTGGCCGTCTCTTTGACCATGAAAAGACGTTGAAGTCTTGGTACGATTGGCATATACCGAAGAACACTAACGGGGATTTTGGTCTGTGTCTTCTCACCCATACCGTTGTCTACCACAACATACCTGGAAGATTTGCAAATGGGACAATAGTTCAAGTCCGCATAGTCAAGCCTAAACAAGACACATCCTTTCTCACATGCATGTATCTTATCATAGGGCATCTTCAATGCACGGAGGATTTTGTCCGACTGGTACAGGTTTGCAGGCATTACATGGCCTTTGGGTAGAAAGCGTCCAAATACTGTCATCATTGCATCGTAGCATTCTCTGCCCAAGTTGAACTGAGCCTTCAGAGCCATTACTTGTGAGATGGCATCCAACTGATAAAGCTCAGTGTGCTCATGGAGCGGACGTTTTGAAGACTCCAACATTTCATTGAAGGCCTTTGCAGATTCCTCCATCTCCTCGTCCGAATCCCGAGCATCATCAAAGTCTTGCACCATGTTTTCCATCCCGGTACCATGCTCGTCGATGCGATGACGATCCACCTCAGCTCGGTCACATTGGGCAGACTCACCATGAAATGTCCACACCGTATAATCGGGCGTAAAACCACTCTTCTGCAGGTGTTTGCCCATTTCAGCCTATGACCTCTTTTCCCAATTGCCGCACCATAAACAGGGGCACCAGGTTTTCCTCTGGCCATTTGCAAATGCGGCTCGCACAAACCCCTTGGTTTTTGTGAACCATTCAGTGCTCCATTTGTTCTGACCAGTGTGACCGGTGTACATCCACGCACGATCACTCATCTTGACTTTCAGAGCTACTAGACACACAACAAATATATATATATATATATATAATTCACCATGTATGTATTCATCAGTTGATCTACTTTGTCAATTTTATTACGTCCATGCAACCTACACTCTAATAGGTAATGATAGGTCCTAATCCCACCCGAGTATGTTTAGATTGGGTTCATTTTCCCATGCTATGCCCCGGATCCTACGCAAAATTTCGGCAGCACCTCCCCACTGTTCTCCTGATACACGTCTCTGCAATAAACAGAGAGGATGTGTACCCGGAGAACAATAGGGGAGGCACTGACGAAATTTATGCGTCGGATCCGGAGCAAAGCATATGGGAAAACGAACCCAATCTAAACATACTCGGGCTGTCCATGGATAGCGTTGGACAATTCGAAAGAATCAAGTTTATAAATATGCAAATGCATGCATATTTATAACTATGACGCTTTCGAACGGGAGACACATATTGGTTACGCATACTGATGATTCAAGACACATATATATATCTAGCTATCAAGTTTCATCGGAATAGATCAAATAATTAATGGGGGAGGAGGACATGTCATTTGTGCTCACCCACGAACGAAGGGGCAGAGCTCGTCAAACGCACGTGGAGGTCGTCGAACACCAAACCTCGCAGCGATGAAACAACTGCACATTTAAAACTACCCGATCAACACAATTATATATGATGTTTTTCATAACAAAATCAAAAGATATATGACCTAACTAATAATTCACAAATATATGACCCCGTCGGCTTCTGGAAGGCCAAAGAACACCTTTTCGGGAGGTGTCGGGGGTCGGGGTGTCGTGTCGGTCTCGGGGTGCCGTGTCGGGGTCGGGGTGCCGGGTCAGGGTCGGGGTGCCGTGTCGGTGTCGGGGTCGGGGTGTCGGGTCAGGCTCGGGGTCGGGGTGTCGGGGTCGGGGTCGGGGTCGGGGTCGGGGTCGGGGTCGGGGTCTCGGGGTCGGGGTGTCGGGGTGTCGGGGGTGTCGTGTCGGGGGTCGGGGTGGCGTGTCGGTGTCGGGGGTGCCGTGTCGGTGTCGGGGTCGGGGTGCTGTTTCGGGGTCGGGGGGTCGGGTGTCGTGTCGGGGTCAGGGGGTTAGGGGGTCGGGGGGTCGGGGTGTCGTGTCGGGGTCAGGGGGTTAGGGGGTCGGGTGTCGGGGTGGAGTCGGGGTGTGGTGTCGGGGTTGGGGGGTCAGGGGGTCTTCTCATTCTTCTACTACTTCTACTTCTTCTCATTCTTCTACTTCTTCTCATCCCCCGTCTTCTTCTTCTTTCTCCTCCTCCTCCTCCTCCTCCTCCTCCTCCTCTTCTTCTTCTTCTTCTTCTTTCTCCTCCTCCTCCTCCTCCTCTTCTTCTTCTTCTTCTTCTTCTTCTTCTTCTTTCTCCTCCTCCTCCTCCTCCTCCTCCTCCTCCTCCTCTTCTTCTTCTTCTTCTTCTTCTTCCCCCTTCTACTTAACCTAAACCTAAACTGAAAACCTAAACTAATTAAAACTAAACTATTTAAACTAATTAAACCTAAACTAATTAAACTAAATAACCTAAACTAATTAATTCTAAACTGAAAAAACTTAAACTAAAAAACCTTATCTAAACAGAAAAGAAAAACAAAAAAACAGAAAAAAAAATGGGAGGGGCTCACTGTGGGGGGCGGCGACGGGTTGGGGAGGGGCCGGCGAAGGGGGGCCGGGGCGGGGCGGTGGAGGAGGCGGGGCGGCGGGGGCCCGGGCGGCGGGGGGCCGGGGCGGGGCGGTGGAGGAGGCGGCCTGGGGTGGCGGGGGGCGCGGGGCGGCGGGGGGCCGGGGCGGTGGTGGGGCGCGGGGCGGCGGGGGGCCGGGACGGGGGGCGACGGGGCGGTGGGGCGGCGGGGAGCCGGGGCGGTGGGGCGACGGGGCGGCGGGGGCGACGGGGCGGCGGCGCGCGGCGGGCGGCGGCGGCGGGGTGGGAGGAGAAGGGCGAGGAGGATGTGAGTAACGGGCGGGGGGTACCTGCCGTTAGTCAAGTGCCCTCTTTGCCGTCCGCCTTTTTGCCTCTTTGTCGTCTGCTAGCGGACGGCAAAGAGGTGGGCCGTTAAGATTTTTTCAAACGAGCGGGGGGTGGGGGCCACCACACTCTTTGTCGTCTGCCAGCGGACGGCAAAGATTCTTTGCCGTCTACTGGCATACGGCAAAGAACTGGCAGATGGCAAAGAGCTTCTTTGCCGTCTGCTTTTGGGTAGCTGATGGCAAAGAGCTTCTTTGCCGTCAGCTAGCAGACGGCAAAGAGCTGGCATATGGCAAATTAGCTAATTCCAGTAGTGATAGCCATTAATTGCAACTGGTATTGGTAAGATTGAACTGGTGCGTACATACTTGGTAAGTCCTGAGAGGTAGTTGCTGGGGCACTTCATCTTGGCCAGAGCCCGCCCAAACTTAACGGCGGCGGAGGCGAGCTGTTCCTCCGGGTCGAAGCGTGGATCGGTGCCACTGACATACCGACAGGCAACCAGTAAATGGTAGAAGTTAAACTGCAATTGCACAAATGATCTGAAATACTGTAAGACATGGGATGCAGCTAACCTCGACGGCAAACAATAGCATCGGCCGTTATGACCCTGCGTAAGTACATGGATATGCATGTTAAGTACAACAGGGTTATCATCCACTAAAAATAGCAAATGTGCAGCATCTCTAGTGATATCCTGAGTCATGTATTGTAAGTTTGTTGCTGGTATTGGTGAAATTGAGCTGGATAGTTAATACTTGAACATCACATGGTGTGTAGTACTGAAATAAACAAGGCACGAACATGCGTAATACATCAACCGTACAAAACATAGCCATTGCAAGTGGTATTGGTAAGATTGAGCTGGTCAGATCATACCTGGTAAGTCCTTGGGGGTAGTCGCTGGGGCACTTCATCTAGGCCAGAGCCTGCACCAATTCGTCGGCGGCGGAGGCGAGGTGTTCCTCAGGGTCAACACGCACAGCGGCCATCACACCATCGGCCACCATCAGCTCCTCGACCTCCACGTGATATGTGGTTGGGCTTGTGCGGCGATGCTTTGGAGGCAGGGCGGTGGGGATTTGAAGGCATGAGGATGTTTCACAGTCACCATTTAAGCAATCAGGCCGATACTATGATAGAGATCGGTGGGTTGCCTGACTGGATCGATGATGCTTGGGCAGAACGTAGATGTGGTTGAAGCTGTGGTTGCGGCAGCGGCGGTTTGAGCTGCCGGTAGGGGGAGGGTGAGATACTAAGGAAATTTGATGGGTGGGGATGTGGTGGGAGGAATAAATTCTGAAATCGCGCACCTAATGAAAATTTTGCTGTGAAACTTGAAACTTGGGCGAGGGAAACACACAACACAGACGAAGCGCGTAAAATACTCGTGTGCGAGAAAAGAGAAAATTGGCAGATCCCGTCTCCAAAAAAATGTACACATGCAGTTGATTTTTTCGGTCGATGGTACGCTTGGTTTATTAGGAAACATCGTACAGGTAACTGACTTATTGATCATTAACGCAAAAAAAACGCACACAAGTATTCCATAGAAACCGTGTGTTTTGTGATCTTCTAATAATTCTTATATCTATCAGCATCTCCAACTGCACCTAATTTCGAAAATCTCTTTCATTGTATCAGTATTATTCAATGTACATGAACGAGGCAAGGTGACACCCGATCAACAATCATCACTTTATGAAATGCAATGAAGTGTCAACCTGCCTTGCTCGCATAGCCAGATTTGATCCTATGCAACAAGAGAGAAGCTTGCTACCATCCGTTGGCGCGGCAATTTAAGCCGGTGTGCGGCCAACTTGCACGACGAGGTGGGACTGAAAACCAGCTATGGCCAGCTCTAGTCTCCGTTGGCTGCGGGTGAACGTTTCGGGAGTATTTAGGGCCGGGGTGCAACTACAAAACTTCACTGAACACATGCCAATTAACGCTCAAAGCACTCAAAGGATGCGCTTGCCGACATTGTACGTTAATAATAGATAGTACCAACTTAAAGTACTACTGGTAATTTGCTCTAAAACTAGTACGTATGTAGTACTCACTACTGCAGGATGGTCCAAACGTGACACTACGATCAGAGACCCTTCGACGAAACTGTGTGCGATTCCATAATGGCAAATGGTGGTGTAAAGACCCACCAAAAAAGGTGCAAAACGTTTGCGATGACGGATGCATCAAACACGGTTTAGATTTTAGTTGCGTGTGCGATGCAGGGCATACGGTTCAGTTCAATTAACTGTTTGCGATGAGGAGGAACAAAAGAAACGGGCTGCCAGATGAAGGTGTGTGCGATGTACAGCATACGGTTCACTAGGATGAACTATGTGTGATTAGGCAACACAATGGAAACGGTTCAACTGAACAAGATGTGTGTGATACGCGGCAAACAGGTCCGTAATCAGAAATGTGTGCAAAGACCAATAATAACACAGACGATTGCTGCTAATAAGCTGTGTGATTTGCTCTGTCTACAAAAGAATAACATGTGTGTGTGTGTGTGTATATATATATAACTGAAATAAACGTCCAATTACATAAGTGACTATACAGATCATTCGCACACACCTCAATAAACAATTGCATGCATGCTAAAGTAGGAGAAATGATCGTCTAGTCATCTACTTCTTGACGCTCCCGCCACTGCTCCATGGCTCGATCCCTCGTCTGGGGCAGGAAGAAGACACTTCCTCATGTCAACGATCCGCCTGTACATCTCGTTGCTTGTGTACGCATCCTTGGCCGCGTAATTGACATGTTGTTCATCCAGTCTCTCATGCCACACACTGTGCCAGGCGTTCTTGTCCTTCTTGCCCTCATTCTTCATCTTCATGAAGTAGGGGTCGATGATGGCCAAGGCGAGGTCAACCAGGGAGTTCAGTTTGTTATTGTCGTTGCACCAGACCTTGTAGTGGTGCTCGATGTTGAAAAGATTCGGGCATTTCAAGCCCAACTTTTAGATCGTTGGTGGTGTCCACCGTAGCGAAACTGTAGTCGGAGCTGTTGATAAACCTGGAGAAACGCTCGCAAGGCCTTGTGGCTAGGTGGTAGTGGTAGACGAGGATGTCATGTCGCACGCACAACTGGGCGACGACAACCTTCTGATCTTGCCCGGCATGACCGATGGTGTACTCGAGGTCGAAGCCGACCACTTGGTACTTGTCCTCGGCAAGGAACTGCTGCATAGTTTGGATGGAGCTCTCCACCGAGACCGGATCGTTCGTGTACACCACCGAGAGGGCCTTCCCCCTCACGTGGGTGTCCACTACGTAATGCGTGGTGAACTGCCCGCCGTTGTCGTCGTCGGCCACTGGTAGCGCCATTGGAGCCACGGGGATCGCCATTGGAACCGTTGGATGTCCTCTCTGTATGTGTCGTCGTGGGTGTGCTTATTGTGTTGTTTAAGGGGAGAGATGAAGGTAAATGGCCACAAGAATAAATGTGTGCTGGGCGGCCTGGATTCTTTGCGCGTCCACATGGCAGTTTTGGCAGCGGGTAACTACATTGTTGCTCCGCGCCCGGCGCAACCGCATGCACACGAACGTGCATGATCGTGCGCCGGCCCCAAACACTGGCAGCGTGCATGGAGGGACAAGGGCAGAGCACCCGGAGGGACACAAGAGCAGAGCGCGCGCGGCGGGATGCGAGCAGAGCGCGCCGTGGCCGCCTCAACCGCAAGCAACCACACGCATAGAGCAGTTGTACACGTAGGAAAATGGTTGCCTACAAGCCAGCGGATAGTTGCGTCGGTGCATTGAGAGCGGCCGTGTGCTACTACCTCCGTCTTGGTCTATAGTCCCCTTTATATTCAGTGCCATACATTGCCCTCAAATTTACCCAACAAAATGTTAATGCATGTTATAAAAATTATATAATTGGAAACAATGTTCAAGTACGAATCCAACTATATAATCTTTGGCAACATGCATTCTATTTTATTAGTTAAATCCTACTTATAAACCAGGACGGGGGTATAGTAGGTAATTAAATCGCAAACGTTTTCTTTATTAACCGTATGTGTACGTGGCCTTTCATCCTCCTCTCACACATCTTGTCACCCCGTTGCCGCAGACAGCTTACAACGCAAGCTTGCGCAGCGCGCGGGGGCGTTCTTTTGGCCAAATGGTGGCGCCAATGAATCGTCGGTGAGCCCGTTCCCGCGCAACCTTGCAGGTTCCCGTGCAAGCTTCCTGCCCGACTCGATGAAATCCCCCAAAATTCCAATGCTTACCGGCCGGCTATATAAACCCTCACGGCCGTCGCATTTCCCCTCCCTCCCTGTAGCTTATCTCGTCTGCTTCTCCCACAATCGCCAATGGCACCGGTCCGTCGTCGCCACTCAGCCACTCCGCCATCATCAGAGGACAACTCCAGCTGGGAGGCTACATTGCAGTAGTGATAACCCACAAGTATAGGGGATCATTTTTAGCATTCTTTGATAAATAAGAGTGTCAAACCCAACGAGGAGCTAAAGGCGGAACAAATATTCCCTCAAGTTCTATCGACCACCGATACAACTCTACGCACACTTGATGTTTGCTTTTCCGGAAACAAGTATGAAACTAATTGGTAGGAATAAAGCTATGAGTACTTTGCGAGAATTAAACTACGAATAAATTGCAAGGTAATAAAAGTAGATAGCTTTTGTCAACAAGAAAGTCATTTGTCCCTAGGCAATCGATAACAAGTACGGGTAATCATTCTTGCAATTCTATATGAGGGAGAGGCATGAGCTAACATACTTTCTCTACTTGGATCATATGCACTTATGATTGGACCCCTAGCAAGCATCCGCAACTACTAAAGATCATTATGGTCTTGAAACCCAACCATAGCATTAAGTATCAAGTCCTCTTTATCTCATACGCAACAACCCACCTACTCGGGTATAAACTTCTGTCACTCTCGCAACCCACCATAAGCAAATCATGAACGTATTGCAACACCCTACACTGGGGCACCTCACATTTGCGCGAGACGGAGGGCAGCATAGGACAACACCATAAATAAAATATACAGTCATACCAACCAAGATCACGATTAACCCATAGCACAAAACGGATCTACTCAAACATCATAGGAGAGCCAAATATCATTTGGAAATAATATATTGAGTTGAGCACCATGTTTAAGTAGAGATTACAGCGGGGAGAAGGGGTGTTACACCGCTGCATAGTGGGGGCGAGAGTTGGTGTTGACGGTAGCAAGATTGTGTAGATCGCCGTCACGATCCTAGCCCCAGCGGCACTCCGGCGCCACCGGGAGAGAGGCGGAGAGAGCCCCCTCCTTCTTCTCCCTTGGCCTCCCCCTAGATGGGAGGAGAGTTCCCCCTCTGGTCCATGGCCTCCATGGCGGCGGAGGGGCGGGAGCCCCTCCGAGATTGGATCTCCCTCTGTGTCTCTTCTGTTTCACGTTCCCCAGATCTGGCCAAAAACCGTTTCTTATATTCCGGGAGATCCGTAACTCCAATTGCACTGAGATTTTAACACGATTTTTTTGGATAAGCTTCCTTGCACCCGAGGTAGATCTCCAACCGACGTTCGAGGAGGGAACAACCCACCACCACGCACCAGGGCCCTGGGGCGCGCCCTGGTGTCTTGTGGGCTGTGTGGGCCTCCGTTTGTGGTGATTCCAACTCCCAAAAATCACATATATTCCAAAATAATTCTCCGTAAAATTTTATTGCAGTTGGACTTCGTTTGATATGGATTTTCTGGGATACAAAAAACATGCAAAAAAAACAGGAACTAACACTGGGCACTAGATCAATAGGTTAGTCCAATAAATCATATAAAAAGGTGCCAAAAATATGTGAAAGTTGTATAATATGGGCATGAAACAATCAAAAATTATAGATACGACGGAGACGTATCAGCATCACCAAGCTTAATTCCTGCTCATCCTCGAGCAGGTAAATGATAAAAAGATAATTTTTTATGTGGAATGCTACCTAGCATAAACTTGATCATATATCTAATCATGGCATGAATATTCAGACATGAGTGACTCAAAGCAATAGTCTATAATTTAACATAAAGATATCAATACTCAGGCATCCCAACAAACAATCGTGCCTTTCAAAATATCAAAGCTAAAGAAAGCTATCCCTACAAAATCATATAGTCTTGTCATGCTCTGTCTTCTTAATACAAAGTACTTATCATGCACAACCCCGATGACAAGCCGAGCAATTGGTTCATACTATTTAACACGCTTTAGCTTTTTCAACCCTCACGCAATACATCAGCACAAGCCATGGATATAGCACTACGGGTGGAATAGAGTATGATGATAGGGGTAAATATAAAGAAGATAAAAAGTAGGAAGTCTCACACCTACGCGGCTAACCAACAGGCCATGGAGATGCCCATCAATTGATATCAATGTGAGGAGTAGGGATTTCCATGCAACGAATGCACTAAGAGCTATAAGTGTATGAAAGCTCAATATGAAAACTAAGTGGGTGTGCATCTAATCCTATAATGAAAAATTCCCACTAGTATATGAAAGTGACAACATAGGAGACTCTCCATATGAAAAAGCACGGTGCTACTTTGAAGCACAAGTGTGGTAAAGGATACTAACAATGCCCCTTCTCTCTTTGTTTATTTTTTTCATTTTCTTTCTTTTATTTTTTTATTTTTTTCCTTTTCTCTTTTTTCTCTCTCATTGTCCGGAGTCTCATCCCGACTTGTGGGGGAATCATAGTCTCCATCATCCTTTCCACACTGGGGCACTGCTCTAAAAATGGATAATGATGATCATCACACTTCTATTTACTTATAACTCAGAAGAAATAAAAATTACAACTCGATACCTATGAAAAAGTATGACTCTATATGAATGCCTCAGGCAATGTACCAGGATGTGCAATGATCTAGCGTAACATATAAAAAAATGATGAACGGTGGTTGAGCCACAACTACTATGTCAACTATATGTCCATGCAAAGCAATATGACAATGAATGCTCAAGTCGTCAAACGAAAGCGGTGGAAGTTGCATGGCAATATATCTCGGAATGGCCATGGAAAATCCATAATATGTAGGTGTGGTGGCTGTTTTGAGGAAGATATAATAAGGCTTATGTGTGATAGAGCGTATCATATCACGGGGTTTGGATGCACCGGTGACGTTTGCAACACGTCTCGAGGTGAGAAAGGGCAATGCACGGTACCGTAGAGGCTAGCAAATTGCGAAAAGGTAAGAGTGCGTATAATCCAATGTCTCACATTAGTCATAAAGAACACATATACTTATTGCAAAAGTTTATTAGCCCTCAAAGCAAAGTACTACTACGCATGCCCCTACGGGGATAGATTGGTAGGAAAAGACCATCGCTCGTCCCCGACCGCCACTCATAAGGAAGAAAATCAATAATATATCATGCTCCAACACTACTGCAGGATGCTGCTAACGCGACACTATGATCAGAGACCCTTCGACGAAACTGTGTGCGATGCCATAATCGCAAACGGTGGTGTAAAAAACCCATCAAAAAGGTGCAAAACGTTTGCGATGGAGGATGCATTAAACACGGTTCAGATTTTAGTTCCGTGTGTGATTCAGGGCATACGGCTCAGTTCAATTAACCGTTTTCGATGAGGAGGAACAAAAGAAATGGGCAGCCAGATGAAGGCGTGTGCGATCTACAGCATACGATTCACTTGGATGAATTGTTTGTGATTAGGCAACACAAAAGAAACGGGCAGCCAGATGAAGGTGTGTGCGATATACAGCATACAGTTCACTCGGATGAACTGTTTGTGATTAGGAAACACAAAAGAAACGGTCAATCAGATCAACGTGTGTGTGATTGAGGGCATAAGCTTCAGAAGGATTAACTGTTTGCGATTAGGCAACAGAATAGAAACGGGTAAACCAGATCAAAGTGTCTGTGATTGATGGCATACACTTCACATGGATGAACTGTTTGCGATTAGCCACAACAAACTGAAACAGTTAGATAGATCAAGATGTGTGCGCTAGACGGGCACACCCATTCTAAGCGTGCGCGATGGTAATAACGAGCGCGCACGGTTGTTGGAACAAGACGTGTGCTGACATTGCCTATTGCGGTGCACCATATCGTGCAAACGCCACGTACGCGGCCGAGAAGGCAGACGTGCCCACGTTACGCCTTCCGGGAATAGTGCCACACTTATAACCGTCAGTAAATATTGAGCATGCGTCCCGTCACAATTTTTTTTAGAAGAATAGGGAGGCCGCGTCTCATCACATTCCAAATTGCAAACCTGTTCACACCGATCAAAACCTAAACGGTTTCCCACTTAGGAGCGTATTACTACGGGTTATAAATACTACTACTCCAAGATGACTGCACATTCCTCCTCAACTCCTCATCCACAAAAAGTCAAAAACAAACATGTCATTCATCATCGTTCCCTTGCGTCCGCCATGGCCAGGGTGAGTTCTGGATCGAGAGATTGCCACCAGGGAGAGGCGAGCCTGGAAGTGGAAGCATGAGAGATGTCCCACCTCGCCGCGAAAGCAGCCAACATGTCCCGCCGCACGGCCATAGCAGCAAAGAGGTCCCGCCGCGCCGCCGAAGCAGCATGGGGGACCCGCCGCGCCGTCGATGCAGCAGACTAGTCCGGCCGTGCCGCGGAAGCAGAAGAGATGTCCCGCCGCGCCGCGAATGTTGCAGAGATGTCCTCCCGCGCCGCGGCGGGCTGGGAAAATGTCTCGCGGGCAGGCGAGGACTCTTATAGGTGCATGCGTGCCCTCCTCCTTAGGCAGATGGATCAGATCTCCAGGTGGGCGAGGTTGCAGGATGACCTGAAAGCCTCGTTTGAATAGTCTACCGACGTCATCCGGCAACTAAATGAGAGCAATGCGAAGCTCCAGGCCGAGCACGACCTGCTAAGGGCGAAGATCGTCGGAAGTGCGGAGCAGCAGGAGCAGATCGCTACCTTGTTGAAGAGGACCGGCGTCATCATCGAGAAACATATGGACGAGAATGCCTTCTGCGCATCGAGCGCAGAAGGCTGCTGGAGGAATCTGTGGATGCTCTCAAGCAGCATCTTGAGGACAAGAAAGAGCTCGTCGCCGCTTGCGGCGGAGACTAGTTCCCGCGGCCTGCAACAACGCATCAAAAAAGTAGAGATCTGCGAGCTAGATCGTTGTCTTCCTTCTTCTTTTGCCCTTGTGTATTTTGGGCGTTGCCGCATGTGTCTTTTTTAATTATGTTTCTAAATATGTAAGACAATTATTATCCATTGTTATCGTCCTTATATTCATCATGCTTGCTATAAGTTGCAGTCGATGCTATATAGGTCCGTCGGATCTTACATCAAGATCCGTGCAAAATTTATTTTCAGACTTTCATTTTTCTCTCTTAAATCTCAGTCCAGTGAGACATATAACCACGTCGTAGAACAGGTGCTCGGGCACCATTAATGGAGACGTTGGGAGGGAGGTGCATGGCGGGTAGCGGTCAAAGGGCTCTCCTCCCGATGAGCACGCGCAGGGGTCTGATCACACGCCTCCCGTACTCAAATAGCTACCCCTCATGACACCTCCTAGCCAATAAAAAAGGGGATGCGTGGCCGCACATAATTGGTAAGTCGAACGCCCACGGTTTCAATAATACTTGTGTTTCCGATTTGTAACGTGACAACACTTGTTCCAAAAATGACTTTGTTGATTCTTAATGTGTGTGCCTTCGCAAATCGGACAGAAAAATTACCACAGCATGTTGGTGCCATGTCATGAGACCATGCCAAGTTTCATGATTTTCAGGCGTGTTTTGGAATTTCACTCCCATCTCTTGCATGGGACCTAGAAATTCACCCGAGGAAACACATGTGATTTTTGAAACAACTTTGGTGCACTGGAGCCTGTACTTGTAGTTCAAGTTTGAATTGTGCACATTAAATGCCCAGAAACTCAATTAATGTATAGGCAAAACGAACCAGGAATAATTCCAAAATTTACCACGGTACTTCTATTTGGTCTAGGCTGGCTGTGTAAAAAAATTAAGGCGGGACAAGGCAGTGTACGTATGTCGTTTCGCACATGGAGGTGACAGGTTCCCTCTCGGAACCACGAGCCTTCTTGAGGGAAGCTCCGGTTTGCAAGAAGCTTACACCAAAGCTTGTCCCAATTCGGCCAAGAAAATTACCGCATCATGTTGGTGCCATGTCATGTCACCATGCCAAGTTTCATGATTCTCAGGCGTGTTTTGGAATTACAGGAATTAAAAAACCAAGCTTCTCAATCTTTCCGGCCGAGCCACGACGCCCAGATGTTTGAATTTCACTCCCATCTCTTGCATGGGACCTAGAAATTCACCCAAGGACACACAAGTGATTTTTCAAACAACTTTTGTGCACTGGAGCACGTGCTTGTAGTTCAAATTTGAATTATGCACATTAAATGCCCAGAAACTCAATTAATGTATAAGAAGGCCAAACAAACCTGGAATAATTCCAAAATTTAGCACGGTATTTCTATTTGGTATAATCTGGCTATGTAAAACAATTAAGGTGGGAGAAGGCAGTGTACGTATGTCGTTTCGCACACGGAGGTGACAGGTTCCCTCTCGGAACCACGAGCCTTCATGAGGGATGTTCCGGTTTGCAAGAAGTTTACACCAAAGCTTGTCCCAATTCGGCCGAAAAAATTACCACAGCATGTTGGTGCCATGTCATGACACCATGCCATGTTTTATGATTTTCAGGCGTGTTTTGGAATTACAGGAATTACAAAACCAAGTTCCTCAATCTTTCCGGCCGAGCCACGACACCCAGATGTTTGAATTTCACTCCCATCTCTTGTATGGGACCTAGAAATTCACCCAAGGACACACATGTGAATTTTCAAAGAACTTTGGTTAACTGTAGCATGTGATTGTAGTTCAAATTTGAATTATGCACATTAAATGCACATAAACTCAATTAATGTATAAAAAAGGCCAAACAAAAACGGAATAATTCCAAAATTTAGCACGATACTTCTATTTGGTCTACTCTGCCAGTGTACAAAAATTAATGCGGGAGAAGGCAGTGTACGTATGTTTTTCACACGCGGAGGTGACACGTTCCCTCTCGGAACCAGGAGCCTTCTTGAGCGAAGCTCCAGCTTGCAAGAAGCTTACACCAAAGCTTGTCCCAATTCGGCCAAGAAAATTACCGCATCATGTTGGTGCCATGTCATGACACCATGCCAAGTTTCATGATTTTCAGGCGTGTTTTGGATTTGCAGTAATTAAAAAACCAAGTTTCTCAATCTTTCCGGCCAAGCCACGATGCCCAGATGTTTGAATTTCACTCCCATCTCTTGCATGGGACCTAGAAATTCACCCAAGGACAAACATGTGATTTTTCAAACAACTTTGGTGCACTGGAGCATGTGCTTGTAGTTCAAATTTGAATTATGCACATTAAATGCGCATAAACTCAATTAATGTATAAAAAAGGCCAAACGAACATGGAATAATTCCAAAATTTAGCACGGTACTTCTATTTGGTCTAATCTGCCGGTGTACAAAAATTAAGGCGGGAGAAGGCAGTGTACGTATGTCGTTTCGCACACGGAGGTGACACGTTCCCTCTCGGAACCACGAGCCTTCTTGAGGGAAGCTCCGGTTTGCAAGAAGCTTACACCAAAGCTTGTCCCAATTCGGCCAAAAAATTTACCGCAACATGTTCGTGCCATGTCAGGACACCATGCCAAGTTTCATGATTTTCAGGCGTGTTTTGGATTTGCAGGAATTAAAAAACCAAGTTTCTCAATCTTTCCGGCCAAGCCACGATGCCCAGATGTTTGAATTTCACTCCCATCTCTTGCATGGGACCTAGAAATTCATCCAAGGACACACATGTGATTTTTCAAACAACTTTGGTGCACTGGAGCATGTGCTTGTAGTTCAAATTTGAATTATGCACATTAAATGCCGAGAAACTCAATTAATGTATAAAAAAGGCCAAACAAACACAGACTAATTCCAAAATTTAGCACGATACTTCTATTTGGTCTAATCTGCCAGTGTACAAAAATTAAGGCAGGAGAAGGCAGTGTACGTATGTGTTTCGCACACGGAGGTGACACATTCCCTCTCGGAACCAGGAGCCTTCTTGAGTGAAGCTCCGGTTTGCAAGAAGCTCACACCAAAGCTTGTCCCAATTCGGCCAAAAAAATTACCGCAGCATGTTGGTGCCATGTCATGACACCATGCCAAGCTTCATGATTTTCAGGCATGTTTTAGATTTACAGGAATTAAAAAACCAAGTTTCTCAATCTTTCCGGCCGAGCCACGACGCCCAGATGTTTGATTTTCACTCCCATTTCGTGCATGGGACCTAGAAATTCACCCAAGGACACACATGTGATTTTTCAAACAACTTTGGTGCATTGGAGCATGTGCTTGTTTTTCCAATTTGAATTATGCACCTTAAATGCGCATAAACTCAATTAATGTATAAAAAAGGCCAAACGAACAAGGAATAAGTTTCGAAATTTAGCACAATACTTCTATTTGGCCTAATCTGCCGGCGTACAAAAATTAAGGCGGGAGAAGGCAGTGTACGTATGTCATTTCGCACACGGAGGTGACACGTTCCCTCCCGGAACCACGAGCCTTCTTGAGGGAAGCTCTGGTTTGCAAGAAGCTCACACCAAAGCTTGTCCCAATTCGGCCAAAAAAAATACCGCAGCATGTTGGTGCCATCTCATGACACCATGCCAAGTTTCATGATTTTCGGGCGTGTTTTCGATTTACAGGAATTAAAAAAATGAAGTTTCACAATCTTTCCGGCCGAGCCACGACGCCAAGATGTTTGAATTTCACTCCCATCTCTCGCATGGGACCTAGAAATTCACCCAAGGACACACATGTGATTTTTCAAACAACTTTGGTGCACCAGAGCATGGGCTTTTAGTTCAATTTTGAATTATGAACATTAAATGCCCAGAAACTCAATTAATGTATAAAAGGCCAAACGAACACGGAACAATTCCAAAATTTAGCACGATACTTCTATTTGGTCTAATCTGCCAGTATACAAAAATTAAGGCGGGAGAAGGCAGTGTACGTATGTCGTTTCGCACACGGAGCTGACATGTTCCCTCTCGGAACCACGATCCTTCTTGAGGGAAGCTCTGGTTTGCAAGAATATTACACCAAATCTTGTCCCAATATGGCCAAAAAAATTACTGCAACATGTTGGTGCCATGTCATGACACCATGCCAAGTTTCATGATTTTCACGCATGTTTTGGATTTACAGGAATTAAAAAACCAAGTTTCTCAATCTTTCCGGAAGAGCCACGATGCCCAGATGTTTGAATTTCACTCCCATCTCTTGCATGGGACCTAGAAATTCACCCAAGGACACACATGTGATTTTTCAAACAACTTTGCTGCATTAGAGCATGTGCTTGTAGTTCGAATTTGAATTATGCACATTAAATGCCCAGAAACTCAATTAATGTATAAAAAAGGCCAAACGAACACGGAATAATTCCAAAATTTAGCATGATACTTCTATTTAATTCCTATTGGGTACAAAAATTAAGGCGGGAGAAGGCAGTGTATGTATGTCGTTTCGCACACGGAGGTGACACGTTCCCTCTCGGAACCACAAGCCTTCTTGAGGGATGCTCCGGTTTGCAAGAAGCTTACACCAAAGCTTTTTCCAATTCGGCCAAAAAATTTGCTGCAGCATGTTGGTGCCATGTCATGACACCATGCCAAGTTTCATGATTTTCAGTCGTGTTTTGGATTTACAGGAATTAAAAAACCAAGTTTCTCAATCATTCCGGCTGAGCCACGATGCCCAGATGTTTGAATTTTATTCCCATTTCTTGCATGGGACCTATAAATTCACCCAAAGACACACATGTGATTTTCCAGCAAACTTTGGTGCATGGAGCATGTGCTTGTAGTTCAAATATGAATTATGCACATTAAATGCCCAGAAACTCAATTAATGCATAAAAATGCCAAACGAACCCGGAATAATTCCAAATTTAAACACAACACTCATGTACTAGTTGCATGTTCACTGTACGTAAATGTTCTAGCTATTCAAACACCATCCTTTACCTCCGTAACACCATTTTGTCTTTCAAAACATAATGAAAAAATCAGGTATACCACAAACAGTTTACTAAATAGAATCATGTGGGATGCGATATAAAATATCTTGGCACACCGTCTTGTCTGGCTTACACAGGAAGCTTCATCGTCTACTGTCCACCGCCCCCACTTGAACCACACTTGTGCGCCAGTTTCTGGCTGCACTGAGCTAATTTTTTTTGCCACCGCGGAAATATCTATCTCCCCGCCCCCTCCCTCCTACCAAAAGCCACATTTCCACTGTTCCTCCTTGCTTTCCAAGTTCAAACCTTCACTGCTGCTTACTGGCAGCTCAGCCTCCTCGCCGGCGACCTTCTTCTTGCAGCGCCACCTCCTCGTCGGCTACCCTTCTTCTTGCAGCGCCGCCTCCTCGCCAGCGAACCTTCTTCTTGCAACACCGCCTCCTTGCCGGCGACCCTTCTTCTTGCTGCACGGCCTCCTCGCCGCCGACCCTTCTTCTTGCTGCGCGGCCTCCTCACCGACGACCCTTCTTCTTGTTACGCGGCCTCGTCGATATGGTTAGGTGATCCACACCCCCCACACCATCCTCCTCCTTTTCCGTCCCACATGCACCGACTGATGGAGCGACACCTTCCACCGAAATCACTGCCCCCTCCTCCAATTAAGCGCCGCCCACAACCATTTTACACGCAGTATAACATGAAGCTGAGTAGCATGCGGCTGCACGCGCGAACGAGGTTGCTATGGCTGCCTTGCGTGTCGACCGCCAGATCTTGGAGGAGCACCTCGTCTTCGAGGCCACCGTCGACACCGCCACGCGGTTGTCTACTTTAAAATACAGTTCGTGATGTTTTCTTGAGGCCACCGCCAGTGTCTTCTAGTTATTTGTCCTCTGTAATGTTAATATGCAATCTGATGTTCAGTTAACAGTTTGGTCCTCTAAAATGTAATGTTCAGTTAACACTTTGGTCCAACAATTGCTACATTTTGTAGTACTGTTCTCAAGCATTCTTTGTTTTTTTAACCGTCTTATCTTCTAGTACATGTTTCTATTCTGCAATGTCGTGCTCAGTTAACTATTTTGGTTCATTTGGTCTACTGTCCATTTAACTGTTTGGTTCAGTTCTGCAATTTTATTTTGATTTGCTGTGGGAACAATTTTGTATTGTTATGCATGTGACACCAATCGAATTTGGCTGTACTCAATACATATTCTACTGATAGTATGGCAACTCTCAGTTAACCTGATCAAGATCTTCCTTATGTGTGTTGTAGGGAAACAATGGGAGATACTGTGGTTTACCATCGAGGTTTGTTCAAGCAGGGTCCTTTGGCTAATAGCACATTATTGTGCAGTTGCAGGAATCATTCTAATATTTAGGTTTCTTACAATTTGGTCTTGCACATGTAGGTCTTGCTATCAAAGGCTTAGACCCACTGTTCGACCCATTTTGCATATGGGGAAATGAGATGTCCATGAATATCAGTCAAGTCAAGAAACTCAGAAAGATTGTTAGGATGAAGAAACTTGCGACGAATAACAGCAAGATCTTTGTTTCCACAATGAAGAAGACATCAGTCAACTATACGATGGCACCAACTCTTTTACCTTGTTTTTACCCCTTGCGCCATTTCAAAATTTACAACAGCGATTTATTGATAGCTTTGTTTTTAGTACTTTTCAAAGCAGTTCACCGATGATTACCTCTCAAACCTCCTGCATGGTCAAGAGGCGAGGAAGGTATTCATTCAACACCCACGGTACAATATTGAAGTCTTGCTGAAGAGGACGAAGGTTGGGCGGGCAATTATCCATAGCCACTGGCCTAAAGTTGCAAGGACATTCAACATCACTGAAGGCTCAATATTTGCCTTCCTCTTCTGCAGTTTCCCAGATGAGATTCATCTGTCTATTTACCATGTATGATGCTACTTTCCAAAGGTTTTAATGCTGCATGTGAAACTTGGTGCTGTTGTGTAATGGCGTAACTGAGTGCCGAAGCTATCTAATGTAATTCGATTATGAAATGCTGGTTGCTTTTAAACGGATATGAAATATCTAGCATGTTTTATAAGAAATATCAGTTTGATTAGTACATGGATTATCAATAATAGGTTAATTACCCTGCTTATTGGGGTTTTCAATTGCAAACGGTTACTCGGACAACACCGTGGGCGATGAACTCAAACAACCCGCACAGTTTCCTGAAAGTAGGCATGTTCGATCAAGTAACAATCACACACGGCTTCTGGTAGCGATCTGTTTGCATTAGGCCACCTTGCACAAACGTTTCCACACAAAGAACTGTGTGATATACATACCTACTGAAATGTTTTTCTAGGATTCACCGTGTGGGATGTACATACCTACGGAAATGATTTTCCGGGATTCACCGTGTGGGATGTACATACCTACGGAAATGATTTTCTGGGATTCACCATGTGGGATGTACATACCTACGGAAATGATTTTCTCTGATTACCGTGTGGGATGTACATACCTACGGAAATGATTGGGTTTCGATGCCTCGCCCAATCGCACACGGCCCCAGCCTGGGTCCCAGGAGGGCCTATCCCCGATGATTTCTGGGTCGTATGGGAAGGATACCCTATCGCAGACACTCACTTGGCAACGATTCCAAATGCCGTTGCGGGAAGGGGTTAAAAACCGTTTGTTTAGCACGTCGCTGTACCAGTGCAACATCATAGCATAACGAGGGACTACGTGCATGCTTCGGGAATCACAAACCTTAACACCAATATTCTTACTAAACACAACCATTTACTTGTACTTCCCATATATGCCATATCTATATCGCAAAACTATTGCAAGGAATGAAACATATCATATTCAGTGATCCATTAGTTTCATGTATGATTTTATAACTAACCATGCAATTGACCAATTCCTGTGCACTCTCTAAATAGATATAAGTGAAGCATGAGATTTTATTTCTTTCCACAAAAGACCATGCTCTAATAAATATAAGTGAAGCAAAAGAGCATTCTACAAACAACGGTTTTCTATGTGAAGAGAAACAGGCAATCCAAACTTCAAATGATATAAGTGAAGTACATGAAGCATTCTATAAAGCCATACTCAAAAGATATAAATGAAGTGCAATGAGAATCCTATAAATCAACCATGGACTATCTCATACCAGCATGGTGCATAAAAGAAAAATGAAAACTAAACACAAAAGACGCTCCAAGATTCACACATATCACATGAACGAAACGAGAACGAAAACATATCGATACTTGTTGAAGAAAGATGGGATGCCTTCCGGGGCATCCCTAAGCTTAGACGCTTGAGTCTCCTTGAATATTTACTTGGGGTGACTTGTGAATCCCCAAGCTCGAGCTCTTGCGTCTCCTCCTTCTCCTCATATCGAGACCTCCTCGATCTTTGATCACTTCATCCACACAAAACTCAACAGAAAGCTCGGTAAGATCCGTTAGTATAATAAAGCAAATCACTACTCTAAGTACTGTTGCAAACCAATTCATATTTTGTTTTTGCATTGTAGCTACTGTAATATAACTTTTTCATGGCTTATACCACCGATAAAAATCGATAGTTTCATCAAAACAAGCAAAACAATGCATAAAAAATAGAATCTGTCTTAAACAGGACAGTTTGTAGTAATGTGACCATTCACCATACTTCTGGTCCTCCAAAAATTCTGAAAAATTTAGGAAAAATAAAAACCTTGTGTAGCAAAACTGTGCAACAAGTTTCAGAAGCTTTTGACGTTCCAGTAACGAATGTAAAATCGCGCACTACAACCAAAGTTTCTGTTTCTACATCGCACATACCAACAAGCAATCTAAACATCCTAAAGGCAAATCTTGACACATTATTTTTATAATACAATGGATTTGTACAAGGGGATAATTATTTTTGTTGAAAATCTTTTGCAATTCAAGATTCACAAAGTTTCCATGGGCATGAACAAAGTTCAAGGCATGCTCTCGCTTCCACGGTGCTCGTCCTTCTCACTTTCACTTTTCTTTTTGTGAAGTTTTAAGTTCCCCTCTATATTTTTTGTTTTTAAACTTTCTAAAAGTTCCGGGTTGTCTCCCTATTCTTTAAATCCATTAAGCTAGGCATAAAGTGCTCAAGTAATGGATCCACCCGGATCCGAAGGTATATCAAAGCCAATTTTAATTAGCAATGATTTGGCATTTAGTAGTGAGCACAAAGCAACATTTATCATGCAATGACGAAGTCTAACTCTCTTCCTATGCATCGGCATGTCATACAAGAAAAATTCATGCACATCAAGTAAAGGCCAATGCATAGTATAAGCAATTTCTTGCAATTCTTTCGTGTTGGAAACATAGAGAGGTGGAGATATAGTTCCTCTCTATAATAATTGCAAGTAGGAGCAGCAATCACATGCATATTATACTCATCAAAATTATCATGTGTAGTGGTAGAACGCAACCCATCAATGTAATCCTTAATAAGTGCAAACTTCTCCAATATAGTGTAGTTTGGAGAATTCAAAAAGATATTAGGACTATCATGTGTGGGTGCAATAGCAACAATGTCATTCTTAACATAAGGAACTATAGCAAGTTCATCTCCATAAGCATAATTTAAATTGGCATCTTGCCACAAGCATAGCAATCATCAAGTTCATCAAAAAGGATATTTCAAACGAATCAACGGGATCGTTGCAATTATCATGGTAATCATCCTTCGGTAAGCACAAAGGGATATTAAATAATGTATGAGTTGAAGAGTTACTCTTATTAGAAGGTGGGAACGGGTAGCTAATCCGCTCTTCCTCCTTTTGTTCTTCGCTCTCCTCATCATCTTTTTTATACAACAAGCTCACAGTTTCATCAATTCCTTTTTCCATAGACTCCTTCAAAATATTAGTCTCTTCTCGGATAGCGGAGATTTTCTCAATTATTTCGTCAATATCGGAAATATATTTATAATTATCATAGCAATACTTAAGGATGGCAAAATTTTCAGGTCTATAAACATCGTCATCAAAAGCATCATACTTTATAAACAAAGATTCAATTTCGTAAGCACCCTTAAAAGCAACAAATTCTTCTATTTGTTCCACATCATAATAATCATATATACCATTAGCATAAGAAGCTAAGGTTTCACTATCATTAAATTTGCATGAAAAGGGTAGGTGTGGAGCATTCATCCTAGAGCAACAAGTAAAATCATATCTCAAGCATAAATCCCAAGCATACCAATGCAACATATAAATTTGATCCCATAAAAGTTTCCCTTTTTGTGTCAAGTGATAATCGTATTCACATTGATCCAACGTTACTCCCATTATATAGTTGAATGCGTTTTCTCAGGATTACCAAAGTAGTGCATAATATCTTTTACATAACGAGCATTGAGGGTTTTAGGAGGTTCCCATCTCCATGAGTAGCAAGTAGCACTAATTTTTTTGTGTTTCGTGTTCCATATCCATAACTAAAGATAGAGAACAACTTAGAATAGGAAATAAAAACTACTTAGTGATAAAGCAAACAAGCAGACACAGGAATATTCACCCCACGCTATTGCTCGCCGGCAACGGCGCTAGAAAAAGGTCTTGATAACCCACAAGTTTAGGGGATCGTTTGAAGCCTTCTTCGATAAATAAGAGTGTCGAACCCAACGAGGAGCTAAAGGCAGAACAAATATTCCATCAAGTTCTATCGACCACCGATAAAACTCTACGCACACTTGAAGTTTTCTTTACCGGAAATAAGTATGAAACTAATTGGTAGGAATAAATCAACGAGTACTTTGCGGGAATAAAACTACGAATAAATTGCAAGGTAACACTACAAAAAAATACACTTCCGTGATGATACGTGTTTGTCACAGTAGGTCACGTTTTCTGTCATGCATGTACATCCATGACAAATTTATGACAGAATCAAGATAGTCATACCTGTGCTGTCATAGAAGTGTTCCATGACATTACCAAAGTTATCATCACGGAAGTGTCCACTTCCATGACGATAAATCGCGCGTCACAGAAGTGCTTTCGTCAAGGGTGACTGACACGTGGCATCCACCATAACGGAACGCCGTTAAGTTATCGAGTCCGGTTTTGGATCCGATAACCCGTTAACAGCCCCGACCAATGGGGATTTTCCACGTGTAAAACCGTCATTGGCGTGAGGAAACACATGTTGGCTCACTGCTGGGACAGATGTCATCCAGTCATTGGCCCCAAAGCGCCTATGATACGTCGACACGTGGCACGGCTCAACAGAGGCCCATTCCCGTGAAAAGGCCGGCCTGTTTGACTTGGTCAAAAGGTGGCGGGCCGGCCCACGGCAAGCCTGTGAACGGCCTGTTCACATATAGCCCATTTACAGCCCGCTAACCCAGGGCCCGTTTACGACCTATCCGAATTAGGCCCAGTAGCGTCATCTGGGCCGTCCAATATAATTCCAGCCCGTTTTAACTTCCAGCCCATGTATGGCCCATGACGTCTTTCGGCCCATATGAGGCCCTTATTACTCTCGGCCCATTAATGGCCCATGGTAAAACTGGCCCGTAATGAACAGTGTATCACTTTATACCCATTAACGGCACGTGGTGAAACTGGGCCGTAATGAACAGTGTATCACTTTATACACATTAACGGCCCATTATTCCGTTGGGCCGTTTCCAGCCCATGTTATGTTTCGGCCTTCTCCGGGCCCATTTATTCTTGGGCTCATTTCCACATTCGTTTACTTACGACCCGTTACTGTCATTTTCTGCTTGTGGGCCAAATTCAGGCCGTGGTTACAGTCGGCCCGTTTGTGGCCCGTTAATACGTTGGGCCGTTTTCATAACGTCATCAAAATACGGCCGATTAACGACGGCCCATTATGGTCGGCCCATGAACGGACGATTTCAAGTCTAGCCCATTTACGGGCATAATGTGGTCTGTTATTGGCCCATGTTTGGCCAACCGATGATACGGCCCGTAGAAGGCCCATTGATGATACGGCCCATAGAAGGCCCATTGTGTCTACGGCCCGTATAAGGCCCATTGTTTCTACGCCACGTAGAAGGCCCATTGTTTCTACGGCCCTTAGAAGGCCCATTGTTTCTACGGCCCGTAGGAGGCCCATGTTAACTACAGCCGGTGGGCATCAAAGTTCGCCACCAGTGCAAATATAGGGAACACCCTACACTATACAAAAATGGCTTGATGTTTTCTTCAGCCGGTGGCTGCACGTTAAGAACAAATTTGGTATCGCACCAAAACAAATTACAACTTTAAAACAAAAGGAAGGTTGGCATAAAAGTTAATAGTTTAGCTGGTAAATGCACCACCAAAAGTTTAGAAGCTCAGTTCATTTGACCTGACTGTTACGTTTTCATGATGTATTGTCCGATAGAGCACCATAACCTTCGCCTTCAGTTCTCCTAGGCTCCTAAACAACATAGCAAATGTCTGATAGTCTAGTTTCAAAACCATGCATATCTTGACAACATCGAACAATGTCTCTCCTTGTTTCACAAAGGGTCTCTGTTAGGGAATGGACTTGTATCTGGAGCACAGATACAACATTGTTTTGAGCTTGCATATCTTGATCATGAGGCAATTTGGACGAGATTGCCTTAACAACCAAGCCAGTACTACACAGGAACGTGCTTTTGGCACTGTTAGTGGACATGTACTGACCCATTGCAGCAAGAGCTGACATTGCGGTTATAGTTGCCTCGCCACCTTCAGAAGGTGGCGGTTCCACCATTTTTTCCATAGCTCGCTGAAAAGTTGAGGTTTTACATTAGTAGTACCGGAATAGAAGATATTAAGGAGGCAGCAAAACCAAACAAAATAGCTTTGGTCTATATATATAACTTATTCTGGTGAACCCATGTAAAATAATAGTTGTATTTTATTGCAAAGTACATAATAAAACCAGGATCCAAACATATGACCATGTACCATCGCTAATGTATTGTCTATTTCTTCACATTGTATTGAGGGCTAAGGATAAAGAGACGAAGTTTATAATACGGTAAGCATAGTATGACATCATTCATATCACAAAACAACTGAGAACAGACAAACAGGCAATTGTAACATTGTGTGGGCACGTCCAGCACGGAACTAGATTACAGGTCAAGATCAAAGGAACATCACTCCTCTCTTTTAAACCTTGTAATGTGCAATGATACGCTAAGACAATTGTGTATAAAATTGAAAAGAGTAATAGACATTGGCTGCAAACCATGTAGTTCAAGGCACAAGTCAGAGTAAGTAGTAGTTAAAAGGCATGAAAGGACTTACAACAGCGGCTTTGACTGGTGTAGTCATGCCCTTCTTCTTGCTGGTGTGACAGTCCTTGAAGATTTCCACAGCATTTGGTTCAGGTACTTTTTGGTCCTTGCGGGCTTTCCTCTGCATTTGGAACAAGTCAATATAGATCTGATAATATGGTAGAACGAAAAGAGTGAAACAACAGCTAATTACAAGAGCCTCGCAGTGTGCAATATAGCTACGAGATCCTGTCGTCTGTTGGAATTTCACTTTCGTACGGTCGGCCTTGTTCTTTGAACAGTTCACCTACAAGAAGATAGATTTGTGTGGCACATGCTTAAATAGGACTTCAACATGTGATCTGATCACATATAAATAATGTACCTGATACTTCGGATCGGACCAGTGTTTAACGAGGCCTCTCGAGTCTTCATCAGATATATTTTCCACTAGAGATGTTTGGGCAAGTTCACTGTTAGCCTTGCCTTCAAAGTGAGTTTTCCTCAAGTTATACCGATACTGTCGCACAGCAGACTTGAAAACATGGTTCCAAGCTTGTCTGGTTGCATCATTTTGGCTATCCAACTTGAACCTCATCTGTTGAAAATTATGGGAGTCTCATTATCAGCAACCTAGAAAGTATTGGACAGAGCAAGACGATATTACTAGTTTCCATACATAACTATACTTACAGATACATGGTCGAGGAAGGTGTTGAACAGGGTTTTGTCTTTGTAATTCATGTACTGAATCCATGTTGGGAGGATACGTACATGACACCTAACAGCAACCGCTGCCTCTAATACTAACTTGGCTGACTCTGTAGCATCACGTGGCCTTTTTAAACCTGCCTCAAAACAGATCTCCATTCTTCCTCCTCTAGATTTAGTAACCTATCGAGCATTATCCCTGATGTTTGTTTCCTCTTGCGCCTAGGTGCTAGTCCAACAACAAACATAGGAAGTGTTAGTGTACATCAAACTGTGAGACTACATATAAAGAAGCATGCAACTGTAACTTGACTCCAGCAACTACCTTCTTGCTGTCGAAGCTCACAAAGTTCATCTGATCTTGCCAACTCATCTTGTGTCAAGAGTGCTTCGGAAGTAGTGTTAGGTGGCAAGGGAGCTTGGGAACGTGCTGCTAGCTGAGTTGACCAATGAGTAAATCGTGCAGCTGGTGGTACTGTGGAAGGTGTTGCAACCACTAGGGTTGTCTCTGCTTGTTTGGTGGCAGCTATTTGTTTCTGTTTGGCTTGTTCTGCAGCTCGTTTAGCATGGGATACCCTGTCGGTACAATTTTCCGCTGGACTTTGACCTTCTATTGCACCATCAGTACCAGCAGAATCCTGCAGGATTCTTCCGCTTCCCTTTCCCTGTCGTTCTGTCTTGCTTCCTCTTTCTCTGTGCCATGTTAAGTCAAGCCGACAAGAAAAACGAATAACAATTTAGTTCTTCAGAACAAATTGATGCGTGATACAGACGAACTGAACTTTGATGTTAGACAACCACATGATAGGAGGATGTAATATGTAAGAAACAGAGGACGGCATGAGATAACCAGAACTATGATGTGTAAACTAAGCAGAAGACATTTCACTAAATTAGAAGCAATGCAATGGAAGGTAGACACCATATGAAAGATGCTACAAATATCGCTCTGCCATGTTAACAGTGCCTCATCATAAATCTCGTTTAAACAAATGTGAAGCAGTACAAGAAATAAAGCATATGCAAGATGCAAACAACATCACACTATCAAGTTAAAGGTCTCTCGTCATTAGTGCCATTGCATATTCACAGCTTATGATGTGTAAACTAAGGAGAAGGCATTTCAACAAATTAGAGGCAATGAAAGCTAGACACCATATGAAAGATGCAACGAATATCACTCTATCAAGTTAAAACTGTCTCGTCATAAGTGCCATTTCAACATAGTAGTACAAGCTAGAAAAGAATGCGAGATGTAACCTATATCACACTCCGAAGTCAAACGTGTCTTATGATAAGTGATTGTTGCAGGTTACACAACAGTAGTAATTTGATGTAAGAACATGGTGTGACAGACAGATATTGTATGTTCTAGAAACTGGAACACGTGTCTTATTCAAGTATAATGTGTAAAGTAAGTAGATGGAATTCAACAAAATTAGAAGCAATACAAGCTAGACATCACACATAACATGCAACCACATATAACAGTGCCAAGTTAGAGGGAGCACCGGTGATGGTGCACTAGGGGAGACGTGCTCATCATAAACACAACTATGTTGAGTGTCTATGCATGTGTTGTCTTGGAAATCATCTTGGGGGGGATGGAGGAGTAGTAACTGTAGAGGCGCTCCGTTTGGAAGGAGCACCTTTATCCGTTGCCTTGCTAATTTCCTTTAGCTTTATTGATTTTGAATTGTCAAGTAAAACCGACAAGAAAAAGCAATAAAATTCTCTCTTCAGAACTCATTCATGCATGATACTGACAATCACTACTTTGATGTAAGGCAAACACATGATACCAGGATGGAATATGTACGAAAAACAGGACGGCATGGCATGTTCACAACTGTTTGTGTAAACTAAGCAGTAACCATTCCAACAAATAATAAGCAATGCAAGCTAGACACCACATGAAAGATGCAACCAATATGACTCTGCCAAGTTAAAAGCGTCCCATCATAAATGGAATTTCAACAAATTAGAAGCAGCGCATGCTATAAATCATATGAAAGATGCAACTAATATCGCACTGCATATACTAAAGGTGTCTCGTCATATTGATTGATGCGGGATACAAAAAAACAATAGTTTTATGTAAGGACATGCTTAATAGACAGATGTACTATGTACTAAATACAGGAAGGCATGTCATATTAACAGGTATAATGTATAAGCTAAGCAGAATAGCGCATGCAGTTTAACCAGATTGGAAGAATTACAATCTAGACACCATATGCAACATGCAACCACATATCACGCTGCCAAGTTAGAGCAAGCACCTGCGATGCTAGTGTAGGGGAAATGTGGTAATCAACTACAGAGCTACGTTCACTATCTTCATCTAGCCTTGCTGTTTCTTGAGAATCATGTCGGGAGGCTGACGCTGCATTCTTTAAATGAGGAGTAATCCACTTGCCTGACTGCCTCATCATAAGTGATTGATGAGGGATACACAAGAACATTAGTTTGATGTAAGAACATGGTTAATACACAGATGTACTAGTATGTACCAAAAACAGAAAGGCATGTCATATTCGAAGGTATAATGTGTAAGCTAAGCAGATGCAATTTAACCAAATTGGAAGCAATACAAGCTAGTGATACGTCTCCGTCGTATCTACTTTTCCAAAAATGTTTGCCCTTGTCTTGGACTCTAACTTGCATGATTTGAATGGAACTAACCCGGACTGACGCTGTTTTCAGCAGAATTGCCATGGTGTTATCTTTGTGCAGAAACCAAAGTTCTCGGAATGACCTGAAACTTCACGGAGATTTTTTTGGAAATAATAAAAAATACTGGCAAAAGAATCAAGGCCAGGGGGCCCACACCCTTTCCACGAGGGTGGGGGGCGCGCCTGCCCCCCTGGGCGCGCCCGCCTGCCTCGTGGGCCCCCTGGAGCTCCCCGACCTCAACTGCAACTCCATATATTCGTGTTCGGGGAGAAAAAAATCAGAGAGAAAGATTCATCGCGTTTTATGAAACGGAGCCGCTGCCAAGCCCTAAACTCTCTCGGGAGGGCTAATCTGGAGTCTGTTCGGGGCTCCGGAGAGGGGAATCCGTCGCCATCGTCATCATCAACCATCCTCCATCACCAATTTCACGATGCTCACTGCCATGCTTGAGTAATTCCATCGTAGGCTTGCTGGACGTTGATGGGTTGGCTGAGATTTATCATGTAATCGAGTTAGTTTTGTTAGGGTTTGATCCCTAGTATCCACTATGTTCTGATATTGATGTTGCTATGACTTTGCTATGATTAATGCTTGTCATTAGGGCCCGGGTGCCATGATTTCAGATCTGAACCTATTATGTTTTCATGAATATATGTGAGTTCTTGATCCTATCTTGCAAGTCTATAGTCACCTACTATGTGTTATGATCCGGCAACCCCGAAGTGACAATAATCGGGACCACTCCCGTGATGACCATAGTTTGAGGAGTTCATGTGTTCACTATGTGTTAATGCTTTGGTCCAGTACTCTATTAAAACGAGGCCTTAATATCCCTTAGTTTCCATTAGGACCCCGCTGCCACGGGAGGGTAGGACAAAAGATGTCATGCAAGTTCTTTTCCATAAGCACGTATGACTATATTCGGAATACATGCCTACAATACATTGATGAATTGGAGCTAGTTCTGTGTCACCCTATGTTATGATTGTTACATGATGAACCGCATCCGGCATAATTCTCCATCACCGATCCAATGCCTACGAGCTTTTCACATATTGTTCTCCGCTTATTTACTTTTCCATTGCTACTGTTACAACCACTACAAAACCCAAAAATATTACTTTTGCTACCGTTACCGTTACTTCCATACTACTTTGCTACTAAATACTTTGCTGCAGATATTAAGTTATCCAGGTGTGGTTGAATGGACAACTCAACTGCTAATACTTGAGAATATTCTTTGGCTCCCCTTGTGTCGAATCAATAAATTTGGGTTGAATACTCTACCCTCGAAAACAGTTGCGATCCCCTATACTTGTGGGTTATAACTAGACATCCGGCTGGAGTGGTGAGCATGATCATCTAGGACCTTAGAGCCTGGTGGGAGGCGGGCTGCTTCGCCACCATCACGGCTTTTTAGTTGGCTTCCAGGTGATGCCTCTCTTTGCTAGGCTTGTCACTGGCTCGGCCAGTGCCCTGACTAGCTATTTGTCTTCTGGTGCTCACGGGATGGTGGTTCACATAAATAATATTTGTCCTTATCTTAAAAAAGACCGACTTCTGCCTTTCGAATACAAGCTAGACACTATATGGAACATGCAACCACATATGACACCGCGAAGTTAAAGCAAGCACCTGGGATGGTGGTTCATTGCGAGCAAGGTCATCAACCCCAGAGCTACGTTTACCGTGTCCATCTGCTGATACTGCACCTATTATAAGGCTGAAACGTCTCTGGCCTATCCGCGTACGACGCTGGAGCAACTTCTCTCTTTTCTTTTTTGCTTCTCTCATAGCAGCAGAGTCTGAAATACCCTTGCATAAAAACACAATAGTGAGAGTATAGGTGAAGTGTGTGCAGAACTAGTGCACTGTAAAAGTAGCAGATAGCAGGTGGCTGAAAAATAAATGACAGGAGACATATGATAGCTCTACAACATTGCATGGCACACAAAATTAGATTCTATTCCGTATGATTTTGTAATATATGAGCACAGGAAATGCAGGTACTCCTCCAGCACAACACCACATGTGGAGATAACAATCGACTCAAAATAAATAGGTTAGTCGATTTTTTTAATGAACCATCCGATCTATAAGGAACGGGCAGATGGCCTTCGTCTACCTCCCACCAGTCACTATTGAGGATCTTTCTCGAACCGCCAGCGACCACCGGCCCAGACCCCTGCCTCCGCCACCCCGCCCTCCCCTCGACCTCACACCACCGCCGTGCTTGGCAGCGCCCCTAGGCCATCCCTTTAATCACGGCCGACCTCCAGATTGGGCGCCAGTAGCTCTAGGCCCCACACGCCCCTATGATAAACACCGAGGCGTTGCTTCCCCGGCGTAAGAGGCGGACTAGCGCCTGTTACGCCGGGGAATGCTTCCGTTAATTGGGAATCAACAGACCAGGAATTGAAATTCAGGGGGGCGACGGACCTCTAGCTAAGGTGAAATAGTATATGGGGAGAAACCTTGTGCATCGCGAGTTACTAGGAACATCTAGTATCAAGAAGAAGCGGTCAACTAGTGTCTTCTGTGGGATGAATACCGTGCAAGCAGACACGTAAGATTTGCACGAATAAGGGAAGAGGAGTACCATTTTCGGTTGGCAGTGTGGTCGCCACCACTTGTCGCGCCGATCTTCTTCTTTTTGCCGGGGAAACCGATGTTCTGGAGGAGGGTGCAGGCTTGGACGAACCCATGGCCAAATTGTTGACTGTGTTGCCGTGGCCGTATGTCGGCGGAGGGGAAGTAGATCCCAGGCGGCGAAGGACGGTGTAGCAGGAATAGCTCCGGTGCGGTGGAGGGTGGCGAAGTTGGAGCGGCAGCGGTGAGGCACAGGACGACGTGGTTGAACTGGCTCGGGTACGGACGGCTCGGCCTCAGTTTCAACTGCTAGCTGTGGAGGGTGTTGTGGTTGAGGTTGCGGTGAACGACGACGTCGGGGTATCGGCTCCGGCGTGATGGAGGAGGGCGGCGGTTGATGGGTGGAATGGGGTGGCGGACGGAGGACGCCGGGGTTTCGCTGCTGGTGGAGAGGTAGTTTTTGCGCCCACGGAGTACGAATGGGGAATTAGACGGGTGGGCGGAGGGAGGGGGCAGAACCATGTTTCGGTCTGGGACGCGCTTGTTTTTGGCTTTTTTGAACAGAAGATGGGACGCGCTTGTTTGAAATTTGGGGAAAGTACGAACTTTGCCCCCCTCTTAAATTTCGGACCTACTGCGGGTCGGGGGTAGGATATTAATCACAGGTTTCCCAAATAGTGGGCGGGAGCGATTTTGGCCGCGCGCATGTGTGCTTAGGTGGCCATTTTGTATGAATGTTTTTCGGAGGCGGTTGCGTGGCGTCTAGATGAAGCTACAAACCTACCCCGGTTTAGACCTTTGGACGTCGGGCCGGTAGGTTTCACGGGTCGGAGTTATTAGAAAAGTAATTTCCTTGTACTACCAAACATTGGTCTCACGCGGTTTCGGGCGAGTAGAGGCTCTTTTGGCACTTCGTTCAAAATTTTGAAACACAAGCATTCACGTTTAGAGTACTCTTGAACTGTGAGGATTGACCTAAATAGACAACGTTAAATTTGACCTTGTATGTTTGAAAACCTCATTAAATTATCCGCTTCTTTTTGAAATTTTGACACTTGAAAATCCTATAACTATGATTATTTTGGAATGGAGGAGCTAAATTTGAATCTATTTTGTACACAACTACATATGCTAGTATGTACAAAATCAGAGCAAAGATTGGTGCCCCCATAATTTAGGTATGATTTACAAATGCCATGATATCAAATTCAAATAATTGAATGGACTTCATGTTGAATTCGATTTTTTTAAACCACCTTAAGTTGAATTCAAATGTATGCTAGTTCATTGGTAGCTATTTATAATGTTCGTTGTGTAACTTTCGTATGTATAATGTGCTTTACACACACAACATGAACTATACTCACGTTTATATTCGATTGCTAAAGTGATGCATTGTCTGGAGTTCAAAATACTAACTATGTGGATCAATTGTGTCGAATAATAACATAGACATGCTCAAATTCGATAGAATCTAGATGTCTGATGGATCAATGACCGTTCCTTACGCGAATTGCAAATATCATGATCCCATCCTAATATTGGGATACAATCTATATCTTTAATCAATATGTACAGTTCTCGAGGAATTGTCACGACAGATGTCCTCGTGTAAGGACTTAGTCATGGAGCCATTGCAGCTAGGAAGCTTAAAGGGGTTAAACGGGACAAGGAACACGAGGGTTATACTGGTTCGGCCCCTTACGGTGAAGGTAAAAGCCTACGTCCAGTTGAGGTGGTATTGATTAGGGTTTCGATCACCAGGAGCTAAGTCGTCCTGCCTGGTTATCGAGTTTGTCTTACTTGTCCTTAAACCGCCGCCGGGTCGTCCCTTTATATAGAGAGGCTGACGCCCAGTGGCTCTCAGAACCCCGGCCGGCTCATAACAGCGTCCGGCTCGGACTCTTAACTATTCTTGCCTTACACTACAAGTTTCACCCTAACGGCGGTTAACACTACGGGCCTTAAGCCGTCTCCGGGTCTTAAGCCCATTATTGACCCGCCGTCTTCAAGTTTGGTGCTGGGCTTCACGTGATGACCATTATGAGTAACTCGGCCCCTCCTGGGCGGGTGACTCTAATGGTTATATCCTCAACATTAGGCCCCAGATTGATTTGAACCGGTTCATGTCAATCGACAATCGCTTTGAGAGAAAATCTTCCAGCTTATATTTGTGCGAAGGCTTTAACCCGCCGTGACGTCATCTTCTGGATTCCTGATAACCCGCCATGACGTCATCTTCCATCAAGTTCATTTTTTTATTCTATCATATCCCAACGTATCTTATCTTTAATGGCCATCCCAAAAATCGAGGCGCTTTGGTGGCGAGATAATCACGCCGTGGCCTCCTTGTTTCTCGCGCCCACTTATTAACCGCACCTTATAAATAAGCCCGGCCCATGAGCCTCCATTCACCTGTCGCCTCCATCGTCTTCCTCCTCTCGCTACTGTACTGCCGCTCGAGCTCCTCCTCCGCCGCCGCGGATCTCCTCGTCTTCTCCAACTCAGGCCGCTGCATCAACCTGACTTTACCAGAAAAACGCGACGGATCTCTACAGTAACTCTGCATCTGTAAGTTTTCCCCTCCCTGTTCCTTAGATCTGCATTAGTGATCTTCGAGTTCGTCGGTGTTCGTCACCGTTCGTCACGAACACTTGATGGATTCCACCTTTGCTACCTTTTCCTGATCTTTAGACAGTGTCAAACTGCTGCGGTAATCATTTCGCACCCGTTTCCGAAGGCACATAAACCCCTTTTCGTTACACAGAGGCCCCGTTCAAGCCTTCAAACTTCATCTGTGTCAGTTCTAGGTCTAGAAATTTTTCCTTTTTAGCCGATTCTTTGATCCGAAATAATTACTGCGATCTGTGAAACTTGTTTGCGCTACACTTAGTCAAAAATTGCATCTGTTTAGCTATGGCGGCTCATATCTCCGGCTTAAAAGAGGCCACACGCCGTAATTTTTCCGGCTCATTTATGATAAAGCTGTAGACAACTTGAATTACTCACGATGCCCACGCCGGCTTAGATAACCCGACACAATTAGCCATATGTCATTAGGCCCCTTCATAAGCCGCCACTTTGAGTGCTGAACCGTAAACTTCTTCCGGCTTATAGTTGAACCGGGCATTTCTTTTTGTCATAGGCTTCATCTTTCACAATGCCGCCCAAGGCTCCCAAGGCACCCATTACGTGCAACTGGATGAGATCCAATGTCACTGATGAAACCTTAGCTGATTTCGTGAAGACGGGTTACCTGCCCAAGAAGGAGGTCATGTCTTTTCGTGCCCCTGACCCGTCGGAGGAGAGACCTCAACCAAGAGATGGAGAGGTCGTGATATTTGCTGATCACATGAGCCGGGGCTTCGCACCGCCCGGCTCAAAATTCTTTAGAGATGTTCTGAACTTCTTCGATCTGCGGCCGCAAGACATAGGACCCAATTCTGTGTCAAATATTTGCAACTTTCAAGTATTCTGCGAAGTATATCTTGGAGAAGAGCCCAGCCTACTGCTCTTCAGAGAGCTGTTTTATCTGAACCGCCAGAATGAGTGCGCCAATGGGCCTAGCTTGGAGCTTGGTGGAATTTCCATTCAACGACGGAGAGATTGCCTCTTTCCTTACGCTGAGCCGCCAAGCCACCCAAAGGACTGGAATCAGACGTGGTTCTACTGCCAGGATACTTCTCCGGCTGATGAGAACCCTCTACCCGGCTTTCGTGCTCTGCGTCTGGAGCCAACTCACCCCCTGCCAGATAGACTGTCTCAAGCCGAACGTCAACCACTGATCCCTACTATCAACAAGATTAAGGCTCTTCTAGGAAATGGCCTTAACGGCGTTGATCTGGTCCGGGTCTGGATTTCTTGGCGGGTGATTCCCCTGAGCCGCCGCCCCGGCTTAATGTGTGATTACACGGGCCGGAAGGATGACCCTCTGCGGCACAGCTCCAACGATCTTCCTGAGGACGTCGTGGACGACATGACCAAGTCTCTCTTGAATGAGAGCTTAGCCGACTGTGGGAGGACCGGCTTAAGCCCCTCCTGCCGAGCTAACCCGGCTCCGGCGGTAAGCCACCAGCCTGAGTACCTTACTTTCCCTTTTAATAGTTTTCATCTGAACCTTAAGAAATATTTGTCGTATTTTTCAGGCTAATGATAAGTTCTGGAAGGTCAAGTATGACCATGAGGCGGCTAAAAAGGCTAGGAAGGCTAAGAAAGCTGCCAGGAGAGCCGCTCCCCGTAATAAGGGAAGTAGGCCTAGCGCCTCAGAGCTGCTTCAATTGGATGATAGCTCCGAGTCAGAGGTAACCCTTGATTCGTTAGGTTCCTATTCTGCTTTTCGTCTGTTTTTTTAACCACCTTATTGACTTGATTATCCGCAGGATGATACCGGAGCGAGTAACCCGGTGATTGAAGAGGTAACTATACTTTCCTCCGACTCGGACCCCTTGCCAAGGCTGAAAGTCCGAAGAGTAACCCGGAAAGTAAGATTTTCGCATCCTTTAGCTTATCAAGATCCTCAATTTCTTTTGAAGCAACAGATCCATGAGAGCCGGAGGCAAAACCGGGCCAGCAAGGATGCAGACCTCTCCTCCGGCTTACCCGAGGCATCAAGAAAGCGCCGGACCGAGGTTATCTCCAACTTATACCCTTTTCATCCTTTAGCGGGTGTTACCCGTCAACCGCTCAATTCGTCTGATTCAAATTATCAGGAAACTTCACCTTCCTCTGGTGACTCTATGCAATCTAACCTGCCGGCTTTCAAGACCGCACCCGGGTAATGATGATCATCTTATGTTGTGCTTGTCTTTACTCATGCTTTTGTACTAACCTTCTGTCCTTTCAGTGCTCAAGCAAAGCTCAGCAAGAGGGCGAAGAAGAACAAACCGGTCGAAGAACCGGTCCTGACTGAACCGGAGGCTTCTGCTCAAGAGCCGCCATCTGCCTCAGCTCCTGAAGCCACCGCTCCAACTGACGAGCCAGTCATAGAGGCTTCCACTAACCCGGAGACCCCCAGCCCAGCTCAGCCGGCCGATGACCCGGACGTTGCAATCACCCGGACAGAATTTGTCGAACCGGGGAGACCCACTGTGCTGGCCAAATGCTCTGCCAAAGAAGAACTTCTGGAGCGCCGCAGGGCCAGACTGGAGATTACCGATTATGCGAATTTGAGCATTGGAGACATTGTTTCGGGTTACATTAGTCAAGTGCACAACAGCCGGGACCTAGAGATTTACATGGTGAAGCAGCTACAGCAAAAATCTGAGGTACAACTCTTTGCTTACTCCATAATCATCCTTACCATGCTAGCCCCCAAGTCTATTACTTATGATAGAATAGGTTGTAGACTTAACTTCCGGCTTACCTGCATGAACCGGCAATTTTAAATAGAGTCTTTCAACATACATTAGCCCCCAAGTGCCAAGTGTCTTTGCTTTGCAAGGTGCTTGGAACTTCAATGCTGCATGATAATTATTCACACTGTAACCCGGAATTGTACAGGCTGCCTGCAAGACATTTGAATCTGAAATCTCTAAGCTGAAGAACCGCCTGAAGACTCGGGAAACTGAGACCCGGAAGGCCAATGCTAAATTCGAGTTCAGTGTTGCTACACAGGAAAAACTGAAGAAGAAATTTGAAACAGAAAGAAAAGCTTGGGCTGAGGAGAGAGCCGCCTTGCTGAGCCGGGCTGAAAAAGCAGAGGCTGCCCTAACTGAGAGAACCGCCGAACTCTCCGGCTTAAAACACCATGTGTCCCAGATGGTCTCCGCAATCTTCGGTAAGTCATTCTGCAAGCTTTTAACAAGTTTTCATTCTTTATGTCTCATAAGTCCCACTACTGCCATCGGCTTATCTGACTTTGTTAAACAGGTCCCAGAAGCTCCAACCTTAACCAAAATGTTCTGACCAAGCTGAATGCCGTGTACACCCTTGGTGGAGCAACTCTATACCGGGTCACAACGTGCGTTAGCCGTTGTAGCCCTGTCCAACGAGGTTCTGACTCACCTGGCGGATGTACTCAGGCGGCTTGCCGTTCTTCCTCGGCGCTTCCAAGAGCTAAGACGGGCCTCTGCAAGAGCCGGAGCTATAGCTGCACTGAGCCGGGCCAAGGCTTTTCTCCCGGAGCTAGACCTGGCCGACATTGCTCTTGGATACCCCAGCCTGAAGGAAGACGGCACCCCCTTCGACCAAAAAGACTTTGCCGCCTGTGTGAAAAGCGTGCGCCCGGTGGCTACCATGATCGGGAACGACACAGATCTTACCAAGTATCAGCCGGGTTATGACGCGGAGAATCAGAGGATCCCAACTCCACGCTATGAAGCAATCAGCCTGATTCTGCCGACTCGTAAGCACGCCTTTGCCCCAGAAGTTGACCCGGCCGGGTTAATTGATGATGAGGCTCAATTCGAGGCTTTGAGCGGCATTGACTAGAAATCATCAACCTTCCAGGTCATGGGAACAGCCGGAGAAGCGGAGAGGGATGAGCCAGAAGCTTCGACCCAACAAGCTCCTTGATCTGTTAGGCGGCTTACAGACATGCCTTAAAAACAATGCCTCATCTTTGGACTCTGGGAGTCTTGTAATAGAGTAGGACAAACACTTAACTTTGTCGTGCCATCATGCACGTTTTGAATGCTTAACTCCATTGAAGCTGCTTCTCTATATTCCTCCAGGTTACAATTGATCATTTATTTTCCTTATGCTTTAAGAACTTTCTTTAACCATCCTGCATAGAAAACAAATCACAAGTCTCTGGGCGGCTTACCGCACTGAGAGTCCCAGACCTTATATATAAGCCGGAATACGAACCAAAGCCACCAAAAACTGGCCCTCAATTATATCCTCGATGTAACCATAATAGCATACTTACAAGTCTTCAAATATTCTTCCGGTTTATGTAACCCGAATAATGAGGTTGATATCTCAACTCCTGTTCACCAGCATAGGTAAAGCTTATTGCGTGTAACCAAAATTAAGCCAGCGGAGCCAGAACCGCCCTTGCCCACGGTTGACATGATCAAAATAACTTGTTGTAAACCAAAAAAAATCCAAACTTAAGGGCTTTCTGATTCGAATACGACCAGAGAACCGTCCCAAAGGGGTTAAGCTAAGATTCGAATGCGATCATATAGCCCCCAGTGGGTGTGGCGTTGCCAGTCAAGAGGGTACCGACAGCTATGTTCTCTTTGGTTCGAATACGACCCATGTTTGAACAGGAAGCCCCCAAATGACCTTAAGAGTTGTTTAACTACGCTGATTCGAATACGATCCACGTCGGTTCCCAAAGGGGGTTGAGCTATGATTCAAATATGATCAAAGAAAACTCCCCAATGAGCTCGGCAATTTGCCAATCAAATGGGTATCGACAGCTATGTTCTCTTTGGTTCGAATACGACCTATGTTTGAACAGGAAGCCCCCAAGTGATCATATTATTTACGGCTAGATTTGAATACAATCATAAGCTGGATCCACCTCCACGTGACCATGTGATGTTGTAATGGAAATAACACGTTTTACCTTTGGAGGAGAAAAGGACAGAGGTCCTGCTTTATTATTTATATACATGGCTATAGAAATATGTACATTATGAGAGCCGGTGGCTCAAGTGTAATAAGGCCAAAGCTGAGCTATGTTCCACGGCCGACGGGTCTCTTCCTCCGACTTACGTGAATCCTTGTGCTCCCGAATGTCGATAAGGTAGTATGACCCGTTGTGCAAGTTCTTGCTGACCACAAAGGGCCCTTCCCAAGGCGGGGATAACTTATGTGCATCTGCCTGGTCTTGGATGAGCCGGAGCACCAGATCACCTTCCTGGAAGACCCGGGACTTAACCCGGCGGCTGTGATAACGGCGCAGGTCTTGTTGGTAAATCGCCGAGCGAGCTGCTGCCACATCACGCTGTTCGTCCAACAAGTCAAGAGCATCTTGGCGCGCCCGCTCATTATCCGCCTCAACATAAGCCGCCACTCGAGGCGAGTCATGACGGATGTCACTGGGGAGGACTGCTTCCGCTCCATAAACCATGAAGAAAGGCGTGTAACCCGTAGACCTGTTAGGAGTAGTATTGATGCTCCATAACACGGAGGGTAACTCCTCCACCCAACAACCCGGCGTCCGTTGCAAAGGGACCAAAAGCCGGGGCTTGATGCCCTTCAAGATCTCCTGATTAGCTCTCTCAGCTTGACCATTGGATTGAGGGTGAGCCACTGATGAAACATCAAGTCGAATATGCTCTCGTTGACAAAACTCCTCCATAGCGCCCTTAGACAGATTGGTACCATTGTCAGTTATAATGCTGTGTGGAAAGCCAAAGCGAAATATCACCCTTTTCATGAATTGAACCGCCGTGGCTGCGTCACACTTACTAACTGGCTCTGCTTCAACCCACTTTGTGAATTTGTCAACTGCCACCAAGAGGTGGGTCTTCTTATCCTTGGACCTTTTAAAAGGCCCAACCATGTCAAGCCCCCAGACCGCAAATGGCCAAGTGATTGGTATCATCCTCAGCTCTTGAGCTGGCACATGAGCCCGTCGTGAGAACCTCTGACAACCGTCACATTTACTGACCAAGTCTTCCGCATCAGCATGAGCTGTCAGCCAATAAAAACCATGACGAAAAGCCTTGGCCACCAGGGACTTTGAGCCGGCATGATGGCCACAATCCCCCTCGTGAATCTCTCATAAAATTTCTTGGCCTTCCTCAGGGGAAACGCAACGCTCGAAAGTTCCAGTGACGCTGCGATGATGTAGCTCACCATTGATAATTATCATTGACTTAGACCGCCGGGTTACTTGTCTGGCCAAAGTTTCATCCTCAGGCAACTCTCCCCGGGTCATGTAAGCCAAATACGGTACTGTCCAGTCTGGGGTGATGTGGAGAGCCGCCACCAACTATGCTTCCGGGTCAGGGACAGCCAAGCCTTCCTCTGTAGGTAACTTAACACAAGGGTTATGCAAGATGTCCAAGAAAGTATTAGGCGGCACCGGCTTTCGCTGAGAACCCAGCCGGCTTAATGAATCAGCCGCCTCGTTCTTCCTGTGATCGATGTGCTCTACTTGGTAACCCTGAAAGTGTCCAGCAATGGCATCAACTTCACGGCGATAAGCCGCCATGAGAGGGTCCTTGGAATCCCACTTGCCTGATACTTGTTGAGCCACTAAATCTGAGTCGCCAAAGCACCTTACTCTACTCAAGCTCATCTCCTTAGCCATCCGAAGACCATGGAGCAAGGCCTCGTACTCAGCCGCATTGTTAGTGCATGGAAACATCAACCGTAGCACATAACGGAACTTGTCACCTTTAGGGGAAGTCAACACAACTCCAGCCCCCGAGCCCTCCAATTGCCTAGACCCATCGAAGTGAATAGTCCAATATGTATTATCCGGCTTTTCTTCAGGCACCTGCAGCTCTGTCCAATCGTTGATGAAGTCCACCAATGCTTGAGATTTGACAGCAGTGCGTGGTACGTATTTCAGACCATGAGGCCCAAGCTCTATAGCCCACTTAGCCACTCTTCCTGTAGCTTCTCTGTTTTGGATGATATCTCCAAGGGGAGCAGAACTAACCACAGTGATGGGGTGACCCTGGAAATAATGCTTAAGCTTCCGGCTTGCCATGAATACACCATAAACAAGCTTCTGCCAATGTGGATACCGCTGTTTAGACTCAATGAGCACTTCACTGACATAGTAAACCGGCCGCTGAACCGGATACTCCTTACCCTCTTCCTTGCGCTCTACCACCACAGCCACACTGACGGCTCGTGTGTTAGCAGCTACGTATAGTAATAAGGGCTCCTTGTCAACCGGAGCAGCAAGAACTGGGGGCTCAGCCAGCTGTCTCTTCAAATCCTCAAAAGCAGCATTAGCAGCATCACTCCAGATAAAGTCCTTCGTTTTCTTCATCAACTGGTACAGTGGCATGGCCTTTTCACCCAAACGGCTTATAAACCGGCTCAAAGCAGCGATGCGGCCTGCCAGACGCTGGACGTCGTTTATACACGCCGGCTTAGTCAGAGAGGTGATTGCCTTGATTTTTCCGGGTTAGCTTCAATGCCTCTGTTAGAAACCAAGAAACCCAAGAGCTTGCCTGCAGGAACACCAAAGACACACTTGGCCGGGTTAAGCATCATCTTGTAGACCCGGAGATTATCAAAGGTTTGTCTAAGGTCATCGACCAGGGTCTCCTTCTCTCTGGACTTAACCACGATATCATCCACATAGGCATGAACATTGCGCCCAATCTGGTTATGAAGACAATTCTGCACACAACGCTGATAAGTCGCTTGAGCACTCTTGAGTCCAAAAGGCATAGACACATAACAGAAGGCTCCAAAGGGAGTGATTAACGTCGTCTTCTCCTGGTCCTTAACTGCCATTTTAATCTGATGGTATCCAGAATAACATCCAAGAAACTTAAGCGTTCACAACCCGCCGTAGCATCAATGATTTGATCAATACGGGGGAGAGCAAAAGGATCAGCCGGACACGCCTTGTTTAAGTCTCTGTAGTCCACACACATCCGCCAGGTGCCATTCTTCTTGAGCACGAGCACCGGGTTAGCTAACCATTCTGGATGAAAGACTTCGACAATGAACCCGGCCGCCAAGAGCCGGGCCACCTCCTCACCAATGGCTTTCCGCCTCTCCTCATTAAACCGCCGAAGGAATTGCCTGACCGGCTTAAATTTTGGATCAATATTGAGAGTGTGCTCAGCGAGTTCTCTAGGTACACCTGGCATGTCAGAAGGTTTCCATGCAAAAATGTCCCTATTCTCACGGATGAACTCGATGAGCGCGCTTTCCTATTTTGGGTCCAGATTGGCACTGATGCTAAACTGCTGAGATGAGTCACCTGGAACGAAATCAACAAGTTTAGTCTCATCAGCTGACTTAAATTTCATTGTCGGCTCATGGTCCGTGGTCAGCTTTTTCAGAGATGTCATATCTGTTGGGTCAACATTGTCCTTGTAAAACTTCAACTCCTCTGTTGCACAAACAGATTCTGCATAAGCCGCATCACCTTCCTCACACTCCAAGGCTATCTTTCGGCTGCCATGAACCGTAATGGTCCCATTGTGACCCGGCATCTTGAGCTGTAAATATACGTAACACGGCCGTGCCATGAACTTGGCGTAAGCCGGCCGCCCAAATATGGCATGATACGGACTTCTTATCTTGACCACCTCAAAGGTCAATTTTTCCGCCCTGTAGTTGTACTCATCTCCAAAGGCCACTTCCAGCTCGATCTTACCAACTGGATAAGCCGACTTGCCAGGCACCACACCATGGAAAACAGTATTGGACTGGCTGAGGTTCTTATTAATCAACCCCATACGACGGAAGGTCTCATAATAGAGGATGTTGATGCTGCTGCCTCCATCCATGAGCACCTTAGTGAACTTATATCCTCCCACCTGAGGAGCCACCACCAGGGCCAGGTGACCCAGATTATCAACCCGGGGAGGGTGATCCTCCCTACTCCACACAATAGGCTGCTCAGACCATCTTAAATAACGTGGAACCGCCGGCTCAACAGCATTTACAGCCCTCTTATGAAGCTTCTGATCTCGCTTACACAAACTGGTGGTAAACACATGATACTGCCCACCATTGAGCTGCTTTGGATTGGTCTGGTATCCCCCTGCTGCTGTTGATGACCATGGCCGGACTGCTGATTAAAGCCCCCTTGAACATTCTGAGGATTAGGATTTGAGCCGCCGCCCGGGCCATGAAAGCCGCCAGTGCCTGAGCCGCCGCCCGAGCCATTGTTGCCATTAAAGGCATTGGAATTCTTAAAGGCCTTCATGATTGTGCAATCTTTCCATAGATGAGTAGCTGGCTTCTCCCTAGAGCCATGCCTTGGACAAGGCTCATTCAACAACTGCTCAAGCGTTGGTCCTGAACCGCCGGCTCGGGGAGGTGGCCTCCCCTTACGTCGCTGGTTGTTACCCTGTGAGCTGGCATTGGCCACAAACTCCATGCTGCCATCAGCCTTACGCTTGCTACCTCCTTGGTTCACCGGGTTGTGCTGAGGACCCTTGCCATTGTCGTTCTTCTTTCCCTTCCCTGTCCTTTCATCGTCTGACGCGGGATCATTGGTACTATCAGAGTCGGCCTACTTGACGAGAGCCGCCATCAGCGTACCCATATCATTGCAATCGCGCTTGAGCCGCCCGAGTTTCATCTTCAGGGGCAGGAAACGACAATTCTGCTCCAACATTAAGACTGCAGAGCCGGCATCCATCTTATCAGATGAATGTATTATCTCTTTGACCCGGCGAACCCAATGGGTTGTCGACTCACCCTCCTGCTGTTTAAAGTTAGTCAAATCCACAATTGACATAGACTGCCTACAGGTATCTTTGAAGTTTTGGATGAACCGGGCTTTCAGCTCAGCCCAAGACCCGATGGAATTCGATGGCAGCCCTTTCAACCAAGTGCGGGCTGTCCCATCTAACATCATGGTGAAGTAATTGGCCATTGCTGCTTCGTTGACCTCCAGCAACTCCATGGCCATCTCGTAACTCTCGATCCAGGCTCCGGGTTGTAAATCAGCCGTGTAATTAGGCACCTTCCTAGGCCCCTTGAAATACTTTGGGCAGACGTTCATTGCGGAGAGCCGGCACCAGACAAGGGACACCCCCAGTCCTCGTAGGTATACCCGCGTCGATGGAAGCCGTCGGATAAGCCGGGGGTGGCTGGTAAGCCGTCAACTGAGGCACCTGCTCCGCCTCTTGCCGTGCTCTGTCTTGGTCTACCGCGTGAAAGGCTCCGTTATGAGCCGGGCCGTGGCCAGGAGGCAAGTCATGGCGTCGGACATTACTTGAGCTGGTCGCTGAGACCATATGTCTGCTATAACTCGGGCTCCGGCCTGGACGAGGGGTTGAATGAATCCTGTCCCGGCTATAAGAATATGCCTCTTGCTGCGCCAGAGCCATCTGAACAAGTTCTCTGACCCGGCGGGTTTCAACCGCCGTTGGAGAGTCACCATCAATTGGGAGAGCCGCCAGCCGTGCCGCCGCGGCGACCATGTTTTCCAACGGGTTGGCATAATGACCCGGTGGTATTGGTACGTACCGAGGCGAGGCAGGGTTCACCCGGGGAGGTCCCATCACTTGGGGCTGAATTGGCGTCCCAGCCCCGGGCACTATGATCTCTGGCGGGTTACTAGACCCCGCACCCGGCGTGTTGAAGAGGTTTCGAGGATCGTAAACCGGAGGGAGTCGAGATTGGGCCTTTTGATGCCTCCTTCTCATGACCTCATTGGACGCGTTTTGATCCATCGTGAGCCGGAAGGACTGTGCCTGAATCAGCTGAGTCTGGGCGTCGAGAGCCGCCCTCTCTGCAGCCATCCTGATCCCCTCCGCCGCCAGATCCTCCTTGGCCTTTGCTAGATCCAACTTTAACTGTGCCACCTCCGCGTCATGCTGAACTTGGTCCGTCAGAGCAACCGTAGCGGTCAACAGGGTCGTCATCTTGTCTGTGAGATCCATCAGCACCTGAGCCGGTGAGGGCACAGGGCTTCCTGACCCGGCGGCGGGGCTTTGAATAGGTTGTGCGCCGGCCATGAAGATTCCAACCCGGCTCGGCGGCTCAAAGGGGTCTGGAATGCTGTGGCCATCGGAACAACCCCTGAGCCTGCCATCCTGAAGTTGATACAACGAGTTTGACTCATCCGTAGACGACTCGCCGTCAGAGCCGGCGACCGTCTCATCACCAGATCCAGATCCTTCAGAGAGTCCTCCATGGATACATCCCACGAAAGCATGCTTCAAAGCAGGTAGAGTCCGGGCGGGTCGTGCACGCTGAGCCGTCGCGATGAGATCGGCGCAGAGATCCGGCTCAGGGCCCGGCTCACCAATCTTGCCAATGAAGACATGAACTCCGCCGAAGGGGACCCGGTACCCGTACTCGATTGAGCCGGCGTCGGGGCCCAAGTTTGCATCGTCGATGTAGAGCTTGCCGCGACGACTCTTGGTCATCCGGCCCACCGCGTATCCCTTGAGCCCTTCGAAGCTGCCCTTCAAGAACTCAAGTCCACCGTGCGCTAGCACCACGGTGGGCGCCAACTGTCGTGGAATTGTCACGGCAGATGTCCTCGTGTAAGGACTTAGTCATGGAGCCATCACAGCTAGGAAGCTTAAAGGGGTTAAACGGGACAAGGAACACGAGGGTTATACTGGTTCGGCTCCTTACGGTGAAGGCAAAAGCCTACGTCCAGTTGAGGTGGTATTGATTAGGGTTTCGATCACCAGGAGCTAAGCCGTCCTGCCTGGTTGTCGAGTTTGTCTTACTTGTCCTTAAACCGCCGCCGGGTCGTCCCTTTATATAGAGAGGCTGACGCCCAGTGGCTCTCAGAACCCCGGCCGGCTCATAACAGCGTCCGGCACGGACTCTTAACTATTCTTACCTTACACTACAAGTTTCACCCTAACGGCGGTTAACACTACGGGCCTTAAGCCGTCTCCGGGTCTTAAGCCCATTATTGACCCGCCGTCTTCAAGTTTGGTGCTGGGCTTCACGTGATGACCATTATGAGTAACCCGGCCCCTCCTGGGCGGGTGACTCTAATGGTTATATCCTCAACAACAGTAGTCTTGTACGTGTAGTTTCACTCTCCATCGGTGGTCTCTCACACATGCTCACACACTCTCTCCCGATGTGTCTTTCTCGCACACATGCTGTCGATATAACCCTCCCTCCCTCTCGTAACCATTTACGATTGTTTTCACTAACCTTTATCACAAACACTCTTCCTCTCGCAAGCATACACACGCACAATCCCCATCGACCCTTTCTATATACATAGACCTGCCTACGTGTCTCCTGTACGCAAATTATCTTTAGGCCTGTCTCTCACGCATTGTCTCACACCTCTCTTCCTAATCAACGCGTATGATTCTAGCAGAGCATTCTGTACGATGCCCCTTAAAGTTAGGTTGGATGAATAGTAATATCGGAGATAAAGGGGTTACCTTAGTCCGAGAACCTAGGGTTACAAATCCTAGCCGGCTTTGTCAGTGGACATAGAGTCCTTCACAATTATGTTATCTTTGTCTTGTACGACTAGTCATCCATGGGTCTCCCTAAATGCGTCACGGGCCGACCAATGTGGCGCAGGATGGAACCGAACGAAGGGCCTCACCTCGACCCACCGGACCTCACGCGGTGACACACCCTCTGCCCCCACGTCTAGTTATCTTCTCACACCCACACATACCAACACAGACACCACACACACACAAAATATTCTCCTGGTGCCTCTATCCACTCCCCCCTTGCATATACACACTCAAGGCAATCTCTTGCTGTGATGTCATATTCGTCTCTCTCTCTAGTACACTCTCATTTCTCGTGCTATATCTCCCACGCCCCCGCCCCCCGCCGGCCCCTCTACCCATGCCTCTCTCGAATACGTAATACACACACATACCTCTCTAGGCCCTGCCAACATTCCTTTCACATGTTTATTTCGCATACAACATTCCTTTTGAATAAAGTGTGGGTAAAAAATATTTTAGAATTTCTACATATATACAACATTACAAAGTTATATGGAGGAGTATGAACGCTTGCATTGCATGGTGCCCACAATGATATTTATTCCACACCGTGAATTTGTATATTTTTGTACTATATATAAAGTTAGTCATAATAAAGAGAAACGAAGAGCATCTCTCTCTCCATCGCATACCCCCCCTCTACGCCCCTTTCACGTACGCACACAAACTATCTCCAGGTCCTCTAAAAGTAAGCCCCCAGCACATTCATGCATGTTTCATCTCTCTCGCGCGATATATATAGTGACGATAATTGTATTTGAAGCGAAAGCATGATACATACATTGGACTTCAGAATCCACTCATTACGGTCACCATTTACGTTTTGTGGTTATTATACAGTCACGGGCTCACCATACAACTCTGTATTTGCTCAAGACACGACTAGTTGACCAGTTAAACGCTCCACGTGGCACCTGTAGTGTTGCATCACATTATCTCACTACCATCAGGCCCACCTGTCGGCTTGTATCTACTCTACATCTACACTCTTATAAAATACTAGCAAGATGCCCATGCGTTGCACGGAACATCAAGATGCACTTGTATGAGTATTTTATCTTGTGGGAGAAAAGGATGAACAAGGGAAGGCCTCATTTGCAATTGTGGAGAGGGGTGTGGGTATCTTTTTGCAAAATTGCCATATTTTCCTTCCTATCCGTCAGATATAAATCGGACGGCCTATATTGCAGGATGGCAGGCACACGATCATCACCGACTATGCTTTTTATAAGAGTAGGGATAAAATACACTCTTATAAAAAACAGAGTTGGTGATGATGGTGTGCCTGCCATCCTGCAATATAGGCCGTCTGATTTATATCTGACGGATAGGAAAGGAACTATTACAATTTTGCAAAAAGGTACCCACACACCTCTCCACATTTGCAAATAAGGCCTTCCCTCGTTCATCCTTTTCTCTCAAAAGATAAACTAGTCATACAAATGCATCTTGATGTTACGTGCAACGCACGGGCATCTTGCTAGTAAGAATGAAAACAAACGACAAAAAAAATATTGAATGGTGGTTCGAAGTCATGACCGCGGACACAGTGGACAAGGTGGCCTTGTATTGGTATGTTGAGCCGTCTGTTTTAACACACAAGAGCTGGTGTGGTGATTATACACACACTCACGCATGCACATGAACTGCATGCACGCAACACTCACACGAACACATGCACCCACGCACGCACGCAACACCCACACGTACACACGCAGCCACGCACGCACACAACACACACACGCGCACAGACGCACGCATGCATGCACACACCAGTACACCACACGACTAACACACACTCTCACGCTCAAGTGCTCAACCTACACGTGCATGCACACACATCAGGCCCTGACAGACACATACACAACTAGGTGATTCCCGCGCACAGGGTGGAGTCTTGTCACGCCTGCGTAAATTTGTGTTTATCTGACCTTTTCCCTATGCGAACTAACAGGTGGGACCCACAAGGAACGTGGTCAATTTAACTAGTCAACATGGTGCCACGCAGACTATTTGGCCGGTCAATAGAGTGCAATCCGATGCTGAATGTGACGCCCCTGATTCAATCATACACTAATCATGCACGCAAACGTGTACGATCAAGATCAGGGACTCACGGGAAGATATCACAACACAACTCTACAACATAAATAAGTCATACAAGCATCATAATACAAGCCAGGGGCCTCGAGGGCTCGAATACAAGTGCTCGATCATAGACGAGTCAGCGGAAGGAACAATATCTGAGTACAGACATAAGTTAAACAAGTTTGCCTTAAGAAGGCTAGCACAAACTGGGATACAAATCGAACGAGGCGCAGGCCTCCTTCCTGGGATCCTCCTAACTACTCCTGGTCGTCGTCAGCGGGCAGCACGTAGTAGTAGGCACCTCCGGTGTAGTAGGAGTCGTCGTCGACGGTGGCGTCTGGCTCCTGGGCTCCAGCATCTGGTTGCGACAACCAGGTAGAAAGGAATGGGGAAAAAGAGGGAGAAAAGCAACCGTGAGTACTCATCCAAAGTACTCGCAAGCAAGGAGCTACACTACATATGCATGGTTATATGTGTAAAGGGCCATATTGGTGGACTGAACTGCAGAATGCCAGAATAAGGGGGATAGCTAGTCCTGTCGAAGACTACGCTTCTGGCAGCCTCCATCTTGCAGCATGTAGAAGAGAGTAGATTGAAGTCCTCCAAGTAGCACCGCGTAGCATAATCCTACCCGGCGATCCCCTCCTCGTCGCCCTGTTAGAGAGGGATCACCGGGTTGTATCTGGCACTTGGAAGGGTGTATTTTATTAAGTATCCAGTTCTAGTTGTCATAAGGTCAAGGTACAACTCCGGGTCGTCCTTTTACCGAGGGACACGGCTATTCGAATAGATAAACTTCCCTGCAGGGGTGCACCACCTAACCCAACACGCTCGATCCCATTTGGCTGGACACACTTTTCTGGGTCATGCCCGGCCTCGGAAGATCAACACGTCATAGCCCTACCTAAGCTCAACAGAGAGGTCAGCACGCCGGTCTAAATCCTATGGCGCAGGGGACTGGGCCCATCGCCCATTGCACACCTGCATGTTGCGAGGGCGGCCAAAAGCAGACCTAGCCTAGTAGGCGTTCCAGTCCAATCCGGCGCGCGCCGCTCAGTCGCTGACGTTACGAAGGCTTCGGTTGATACCACGATGTCGAGTGCCCATAACTGTTCCCGCGTAGTTGGTTAGTGCGTATAGACCAAATGGCCAGACTCAGATCAAATACCAAGAACTCTTTAAGCGTGTTATTTTGAAGTAACCGTCCAGGGTCAGGCCCACCTCTCACCTAGGCGGTCTCAACCTGCCCTGTCGCTCCGCCACAAGATCCACTCGTGGGTACTCCTACGAGCCGACCCGACTTTTGTCACCACATGTATCATGTATAGAGTATATAAGTATATACCCGTGATCACCGCCCAAGTGATCACGGCCCGATAGTATGGCACAGCAGACGGACAAGAATGTAGGGCCACTGATGGAAAACTAGCATCCCATACTAAGCATGTAGGATTGCAGGTAAAGGTAACAACAGTAGTAGCAAGGACAGGCTATGCATCAGGATAGGATTAACGGAAAGCAGTAACATGCTACACTACTCTAATGCAAGCAGTATAGAGAAGAATAGACGATATCTGGTGATCAAGGGGGGGGGGGCTTGCCTGATTGCTCTGGCAAGAAGGAGGGGTCGTCAACAGCGTAGTCGGTCGGGGCACCAGCAGCGGCGTCGGTCTCGTAGTCTACCGGAGAGAAGAGGGGGAAGAAACAATGAATACAATGCAAATAGATGCATGACGATGCATGACATGACAAAGCGTGATGCTAGGTGTGCCCTAACGCGGTAGTAGGTGATACCGGCGAAGGGGGGAACATCCGGGAAAGTATTCCCGATGTTTCGCATTTTCGAACAGATGGACCGGAGGTGAAATGTTGCAGGTTCACTATGCTAGAGACGTGTGGTGAACAAACGGGCTGCGTATCCGGATTCGTCTCGTCGTTCTAAGCTACTTTCATGTAGAAAGTATTTTCATCCGAGTTACGGATTATTTTATATGATTTTCTAAAGATTTAATCATTTTCTGGAATTATTTAAATTAACAGAAAAGGAATATGACGTCAGCATGACGTATGTGTGATGTCAGCAGTCAACAGTACGGTTGACCAGATCAAACTGACCAGTAGGGCCCACCTGTCATTGGCAGTGCGCTAACAGCAAATCATTTTAACTTAAACAGACTAATTAGTGACTGGACCCCACAAGTCAATGACACACTAGTTTAGCTAATTACTTCTATTTAGGAAAATGTTTTAATTAGGTTAATTATGTGGTGGGGGCCCGCGTGTCAGTGGCACTGAGTGCCCAGTCAGCATAGTTGACCGGGGTCAACGGGTCAGCTGGGGCCCCTGGGACCCACCGGGCAGTGGTCCTGGGGGTAGCCCCCGGTCGGCCACGTCGGCGCGGCCGGCGTTCAGCCGTTGGCGACACAGAGAGGCGGCGGAGGCACTCGGGAGGCCGGACTTCGCCTACAAGGGGCCAAAACGGACGTGGCCGACGCCGTTCGAACGGGAGCGGCGAGCAGCAGCTTACCGCGGTGGTGGCTGGCCCCGGGGCGGCCGGAAACGGCGTCGGCGTGGAGCAGGGGCGGCGGTGGCCTTCGGGCGCTCGACGACGATGGTGCTTCGGGACACGGCTTGCCGCGCGGAGTAGCTCTACGGGCGGCTGGTGCTCGCGCGCATCTACTTCCGCAGTCGACAGTAGGCGGGAGGCGATGAGCTCACCGGAGACGAGCTCGCGGCGGCGGCCGAAGGACTGGCCCGTCGAGGACGGCGCCAGGGGGAGCGGGAGGAGTAGCGGGCTCGTGCAGTGGGCGCAGGCGGAGGTGCTGAGCACGGCGGGGTGGTCGGCCGCGAGCTTTGCGAGCCGTGGCCACGGCGGCGAGCACCACCGCGGCGACGAGCTCGGGCACGACGGTGGGAGCAGCTACGGGGCAAGAAGAGAAGCTCGAGGAGAGGGGGAAAGGGGGCGGGGCTCACAGTGAGGCACACGGTGGCCGGCAACAACTTAGTAGCAGCAGGGGGCCGGAGTGGACGGCGACGGCGACGACCGAACGGGGAAGGCGGCGATCGAGGCGAGACAGAGGGGCTCCGAGGTCCGTGGCGTGGTCGCGGTCGTCGTGGTCGAGGACGAGGGGGGCTCTTGGACGCAGGCGGACAGAGGACGGCCGCCGGTGGCCACACGCACAGCGAGGCCGCGGCGACGGCTACGCCTGGGCCAACACGGCGCAACAGATCTGGGGGAGGGGGGAGAGAGGAGTGGGGAAGCCAGGGGGCGAGTGGGAGAGGGGCCCGAGGATGTGGGGGGCGCTGGCGACCTTATCCTCTCGGGACGGCGCCGGCGAGGTGGTGCGGCGGCGACCAGCCTCCTGTAGCGGCGGGGTCAGCGGCACAGAGAACCGACCGGGGACGGGGAGTGGGCTGGCAGATGGAGTGGGCCGAGGCCCAAATGGGAGGCCAGGGGCTCTTTTCTCTCTCCCCTATGCCTTTCCTTTTTAATTTCTTTTCTTTATTTTTCTTTTCTGTTTTATTTCACTTTAAAGTACTTAGGCACTTTAAAAAAATGTTTTCTCCACAATAGTTACCAGTGCAATATTTGGCACCCACCGAACATTTTTGTTTTGACTTTTGAAAACTTTGGGTGTTTGTCACTAATTCATTTTTTTTGAATTTGAGATGTTTTGAACTAACACTTGATTAGCAACAGTAACAGAGATGACATGGCATCATCCGGAGAGTTTTACTGTAGCCTAATTATCCGGGCGTTACAAATCTCCTCCACTACAAGAAATCTCGTCCCGAGATTTAGGAGGTAGAAGGAAACAGTGCGGGGTATTCATCACGCAGGCGATCCTCGCGTTCCCACGTGGCTTCATCTTCAGAATGGTGCGACCACTGGACTTTGAGGAACTTGATCGCCTTCTAACGTGTGCGGCGTTCAGCTTGGTCGAGAATGCGGACCGGATGCTCTTTATAGGAGAGGTCCTGCTGCAATTCGAGCACTTCATGATCCACTGCTCGGATTGGGTCCTTGAAGCAACGGCGGAGCTGTGACACATGGAACACATCGTGAACCTGATAAAGGTTCGGCGGTAGCTCCAGTTGGTATGCCACTTTTCCACGCCTTTCCAGATTAGTGAATGGGCCAATATAGCGAGGAGCTAGTTTGCCCTTGATCCCGAAGGGGTGAGCACCCTTCATTGGTGTGACTCGAAGATAAGCCTTTTCGCCAGGTTGATAGACCATGTCTTTATGATGACGGTCATACTGACTCTTCTGACGTGACTGAGCAGTCTTGAGATTCTCACGAATAATACGGACTTGTTCTTCAGCATGTTGGATAATATCCGGACCAAAAAGTGGACGTTCCCCAGTTTTTGACCAGTTCAGAGGGGTTCGGCACTTTCGTCCATATAACACTTCAAAGGGGGCCATCTTCAGACTAGCTTGATAGCTATTATTATAAGAGAACTCAGCATACGGGAGAGATTCCTCCCATTTCTTGCTGAAGGAAATAACACAAGCTCGAAGCATGTCTTCGAGAACTTGGTTGACGTGTTCAACTTGCCCTTGCGACTGAGGATGAAACGCAGTACTGAATGATAGATGAGTTCCCATAGCTTCTTGGAAACTTGCCCAGAATCTTGAAGTGAATAAGCTGCCATGGTCTGAGCTGATAACCAATGGAATACCGTGGAGTGAAACAATCCTGGACATATAGAGCGTTGCCAGCTGACTAGAAGTGATCGTTTCTTTAACCGCCAGAAAATGTGCAACTTTGGAAAGCCGGTCAATGACGACAAGAATAGCATCATTACCCTTCTGTGATTTGGGAAATCCAGTGACGAAGTCCATCTCAACATGGTCCCATTTCCATTCAGGAATAGAGATAGGTTGCAGAGTTCTAGCAGGCCTTTGATGTTCTGCTTTGATACGACGGCAAACGTCACACTCAGGAACATAACGAGCAATGTCTTGCTTCATATTAGACCACCAGAATCTCTGACGGATGTCTTGGTACATCTTTGTACTACCAGGATGGATACATAGAGGCGTATCATGAGCTTCTTTCATAACTTCCTGAGTCATATCCAGGTTTTTCTCTGCACATGGAACCACTAGGCGGCCCTTGAAGTACAAAGTGCCATCTTCAGCAATAGTGAAGAATGAGGGCTTTCCTTTTGTGAGGTAGCGCTTAATCTTGTGGGCTTCAGAGTCATATCCCTGTATTCTCTTGATGGAGTCCAAGAGATTTGGTTCGACAGCCAGGGTATTGAGCGAACCCTGGGAAACAACCCGGAGGTTCATCTTGCGAAACTCCTTAGGAGGGGGAGCGAGTGCACCCGGAGGAACAATATGGAGGTTCAGCTTTCTGAATTCTTCAACAAGCGAGGGCTGAACTTTGTGAACCTGGAGGTGGTTGCAGCAAGACTTGCGACTCAAGGCATCAGTGTCACGGCCGGTTTTTCAATACCAATCCCTTTTACGGACCAGTAAAGAAGAACTCCTTCTCAGTTGTAGACAATATCTTGGTCACAGAAGAAAAAATACCAGGAGTACTGAATATAATACAAGGTTGAGCGGAGACTGCTCAACAATTTATTACATGTATGCCGATAGAACACAACGGCGGATAGGGTGGCATAACTACTAACTCACGATAACAACGGTGGTGAAAATATCACCGCGAAGCGGGTGATATGACTCCTGAAAACTACAGCTCTTCGAGCGTCGGGGTGAAGCTCGAGGAGATTTATTGCGGGTGGCGGAAGCGTATATAATACAAGTGACCAATATCCAGGATCGCACGGGGCTGACTGGGACTCCTCTAGGCGTCGGACTCACTATCAAACTCTTCATCCATGAGATCGCCTTCGTCAACATCTGGCCAAATCAACAAGCCAGGTGAGTACTATGAAAGTACTCGCAAGACAGTTCGAACATAAGATATAACAAATGTAGACATGATGCCTATGAACAGGTTAACAAGTGCACTCAGACATAGAGATAATACTGCACGGGAAATAAAAGAGAAGTCGGGCGGTAGTCCCCCCGAAATCCCAAAATAATATACTGGGTGCCAAACGAGGGTCTGAATGACTCCTCGAGAGGAAAATGCAAGAATAACAATGCCGCAGTCGGGCATCAAGGCGACACCACATAAAGGGCTTATAATAGAAAATAAAAGGCAGTGCGTGCCACAGTCGGACGTCTGAGCGACATCACATAAAGGGCTTATATTGAAAGTAAAAGACAAACATGCCACAGTCGGACGTCTGAGCGACATCACATAGAGGGCTTATATTGAAAATAAAAGGCAAACATGCCACAGTCGGACGTCTGAGCGACATCACATAAAGGGCTTATATTCATAACTTAGTAGCTCATGAATTTTTAAATCATATCAAGAGAATAATCAGGCATGAGATAAACAACAGGGTTAGTCCGTCCACAGGAATAACGTTCAGCCAAGTTTACTACTCACGCTCGCTTACCGGAAAGAAAAAATATACCACGAGGTTATGACATAGACATGGATACGCTGATCACGTTACTTGACCATGGATACGATGACTCGGAAGGATTTGACTCTACAGAGTTTGTACTTTAACCACAGCCAACGGATTTCAGTAGTCACGGGGACTAGTTCCGTTTACGGTGTTTTGGAAGAAACACGTCTAACCAGTACACACCCATTCAACATTCCGAAGCCAGGAATCACCCTCGGCAACGTTCAAGAAAAACCTTGAGACGGGGAGGCTACAACCTCGCGTAGCATGGGATCAAATTTCTATACGCGCGCTCTAAGGGGTGCCCCCCTCTCGGTCCCAACCGGAAACACCCATGCCCCCTGACCGGATGACTGGCTTTAATCCAGGGCCATGGAACCCTCATCCCGGCCCCTCTGTTTGGTGTGTACACGGAAAGAGGTTACCACTTACTAAACCGCATTCTGGCAGAAAACATGTGGTAGCACGGAAGGGGGAAGAACGATAACGTGACTCCGTCCACGTTAACGTCGGAATTAATCGGATGACGTAAGGCTGGCATGCTACAACAGTACCACCTTACTGCCTTTCATGTCACCACATGACTAGGCCATCTCTCATCAGAGATCACAGTAACTTTGGAACACACGGGTAGTTGCCTCACATGCAACGAGATACTCACCGATACTCACATGCCATGCACAACCTTTCATGCAAACATGCAAAACACCTATCATATCAAAGGTTCAAACATGCTTGCCTGGTTCGGAGAAGTCGGAGTCTGGCTCGGCGAAGTTCGCGGCTCCGTCACCTCTCCCGGAACCTACGGTATAGCGAAAAATGCATACTAACGTGAAAACCAACGCGTGCAGAAAAGCTGTTCCAAATTTTTTTCAAATAAATCCCATAAAAAACTAGACAAAATTATAAGACTGTCAGAAAAAGAATCACTCAAAAGTCACTTTTTATTAAAAAGTTATAAGGGTTTCTGTCTAGGGATTCATCTGTAATGAAACAGAAAAGTTCCAGGGGCTAAACTAAGAAAACAGAAAACGGTTCGAATAGAAACGCGCCAGCCCACAGAGAAAACGTACTCTGCCCAAAGGCGCCAACAGAAAACGCTTCGGGGGTGAAAGAAGAGAGGCTGACGTGGGGGGTCCACATGTCAGGTTTGAAAAAGTTCGCCGGCGCCCGAAGACTGCGGTGGTCGCCCTCGTCGAACTACGGCGAGACAGGGAGATCGAAGTGTACCAAGAGCTTCAGCGTGTCCTTCTGCGTCGGTGGGTGGTGGACTTGGGCGTCGGAGAGCACCACGTCGACGGCGACACTTTCTCCGGCGGACGGCGGCTCGGGCGATGGTGGGGAACTCCGGTGGTGTGCTGCAACCTTCGAATTGAAGCGCGAGTCAGAAGGAGGGATGCACTAGAGAGCTACTGGCAAGAGATGGGAGGCAGAGGTGCACGCACGGGAGCGGATCGAGCTGGATCCCGTGGCGGGTCGCGGCGGCCGGAGTTGAGGAAGGAGACTCCCTCGGGGCTCTTCCAGTGGCTAGGCGGGGTCTTGGTGGAGTGCAGAGGTGGTGTGGGTACTAGCTGGAGCTCGGGGCCTCTATTTATAGGCGGCTCGAGGGGGTGGCCATGAACGGAGAATGTCCGGCGAGCGATTACGGCGAGGCAGTGGCTTGGCAGAGGGTTTAGGTGGCCAGGCAGCACCAGTGAGAGTTACTGGTCCTGTTCCACTGCTAAACTCAGTCGGGCATGGCGTAATGGCATCAGTCTTTGTCGGGGTCGCCGTACTGGCACGGCGGCGGCAGAGAGCGCGCTCCGTGCCTAGCGGTTCACGACGAGGGTGGCGGCGCGCACGGGGGAGTGGAAGACCACGCGGCGGCCTCCGATGGCTTGGGCGGCGCTGGTCAGCGCCGTCTACACTGTGCTTCTTCCTGGCGGCCGCAAAGCCGCCGCTGGCGTCGGTCACGAGGCGGCGCACCTCCTCCTGCTCGTCGCCGACGCCCGCAAGCATCCAGGCGCTCGTTCGATGCAGAGGACAAGGGGGAGGGGACAGGGAACACGGCGACGCCGAGGCACTGGCGAGATCGACTACGGACATTGAAGAAACGACAGTAGTTCAGACACTGTTAACTGAACTTGACTGAACCTTAGAGAAACAGTGTCCAGCAGGTGTTCGCTGAAATGATTTGGTATGAAGAAAATTTTTCCTGGAGCTGGGACTTGGTGAGGTGACCTCTCAATGCACCCAGAGGCTGCCTGTTTTTTCTCAGAATTTTTGGAGAACGATTTGAATGAATTTCATCGAATTTGGCAAAACTGGTCCAAACTTGCAGCAAGTATAGTTTGAAAAATTTGAACTGGAGACCAGTGGATCTTCATGGATCTTGGTTGAGGGTTCAAAGGACTAGGAAGGGAAAATGGTTTGGGGGCAAAAATCAAAGCAGAAAGAGTAGTTCCTTTGTAAACCTCCAAGGATCAAGATATAAGGCAGAAATTGTTTTTGATAAGAAATAAATGGAAATAATTATATGGAGAGGTTCAACTTGCTGGATTTGAAGCATATCATGATCCAAAGATGAGGAAAGGCTTATGGGAGGGAATTTACCCTTGGGTCATGGCAAGAGGAATTTTTGAAAGTGGAAAAAGATCATTCCAAAAGCTATAGGGCCTTTTAAAGAAATTTTCAAAGGACGTTTTTCCAAGAGAAAAACATTTTGGTTTGAGTCCAAATAAAAGAGGAAAACCTCCAAGACCAAAATCAAGTTTTGAGTGAATCCAAAAATGAAGCACTAGTCATAAAAGAAAATATTTTGAGAGGGAGGGTTCTTTTAGAAGAAAAATTTAAATCACCTCCCTCAAATCAAGGAAAAGTTTTGAAAAAGCCAAATAAAATTTTGGGTGTCACAATCAGCCATTACATTAGCCTTGCCTGGCGTATAGGAAATACCCAAGTCAAAGTTTGCAACAATCTCCATCCATCTCTGCTGACGGAGGTTCGGGTCTGGCTGAGTAAACAGATACTTCAGACTTTGGTGGTCAGTGAAGATCTCGCAACGATTACCGAGAAGGTAATGTCGCCACTGCTTCAGTGCATGAATGACAGCAGCAAGTTCGAGGTCGTGAACTGGGTAGTTCTCTTCATGAGGGCGCAATTGCCGAGAGGCATAGGCAATCACTTTGCGGTCTTGCATTAGGACACAGCCTAATCCTTGACGGGAAGCGTCGCAGTAAATGATGAAGTCCTTCTTAGTATCAGGTGGAGCTAGCACTGGGGCAGAAGTCAACTTGTCTTTGAGTGCTTGGAAACTTTCCTGACATTTGTCTGTCCATTGGAACTTGACGCCTTTATGCAACAGGTTAGTCAAAGGCCTGGCGATCTTGGAGAAGTTCTCGATGAATCGACGGCAATAGCTGGCGAGACCGAGAAAACTTCTGACTTGCTTAACGTTCTTGGGAGGAGTCCAATCAAGGATAGCCTGGACTCGTTCAGGGTTGATGGCAATACCATCCTTAGAGATGACATGCCCAAGATAGGTTACTTCGGGTAGCCAGAATTCACATTTGGAGAACTTGGCATATAGTTGATGCTCTCGTAGCTTTTCCAGCACAAGACGAAGATGTTTAGCATGTTCCTCTTCGTTCTTGGAAAATACTAGGATATCATCGAGATAAACTACGACGAACTTGTCGAGGTAATCCATGAATATATAGGTCATCAGACGAGAGAAGGTGGCTGGAGCATTGGTTAAACCGAAAGACATGACGGTGTACTCGTATGAACCATATCGAGTCACGAAGGCGGTCTTTGGGATATCCTCTTCGCGAACACGGATCTGGTGGTAACCCAACCTCAAGTCGAGCTTAGAGAACACTGATGAACCCGCCAGTTGATCATACAGATCATTGATCCGAGGAAGAGGGTATTTATTCTGAATGGTAGCTTGGTTTATAGGACGGTAGTCTTGAACTAATCGGTTTGTCCCATCCTTCTTCTTGACAAAGAGAGAAGGTGCTCCCCAAGGAGAGCAACTTGGGCGAATGAATCCTTTGTGAAGAGATTTGTCGATTTCCTCCTTAAGCTCAAGGAGTTCATGCGGCGGCATCTTGTAGGGTCGCTTGGCTATAGGAGTGGTGCCTGGTTTCAAGTCGATGATGAATTCGACTGCTCTAGCAGGGGGAATCCCTGGAAGTTCTTCAGGAAAGATGTCGAGGAATTCACGCATGACGGGAATGTTTTCAATTCCCTCGAGTGGTGCAGCGTTCAATGCATTCAATGCATAGAGCCTGGCCTCGACATTTTGCACCAGATGAGCTTGGTAAGTAACTATTTCATCTGAAGGGTGAAGTAGATGGACGGTCTTAGTGGCGCAAACTATAGAAGCAGTATGCGCTTTCAACCAATCCATCCCCAAAATGAGGTCGATCTTAGACGACTTCAGGCTAATGGGAGAGGCATAGAATTCCAGCCCTTCGATTTCCACGGGGACGTCGATGCCAACCAGGGAGGTTTGACACTGTCCCACGGGGGTTTTGACCACTACCGAGGTGTTCATCTCCTCACATTTAACGTCGTGCTTGTATGCAAAATCTTCTGACATGAATGAATGTGATGCACCTGTATCAAATAAAACGGATGCTGGTACTGAATTTACGAGGAGTGTACCCATCACAGTAGCAGGATGGTCTTGAGCTTCGTTCAGATCAACGTGGTTGGCATGAGCACGACCATATGACTTAGCATTGTTGTTGCGGGGCTGGTTGTTACCACGGCCAGCTGCGGGAAGGGCAAGTTGATTCTGATTCTGATTGCAGTCCCTGGCACGGTGACCTGGTTGACCACACCTATAGCACAGACCATTATTGGGAGTGGGAACAGGAGCTTGGGATGGTGGAGCTGGAAGTATTGGCTGCCTAGATGGTGGTGGAGGCAGACGAGGTGCAGCATAGGTCTGCCTTGGGGCAGATGCATTTGGACGGTACATGCTGTTCGGGATCCATATCTTACGCTTCTGCGAGGGCGGCCCCGAAGATGAGCCCGCGTCACGGTTGCGCCTGTGAGAGCTCTGGTATTCCTGCAAACCAGTTTCGACATTGATGGCCTTGTTCACCAAGGTGGCGAAACCAGTAAAGTCATGCACTAGAAGTGTGAGCTTGATGTCAGCTTGAAGGCCATCACGGAACTTCTCCTGTCTGCGTGCATCAGTTGCAATGTCCTCTTCAGCATAGCGAGAAAAGTTCAGAAACTCCCGCTAATAAGCTTCAACAGTTTTGTTGCCTTGGGTGAGGTTGCGGAACTCACGCTTCTTCTGGTCCATCACTCCCTGAGGAATGAAGCGGGCACGGAAAGCAGCTTGGTAGCCTGGCCAGGTGATGATTGTTCCAGCTGGCAGAGTACGCCTGTGGCTGTCCCACCATTGAGCTGCGGGTCCCTTCAGGAAGACGGAAGCAAAGGTGACATAGCTGGCAGGGGCTACATCGGCAGACTCCATCTCATAGGTGATGTCACGGAGCCAGTCATCAGCATCCAGAGGCTGAGTCGAGCTGCGGTACACAATTGGGTTGAGGCGCAAGAATTCCTGCAAAGTTACTGGGGTTGGCTGTTGGTTCATATTGGGGCGAGGAAACTGAGCCATCATATTTTCCATGAATTGGCGGTTCAGTTCGAACTGTTGGATCATACCAGCCATGTACTCAGGTGGTGGTGGGGCATTGCCACCACTACCACGACCACCTAGTCTAACCATCCTGCTAATATATATAACAGGGGTAGTTCAGCATTGAGAAATTTGCAATGACAAGAATCATTCATGATGAAACATGCATAATGAAAGGAGCACGATAGCTACTACATAGTAGTCGGCATAACTTACTAAAGGGGTCATGCATAGAGTTCAGTACATAGACTAAAACACCATAGGCGGCACACAGGCTCGCGGCGAATGCATCTAACACTAACAAGCAAGCCTACATCAGTCCCAAGAGGTACTGTGGAGGTAGGTGTAGCCTGAAAGCTCGTAGTGTCGCATCGGGAACTCCACGTCAGCAACCTGGGGTCCGCGAATACTCTGGTGCAGAACCTGACGCTCAGGTGGCAGAAGAGGACCAAGTGCGGGAGAGTAGCCTCCCACATCTGGCCAGCCGACACCCTGGGGCATCACAGTCCTGGCTGGGTAGATCGCAGAACGGGGTAGCTCACTAGATCGGACAAAGGGGTGCAACAGCGTCAGAGCACGGTAAAGGTGCTGACGGGTGGTGTACAACTCGTGGCGAAGAACTCGGTTAGCTCGATCCAGCCCATCAGCATGCATAACTAGGTTCTGATGGTAGAAGGGCTCTCGGGTGACAGTGGAGTAGGCAGCAGTATAGTATCCCTCCGCACCAACATCAGATGCGATAGCAATGTGCCTGAAAGGGGAGGTGTCCAACTCCCGATACTCTCCACGAAGACGTGTCAGAGCGGCATAAGCAGCATCGTGGACAGCCATATCGATGGTCACTCCAACACCATGAGCGGTGTGCAACACAGTAGTGGAGTCATACTCCCGAGACTAGAGGTGGACGATGGCACGGTACTGCTCCTGGTTAAAGTCCTGGTACTCCTCGTAGAAGGTGTACTCAGGGTGCCAGCGATAACCCAGATAGGTCATCATCTTAGCTAGCACAGCAGGTGATCCCGAGGCACCAATGGCCGTCGTGTGGCGCACGACCTGCCTCGTGGGTTCCATCTGAAAGCAAAGATGTTTCAAAGGAATTAAATGACGGTGTGGGAATTGTTCAAAATACTATTCTAAGAAATAACTATGGCTTATCCAACTTTGGGGTGAATGTGGTCACGGGATCCTAGTGTTAGAGTTAGTAAATTCGTTTAACCCGAGTAGAAGAGAGTTCAGAGTCCCAGAGTAAAGGTCGAGGAGTAAAAGATCCTAGTACCACCCAATGGCGACGTGGGCCCGTAAGACACACAGCCATGTTAGTAAAAGTTTTGTAATGTCTAGACTCGACTTCGGCCAAGCAGTGTGGAAAGGGGGATTCCTACAGGCAGTCGGCTCTGATACCAACTTGTGACGCCCCCGATTCAATCGTACACTAATCATGCACGCAAACGTGTACGATCAAGATCGGGGACTCACGGGAAGATATCACAACACAACTCTACAACATAAATAAGTCATACAAGCATCATAATACAAGCCAGGGGCCTCGAGGGCTCGAATACAAGTGCTAGATCATAGACGAGTCAGTGGAAGCAACAATATCTGAGTACATACATAAGTTAAACAAGTTTGCCTTAAGAAGGCTAGCACAAACTAGGATACAGATCGAACGAGGCGCAAGCCTCCTGCCTGGGATCCTCCTAACTACTCATGGTCGTTGTCAGCGGGCTGCATGTAGTAGTAGGCACCTCCGGTGTAGTAGGAGTCGTCGTCGACGGTGGCGTCTGGCTCCTGGGCTCCAGCATCTGGTTGCGACAACCAGGTAGAAAGGAAAGGGGGAAAAAGAGGGAGAAAAGAAACCGTGAGTACTCATCCAAAGTACTCGCAAGCAAGGAGCTACACTACATATGCATGGTTATATGTGTAAAGCGCCATATCTGTGGACTGAACTGCAGAATGCCAGAATAAGGGGGGGTAGCTAGTCCTGTCGAAGACTACGCTTCTGGCAGCCTCCATCTTGCAGCATGTAGAAGAGAGTAGATTGAAGTCCTCCAAGTAGCACCGCGTAGCATAATCCTACCCGGCGATCCCCTCCTCGTCGCCCTGTTAGAGAGCGATCACCGGGTTGTAGCTGGCACTTGGAAGGGTGTATTTTATTAAGTATCCGGTTCTAGTTGTCATAAGGTCAAGGTACAACTCCGGGTCGTCCTTCTACCGAGGGACACGGCTATTCGAATAGATAAACTTCCCTGCAGGGGTGCACCACCTAACCCAACACGCTCGATCCCATTTGGCCGGACACACTTTTCTGGGTCATGCCCGGCCTCGGAAGATCAACACGTCGCAGCCCTACCTAAGCACAACAGAGAGGTTAGCATGCCGGTCTAAATCCTATGGCGCAGGGGTCTGGGCCCATCGCCCATTGCACACCTGCACGTTGCGAGGGCGGCCGAAAGCAGACCTAGCCTAGTAGGCGTTCCAGTCCAATCCGGCGCGCGCCGCTCACTCGCTGACGTTACGAAGGCTTCGGCTGATACCACGACGTCGAGCGCCCATAACTGTTCCCGCGTAGTTGGTTAGTGCGTATAGACCAAATGGCCAGACTCAGATCAAATACCAAGAACTCGTTAAGCGTGTTATTTTGAAGTAACCGCGGACGCCGTCCAGGGCCAGGCCCACCTCTCACCTAGGCGGTCTCAACCTGCCCTGTCGCTCCGCCACAAGATCCACTCGCGGGTACTCCTACGAGCCGACCCGACTTTAGTCATCACATGTATCATGTATAGAGTATATAAGTATATACCCGTGATCACCGCCCAAGTGATCACGGCCCGATAGTATGGCACAGCAAACGGACAAGAATGTAGGGCCACTGATGGAAAACTAGCATCCCATACTAAGCATGTAGGATTGCAGGTAAAGGTAACAACAGTAGTAGCAAGGACAGGCTATGCATCAGGATAGGATTAACGGAAAGCAGTAACATGCTACACTACTCTAATGCAAGCAGTATAGAGAAGAATAGACGATATCTGGTGATCAAGGGGGGGGGCTTGCCTGATTGCTCTGGCAAGAAGGAGGGGTCGTCAACAGCGTAGTCGGTCGGGGCACCAGCAGCGGCGTCGGTCTCGTAGTCTACCGGAGAGAAGAGGGGGAAGAAACAATGAATACAATGCAAATAGATGCATGACGATGCATGACATGACAAAGCGTGATGCTAGGTGTGCCCTAACGCGGTAGTAGGTGATACCAGCGAAGGGGGGGAACATCCGGGAAAATATTCCCGAGGTTTCGCATTTTCGGACAGATGGACCGGAGGTGAAATGTTTCCGGTTCACTATGCTAGAGACGTGTGGCGAACGAACGAGCTGCGTATCCGGATTCGTCTCGTCGTTCTGAGCAACTTTCATGTAGAAAGTATTTTCATCCGAGTTACGGATTATTTTATATGATTTTCTAAAGATTTAATCATTTTCTGGAATTATTTAAATTAACAGAAAAGGAATATGACGTCAGCATGACGTATGTGTGATGTCAGCAGTCAACAGTATGGTTGACCAGGTCAAACTGACCAGTAGGGCCCACCTGTCATTGGCAGTGGGCTAACAGCAGATCATTTTAACTTAAACAGACTAATTAGTGACTAGACCCCACCAGTCAGTGACTCACTAGTTTAGCTAATTACTTTTATTTAGGAAAATGTTTTAATTAGTTTAACTATGTGGTGGGGGCCCGTGTGTCAGTGGCACTGAGTGCCCAGTCAGCATAGTTGACCGGGGTCAACGGGTCAGCTGGGGCCCCTGGGACCCACCGGGCAGTGGCCCTAGGGGTGGCCCCCCGGTCGGCCACGTCGGCGCGGCTGGCGTTCAGCCGTCGGCGACACAGAGAGGCGGCGGAGGCGCTCGGGAGGCCGGATTTCGCCTACAAGGGGCCAACACGGACGTGGCCGACGCCGTTCGAACGGGAGCGGCGAGCCGCAGCCAACCGCGGTGGTGGCCGGCCCCGGGGCGGCTGGAAACGGCATAGGCGTGGAGCACGGGCGGCGGCGGCCTTCGGGCGCTCGACGGCGATGGTGCTTTGGGACACGGCTTTCCGCGCGGAGCGGCTCTACGGGCGGCTGGTGCTCGCGCGCATCCACTGCCGCAGTCGACAGTAGGTGGGAGGCGACGAGCTCACCAGAGACAAGCTCGCGGCGGCGGCCGAAGCACTGGCCCGTCGAGGACGGCACCAGGGGGAGCGGGAGGAGTAGCGGGCGCGTGCAGTGGGCGCAGGCGGAGGTGCTGAGCACGGCGGGGTGGTCGGCCGCGAGCTCTGCGAGCCGTGGCCACGGCGGCGAGCACCACCGCGGCGACGTGCTCGGGCACGACGGTGGGAGCAGCTACGGGGCAAGAAGAGAAGCGCGAGGAGAGTTGGGAAAGGGGGCGGGGCTCACAGTGAGGCACACAATGGCCGGCGACAACTTAGTAGCAGCAGGGGGCCGGAGTGGACGGCGACGGCGACGATCGAACGGGAAAGGTGGCGATCGAGGCGAGGCAGAGGGGCTCCGAGGTCCGTGGCGTGGTCGTCGTGGTCGAGGACGAGGGGGGCTCCTGGACGCAGGCAGACGGAGGACGGCCGCCGGTGGCCACACGCACAGCAAGGCCGCGGCGACGGCTACGCCTGGTCCAGCGCGGCGCAACAGATCTGGGGGAGGGGGAGAGAGGAGTGGGGAAGCCAGGGGGCGAGTGGGAGAGGGGCCCGAGGATGCGGGGGGCGCTGGCGACCTTATCCTCTCGGGACGGCGCCGGCGAGGTGGTGCGGCGGCGACCAGCCTCCAGTAGAGACGGGGTCGGCGGCACAGAGAACCGACCGGGGAGGGGGAGTGGGCTGGCAGATGGAGTGGGCCGAGGCCCAAATGGGAGGCCAGGGGCTCTTTTTTCTCTCTCCCCTCTGCCTTTCGTTTTTAATTTCTTTTCTTTATTTTTCTTTTCTGTTTTATTTCACTTTAAAATACTTAGGCACTTTCAAAAAATGTTTTCTCCACAATAATTACCAGTGCAATATTTGGCACCCACCGAACATTTTTGTTTTGACTTTTGAAAACTTTGGGTGTTTGTCACTAATTCATTTTTTTTAATTTGAGATGTTTTGAACTAACACTTGATTAGCAACAGTAACAGAGATGACATGGCATCATCAGGAGAGTTTTACTGTAGCCTAATTATCCGGGCGTTACACCGAACCATGAGCAAGTGACCGTATAATCACCACAAAACGTATATAGTGACCGTAATCAGCTTATTCTGAAGTTCGGTGAACATATTACGCTTTTCTCTCTGTAGGCCCTCCAAAACTACATCTCTACACGTTTTCGCATGTTACATCTAACAACTATGCAATACAGCACTACTACTACACTCTAACACAATAAATCATATGTGTTTTTAGTTTTACTAGATATCATATTGTTACTTAATTATTCAGTTTGCATACATTAAAATTGCCTTTGAAATGTATGGGCAGTATCATATACCGCGCGGGAAAAATCCCGCCCTTTCCTGTTTAATCGGGTTTGTATCGATGGATCGTGCGAAATAGCAAAACTATAGTACTATATACAGTACAAGTGACAGTTCACTGGGCCGTCGTGTCGTGTACTCCTCCGTCTTAAGAGTGGAGCGCTCGCTTTCATAAATCTTCTAGTCCCTTTCGCCGACATGTGGGACATCAAGCTACCGGGTCCACGTGCCATACCGGAATACAGTGCAGAGCAGCCGGGGTGAAGCACCTAGTAATGGCGCCGGCGTAGTAATGAGCAATGAGGCGTCAAATCACCAAGCTGCACATTTCCCGCAGTTAAGTTGGAGGGACGAAGTAATAATGCTAAAAAAGAATTTGGAGGGACGAAGCAACCATCATTTCACTCGTTGCTGAATCCGCTTCTCCCTCATCTTCTTCAAGTTAACCACGTGTTCCTTCTGCCGTTGTTATGCCTCATGTGGGAAGCGGATCGGCTTGGTAAAGCACTGACACGTGGGACCGCATGTTAGCAAACCGCCAGGACAATGTCCTCTAAAAATAAGAAACCTCCCCCGCCATCCGCGCGGCAAAATCACCTCCTTTTTACTAATCTTGATTCTATAATTTTTTAGATCAATATAATTGAGATTTGTATAGATAGCACACAGGAGCAAAACCAAGTGGTACGGTTAAGGGCATCCACAATGTGTAGCCAAATGTGAAAATAGCTTTTGGCATCGTGGGAACCATTGTGGACGGTGTTGCCAAAGCCAAAAGGATGGAACCGAAGCTCCCGGATTGATTGATTGAAGGAATAGAAAAATGCAGCGTCTCTCCTCTTTCTCGCATGCTTGGACGCATGTACAGTATAGAGGACAGAGTCTACTCCCCTGTCCCTTCTATCACAAATCACAAAGCAGTGAGGCATCAAATCACAAAGCACGGACGAAGCAACCATCATTTCACTCTTCGCTGACTCCACTTCTCCATCGTCTTCTTCGAGAAACCATCTCACCGCACTAAGCTGGACGAACGACGCTATTGTGTACGAGTAGTACTAGTACATTTACGTGTCCTTTGGTTCAACGGACTTCCTAGATGCAAATAAGGCAGTTGTCTCGGCTTACAGGCGGCACTTGCGAACGACTTACCGTTGTCTCCCTCAATGGTGTTCTCCGTTGAATGTACTTCGCCAAACCACAATGTTTGAGATATCGTCGACATCACCGCAATGGGGAAGGAAGTCAAATATAGTTACTACCTCCATTTTTTGTACACAAGGCCAGTATATCAAAATTAGAATTTGCAAAAGGCCACTAACACTAATCGACGCAAAATTGATGGGGTTTGCCTCGTACTAGCAACCAAGGACATTAATATCCCCTGCATGCATGCGGAAGTGAGAAGGTTGGTTTGCATGACGCTGCATTAATCAAGCGATGAGGAGTGAGATGGTTAGCTCTTTGGGCTTTGGAGAAAAAATATGCATTAATTGACACGTGAAATGAGGATTTGTATCGATTAATCCCGCGAATGAAAACCCCGCCTTTCTTTTTTAACACTAGTACTCCTAGTACATAGTACTACGTACTTATCCTGTTTGGGTCTAGGCCTTGCATTGCCATACTTCGCCACACATTTTTGCCAAGCTTGCCTAAAGTTTTCAAAATGAAATGGAGGTACACTTGAGCACGGCTGTTGCGGTCGCACCGCACCCTCACACGGTCGCTCCTGCACGCCGCGGTCACACCGCACCCTCACATGCACACTCGCTCCTGCACGCCGCAAACCTAACCAAGGGAACGCACCCTCACTGACACGTGCAGTCGCATGTGAACAAACCAAACTCAGCCATCCTACCGCTGACACATAATTTTAATTCATAGAGTATGTTTATCCAACCGCATGTTGGGGAGTATCCGTACGTCCCGTGCGGTGGTCTGTTGGGGAAGAAGAGGTGAGGAAGAAGGGTTAGGAGACGTAGGACATTCATCCAACCGCCTGAAATGGTAGACTAACCCAAGTCAGGCGACTTGCATAAAAATATATGTTTTTACACAGCAAAAGATCCATAAAAACAAAAACATAAATAAAAACTATCACTGCTCGCGGAACGAGACGGCCTCGTCGTCTTTGGCTGCTGGCGTGAACCAGCCATAGCTACCGACGTGTGTCTCCGCACCGTGGTTGTCCTCGGCCTCCAGCTACTCGTTCACGCGGAGCGTGCGGGCGCTCTGCACGGACGAGAGCACTGCCCGGTTCATGTCGAGCACGTCCAGTTCCGCCTGCAGGAGGGCCTCGATGGCAGCGGCATCCGCGCGCTCCGCGTCGAGTCGAGCCTCCACCTCCCGGTTCAAGTCTAGGACGTCCGGTTCCGCCTGCAGGAGGGCCTTGATGAGTGCGGCATCCACGCGCTCCGCGTCGAGTTGAGCCTCTGCCGCCCGGTTCAAGTCCAGGATGTCCGGTTCCGCCTGCAGGAGGGCCTCGATGGCAGCGGCATCCGTGCGCTCCGCCTCAAGTTGAGCCTCTGCCGCCCGGTTCACATCCACGACATCTGGTTCTGCCTGCAGGAGAGCCTCGATGGCAGCGGCATGTGCGTGCTCCGCTCGAGTTGAGCCTCTGCCTCCCGGTCCTCCTTTAGTATCGCCAGGTTGAACCACTGGTCTGCCTGCAACATGGGGGACTCGGACGCCGGCACGAAGTCGACGTCCATCGTGTCATACCAATCGAGGGCCTTCTGCACCGCGACCTCCGCCATGAACATTGGATCGGCTTCCTCCTCCTCGTAGCTTGGCTCCAGAGAACTCAGGGATTGGCTTGCCGCAAAGCGAGCTTGGGAACGGAGGTCTCTGGCGCCGACCACCGCCACGATTTCTGCGCGGCGCTCTGGCGTCAGCATCTTGTAGTATGTGATCTTGCGGCGCACCATGGCTTTCCGGTGAACTAGGGGATGCTTGATGCGGGCTAGGGGATCGAAAGGTGGGGGAAGGGGCTGGAGATTAGGTGTGGTTTTAGGGTAGTGGCTGGCGTAGGCCGAGCAGCGAAGGTTCTGGTGTGAATAGTGGTTCCGGTGACGACCGGTAAATCGGTTTTGACTGTACATCGCTCTTGTCGCGTTCGCGTTGCAGCCCGGCACGCTGGACCCTCCATGTCGCTCACCGAATGGAACACGCTTTGTCTTGCGTTTTCGCTCGCTTGTGGGACCGCAGTTGAGAGCAAACCGACGTCCCTCCCCCTCCCCCGCCCGCGTCATTTTCTGCGGAGTAAATAAAAGCAGAGGGAGTATACTACGGATGAGGATCCCCTGACGTGGCCGAACCCATTGAGTAACTGACATGCGGGGCCTAGCAAGCATGGGGTCCACCAGTAAGTGACCAAAAGGGAGGGTAAGGTAGGGATACGTATGTGAAAGGAGCTTCCAATGATATAATTTTCACATTATACATCTCATGTACTATTAATCTTGTCAATAGCAAATGCGGTTTTGAAAAACGCATTAGAGCATGGTAAATAATATAGCCAGTCGATGGCTATAAGGAACTGCCATGTCATCTGTAGTCATCATCTATTATATGCACTCATACAGTAGAGTGGGCTATAAGGTTGGCTATTTCCCGCAAAAAAAATTATAAGGTTGCCAATTGTATTAGTACTTTTTTCCATCTCCTCTCCATCTCTTTCTTCATATTTATTGTACGTATTTAACTAGGAATGCGTATATAGCTAGGCTCTTGCATGAGAGCTCACTCCCCTTACTTTTTCACATCTCTCTCCTCCACATAGGCCCTATATAAATGGAAGGAGGGAGTACAACTATGAGCACTACAGACTCTAGTACAGATGTTGTTAGTACTCCACTAGTACTATTGGACAGGGAGCTTTAAAAAGTTACTATTGGACTGGCTATACGTGGTGAAATCCTAGTAGGAAGAGCATGCGCGAGAACAAGCACATTCACGTGGTTGAAAACAAATTGGAAACCATCTCAAGTACAAATGTAGGAGTACGTACGAATCTAACAATATTGATTGGGCATTGTTGAATGTTGGTACTTTTTTTTATCAAAGTAGAGATACTTTGACTACACATAAAACTTATATGTAAACTAGAAAGGATAGGAGGGAGTATATCGTACGTTCAAAAATGAAACGAACATTGAATACCCTTTATATATGATTTGCGGATGCTATGATCACCGGTTCAAAATTTTGAATCCGCCTTAGGTATCACACATGCCCCCACTCGTTCTCTCTCAATTTCATGTCGGGGTCCAGAGATCGATTGAAAGAGGACTAGGGTGGGTACAATACGTTTGTTTCGCTTATGAACATACAATATACTCCCTTTGATCTCCACAGACCCCCCCCAGCGGGTCATTTCTATCATGGAAACAGACCAAACCTTTATCTCCTTGCACGACATGCAATTGATCTCTAAACATCAATCAATCTCGTCAACATGTGTCGGGGCATGAACCGAATGGGATGTCAAAACTAAGACGCGAAGCGCCACGTAGTGGAGGCAAAGTGAAACTTTAAACGAACCGTTTGTTTGTATGCATGTCGGACAAATTACAAATAAACATTGGAAATACAAGCATGGTCTAGGCCCACATGCGAATGATACTCGGAGGAATGTTCAAATGAGGCATGCGGGAGGATGCACTCGACCGGAGGGCGACATGATCGATGGAGAAGAGGGTTGGAGAGGAATGAGAAATAAGCAAATGACGCATGATTATACTTGAACGGCTCAAATAAACAATAAGTTGTCTCGCTTGGCCTACATAGTGAAAGGCCTAATGCACAACGCGGAGCACTGACGCTCGAATATGGTCGGGAAAACAGGGAAACCGACATGTGGGGCACACCTGTCGGGATGACGTAGCGCAAACTAGTCCAATGGAGGAGCTGGCCCATGACCTCGTCGCCACCGGCAACCGTTCATGTGGGTCATGGGGGCCAACAACGTGGCGCAGCTCCAGCACCGCCTCTGGACACGGCGACCGCGATGAGCGACACACTCATCGTCGCTAGACACAGTCGGTTTCAGTATGACGAGGGTAGCGTTAGTGTTGTGGCACGACCGACAGTATGTTTGGTTTGTGCCCAAGGTTGCCCCATCAAAGCATTGGGTAGCCAAAATTTTCATTGAGGTTTTGGTTGCCCATGATTTGGCCGACATCGGCAAGAAAAATGAACTAGAGTTGGCTAGAATTCATTGGCATGCCAAAAAATGGCAACCATCCAAACAAAGACCAATCTTTGGGTCATGACCAAAATTTTGGTAAGGTGCACTTCGGCCACAATCCAAACACACCCCAACACCCGGCTCGTCGAGGATGCACGGGGCGCCGGGACGCATCCGCGGAGTGGTGTAGCACTGCCAACTGCATCCTCAGGACCTGAGACCATGCCGGGTCATCTTGCTTTTTCAATGACATGCGTCGATCGCATGTGAGCAAAGGGCATCTCCAACGTTGCCATGACCGCAGCTGACTACCCTGGCACACCAAAAACCCTCGTCCCTGGCGCTGGCGTGCGGTGCGTTCCCAGCCGGGGCTAGCTACCCGCATTCATGCAGTCCGTCCGTATGCCGTCGTTAAGAGGCTCGGTGCCCGAGGAACCAACTCCAGCGACTTAATGACGCACCAGGACGCTTGGCCTCACCGGAATGCGCTACTTAAAGCGGCAACGCCCAGCTAACCTCCACACCATAGCGCATCGTCCTCCTACATGGCACCACATCCGCCATGACCGCAAGCGCGAACGCTCTGCGGGAGAGCTTGTCTTCGGGGATGAAGCTCGAGGTCGCCGCCCTCGCTCAAGACGCTGCACAAGCGGTGGCCACACCGGCGGCCGACGAAGGGAGCACCGTCAGCCATGCGTCCTACTTGCCGCCGTCCAACGTCCGGCACCGCCGAGGTCGGGGACTCCTCCGAGGATGAGTAGGGCATGGGAGGCGGCAGGGCATGGTGTGCCAACTGGCTAGTCCGTCTCCCATGTTCTACTTTTCCTCGCCGGAGACCGCACCTTCACTTCACGGGTCTTGAACCCCGCCCCCGTGCATGGAGATCGCAGATGGAGGACGTCGGCCTCTGCCGTAGAATAGGTTTAGGGTCGGGTTTCTTTTATTTTTCTATCCTATAAAAGTTCGAAATGTAATGAAAAGCTGCCGTGTTTGCATTAATCTCGGCCGGTGTATATGAACTTTCACAATAATATAGTATATTGTAGGAGTACTAGGAAGATGCCCGTGCGTTGCACGGAAGATCAAGATCTTGTGGGAGAAAAGGATGAACGAGGGAAGGCCTTATCTGCAAATGCACATTCACGCATTTCACATCTTTCTACATCTACGGGAACCTACGAAAGGGTTAACGTAAATTGCCTGTCTCTCTCCTCCCCTGATTTTCATGGTGGTGGGCCCCTCCCTCCCCCCAATCTACAATCAATAGCTCACACATTTCATATTATGTTAATTACGTAATTGGGACTATGTAGGTGTAGCATTACTCGTCCTAAAAAACCCAACTAAGCCAACCTCCCAGCATATCGCGCAGGAAAAGACCCGGTCGCGCCGTTTTAGTCGGGATTACCGGATTACTAGTAGTAGTATCGATGGATCACGCGAAGCAACAAGTTTGTTTTTTGAGGGGGCGAAGCACCTAGTTTAAAAGGAAAAAAGGCGGTACACTCACAGCACCCCTGTCGCGGTCGCATTGCACCCCACACACGTTCGGTCCTGCACACGGCTCACGCGAACGGAATGCGCTTCGGCTTTCCTCTTCACTGACACGTGGGACTGCACTTGGAGAAACCAACCATGTGCCAAACTCCCCCCTCCCCCCCGCCTACCGCGCGAATCCTCCGCCACCCAAAAATTCCCCCCAAATCCTAGATTCAACCGCCCTTCGGCCAACTAGCCAATAATATTCCCCAAACCCCCCTCCCCCGTCCCCCTCCACTCCATTTGCTCCGCCAAAACCGCCCT
>NC_057799.1:399696433-399817787 GCF_018294505.1 Triticum aestivum
GGCGCCGTGGTTCGTCGAGGGGATGCACGGCGATCCTCTCACTCCCACCGTACGCTCTCGTAGACTGCCGTCCTCTAGCCGCGCCGCCACCGCTGGAGACGTTCTTGTGGAGGCGCACGGCGGTCAGCGCCGCCACCGGTGGCGACATTCATGTGGAGACGCACGACGGTCAGCTTCTCCCACGGTACGAGCATTCTAGACTAAGGCCCCGTGCATGTCGGTGTAGCGCTGAATGTTAGCTGATAGACGCTGTTAATCTCACTGTTTGCCGAAGTATTTTACAGTCAATATGCTCTGCTTAAGAAGCTTCCTTGCCCTGTTCTGCACTCAATCTGCTTAGCTGAGATGGCATGCCAAGGCCGATTAGTTGCTAAAATATCCTGCCATATTTTTATTGTGACGTAGATTGCCATGGTCTAGTAGCCAATCTGTCAGGTGAAATAGCTCTACACCGTTTTATACTCGATCTTTGTTGCTGCGATGGCCTTCGATAGTTCGATGGCTGTGTGCTCGGCCTCATTGACTGCTAAAACAACCTGCCATAATTTAGCACTCAAATATGTTTGCTGAATTAGCTTTACATATATTTCGTTACTTAGATCTGCTCGTCCAAATAACTTGCCATATCTTGAGACATCGACCTAGGTATTTTCTTCTGTACTTCATAAAAAAGCATATATGTTTTTCCTGTAATATCTAGTAGAAGAACTAATTTGTATGTCTAACAGGTGGACAGGACTTGGATAACTTCTGCTCGAAGATTCTCCGCTGCATATGTCGAGGGGGTTGAAAACTTCATGAACTTTATCAGAGCTGAGTACGATGGTCCGAAATCAGATGTGCTCTGCCCGTGTAGCAGTTGTATGAATTCAGTTACAAGACCCCAGTCAACTGTGCAAAATCATCTACACTTGTATGGGATGTTGGTCACATATACTAGGTGGGTTCATCATGGTGAAGTTGTGAACGTGAATGTTATTGACTACGTGGAAGCAGCAGATCACCATCTTGATCTGCCTGATGCTCAGGTGGAAGAGGAGGAGGAGGAGGTGGTGGCGGAGCCAGTGAGTTTGACCAACATTGAAACAATGCTACGAAATGCTCGTGCATTCCGTGAACTTTCACCTACAGAAGAAAAACGGTGGGCCCACATGTTGGAACAATGCAACGTGGTTGTCACCCCAGTAAATAAGCTGTCAGTATTCTCAGCTATGGTCACCTTTCTTCAGGTGAAGACATCTGAGCGGATGACCAACAAATCATTCGATGCGATGTTGGCTGCTTTCCGCAAAGCTTTCCCAGATGCGTCTGAGGTGCCACACACCTACAGTAAAATGAATAATTTCCTTCGTGCGGTTGGAATTGGATATGATATGATCCATGTTTGTAAGAATAATTGTGTTCTGTTCCGGAAGGATTATGCCAACTTAAGTGAATGCCCGAAATGCAAATCATCAAGATGGAAAGATGGTGATGCTGTGAAGACGATTCCTCATAATGTTCTGAGACATTTTCCAATTACACCAAGATTGCAGAGGTTGTTTCATGATGCTGAAACAAGAGAGGATGTACTGTGGCATTCTAGGAACCAGGAGTACAGAGATCAGAATGGAATGAGCCATCCATCACATGGTAGTGAGTGGAAAAGCTTCAATTAGAAACATGAAAAGTTTGCTGTTGACCCGAGAAACATTAGACTTGGCTTAGCTTCAGATGGATTTAACCCATTTGGCCACCAGAGCGCTACATATAGCATGTGGCCAGTGCTTGTTATCCCTTACAACATGCCACCAAATGTCTGCACCAAAGAATCAAACTACATGATGGCCTTGCTCAACCCAGGTCCAAAAAGTCTTGGAAAGGATTTTGATTTGTTCATGGAGCCTCTTGTGGAGGAACTTCAACAGCTATGGAGGGGTGTTCTCACTCGAGACCTATATAGCAGCCCACCAGCTAATTTCTTTCTGCATGCTATTATAATTTGGTGCATCCATGACTATCCGGCTTTGGGCACTATGCCAGGGAGAACGACAGATGGTTACAATTGATGTCTTCGCTGTGACAGGAATCCGCTGTCATACGCAATACTTAGCAAGATCTGTTACATTGGACACAGCCGTTTCCTTGCCAAGGACAAGCCGCATCCTAGAAAATACCAAGCATGAAAACCGTGATGCGCTAGAGAGGCTCACCGCCGATGAGTTGCAAATGGAATTAGAGAAGGTCAGGCATATTACACCACGAAACCATCCTGATAATGGTAGCGCGAAAAGGAAGCGTGGCAGGGCAGAAGAGAGATTATTGTTTACCCGCAGGTCCACTTTGTGGGACTTGGAGTACTGGAAAGATTTGGATCTGCGGCATAATCTTGATGTGATGCACATCGAGAAAAATATATGTGACAGCATTATCGGCACACTTCTTAATATTGAAGGCAAGACGAAAGATACCTTAAAATCTAGGACTGATTTGACACACCTGGGTATGAGACAGGATTTGCAGGTGCAAGATGAAGGTAAACCACGGGATACGGCACCAGCTGTGTACATCTTGGACAAGGTAAAAAGAAAAGAATTCTGCGAGGTCCCTTCACGTGTGAGATTCCCACATGGATTTGCTTCCAACCCTGAAAGGAGAGTCGGTGCAGATGGAAACAAGGTACAAGGGTTAAAAACTCGTGACTGCCACGTCCTACTTCAAAGGGTTTCACATGTTATCCTTAGAGGATTGGGCCGCCTTGACTTATACAGAGCAGTTGCAGAGTTGGGACAATTCTTCAGGGAACTCTGCAGTAGAAATATCAGGATAGATGCTTTGGAGCGTCTTAGAGACAAGATACCAACTATCCTATGCGACCTTGAGAAGATATATCCTCCAGCCTTCTTTGATGTGATGGTGCATTTGGCTGTTCATCTACCTGACGAGGCACTACTTAGAGGTCCAGTACAGTATGGATGGATGTACCCTATTGAAAGGCGGCTAGGCACTTTCAAGGGCTATGCTAGGAACAGAGCTAGACCCGAGGGTTCCATTGCAGAGGCCTACATTGCTACAGAAGTGTTGACATTCTGCTCAAAATACATTGAGACAGCTGATCAGCTTAGCAAAGAGGTGGATGAAGACAATCCCGGGCTCAATGTTTTCGATTATTCTGTTCGAGTTACAGGGAAGAGTCGACAAGAGGACAAACCTAAAGATTTGGACAAAATGGTTTGGTATGTGTTGAATAACTGTCCTGAGATACTACCTTATATCAAGTAAGTGCTAAGTACTGCAGCTTATACATCGTAATCTACTAAACTTGCAACACATTCTTATATATTTAGATGTTTGACGCGATCACTATGTTGTGCAGCATCTACAAAAAGGAGTTACTGCCGCAAAATCCAAGAAACATTGACAAACTGGTTATGGCAGGATTTGCGAAATGGTTCAAGAGCCATGTAAGCTTTTGAATTGCACTGTCAGTTTTTTAATATATTGAGTACATAAGATGATCAACTTGTCTATTTTCTAACCATAGGTTAAGAAGATGTGGGAGGATGGGCAGGCAGTTGATGATGCCCTTTACTCACTAGCAATGGGTCCTGATACTCGGGTAAGACATTATGAATCTTGCGTTGTTGGAGATGTGCGCTACAACACCCTTGCACGAGACGAAGGAAGGAAGACACAAAACAGTGCCATCATGAGCACGGATACGTATGACAAAGAGACAACTGAAATGTATGCTAACATAACAGACATTTTTCAGTTGCAGTATATCTCCAGTTTCGAGGATCATCGGTGTGTGGTTCTGTTGTGCTGTCGTTGGTATAACCTGTTTTCCAAGATCGCAAAACCCAGAGCTGATTATTATTTCAAATCCATCAATGTCAAGGCGGCGTACCAGACCAACGAGCCTTTTATTTTGGCAAATCAAGCAACACAGATATTTTTCTTGGAAGACACATTTGCACGTAGCGATGACTAGAGAGTATTGCAAAGGTTTGAGCAGAGGAATTCGTTTAATGAAGTTGCACAACAAGATGATGCTTACACTACTTCTGATGTACAAGATAACACAGATGTTCCTAATATCTTTGAGAACCATCACATCAATGATGCCGGCGAAAAGATTGCCTGTCGTGGTGTGGACATACAAGAGTTGATTAAGAAGAAGCCAACGTCCGAGGACGTTGAGGACGAAGAAGAAGATGACACCATGGGGAATTACGATTCAAACTGATACACATGGCGAAGATGTTGACGCTGCTGCTGCGGATGATGATTTCATTGCTTTTGTCGTATTTTCCTGTCAGAAGACGTTTTTTATCTACTATGTGAAATGACAACTGAAACCTGATGAACATGTTGTTTAGTATTTTCCTTTGAGAACATCACTTGTTATATATGCTGATTTGTGTTTGGTGATTGTATGACGAATAAAACATGATGACATTGTTGTTTAGTTGTACTCATATTTGGCTGTGAAACTTGAATTTGATGACATAGTTTGCTGTTGGACTGCAATTTGCTCGACGTCTTCGAATGAGAACAACTCTGACCCGACAGGGCCTCTACTAATTTATTTATTTATTACCAAAAGGCCTCTGCTATTTATTTATTTATGAGCAAAAGGGGATACCCCCTGATTTCTGTTAATAGAAATCATTAGATGTTCACAACACTACGCCCAGCCTGCTACATAGGTTTCATTCATTACTAGTTTCAGCAAAGTGCTCATGTCATAGCCACTGAATACATCACGAGTGCTACATACACTGCAAATAAAGAGACAATCATCCTACACAGCACATCGATTTTGCCCATTATCTTCACAAGCTCTTTCATCTCCTCATTGCTGTCAAGGCCGTTCAACAGCTGTTGCTTGGACATGATCAGAGGAACTGCATCTTTAACCTTCTACTCGGCATCTTCCTCTTCTATCGTTCCTTCAGTTACTTGTCCAACACCCCAACCTGCTGGTATTGGGATTCCTCGGCTAACCAAATAATCAGCATAGTTGCACTCCCCCACATCAGCAACTTCCTAGAAATACAAATCACACAAATCTTCCCTTTTCTGCACGAATCAAATTGGAAGATCATCAACCAAACTATTAAAAAATCAGTAACTGAAAGCAGCAGAACAACACTTAAACATATTATTACCCCATGATTCGGGCATTTGTAGAAGACTCGGCCAGGGTTGAGGATTGTGGTTGAGACGCGACGGATGACTCTCTATGATTTGCAGCAGTGGCACCACACCAACGGCAGCGGGTTGCGATGAGCAACCGGCTGCAGTGTGCGTGCTGGCGGGGGTGTGATAGACCCACAGGTGATGCTACAGGTGGCGACTTGGCGCATATTTGGTTGTTCCCTACTGAAGAGCAGGTGGACGAGCAGCCAGCGGACATGGTTGCTGCGGCCAGAGCTTCTGATGCTAGGTAGAGTGAGTAGAGAAGAGGAGAAGCGAACGTTGGATATGTCAGTTTCATTACTTACAGACTAGCATAGCACCATATATAGTCATAGTCTAGATTTGGATTCAAACCAGCTACAGGAGCACGTCTCTCTTTTTTCTAAAACTCAGCAACGTCTCTTTACTGGTACACTAGCTTGTTCTGTACGCCTTCTCAAGTCTTTGATTCCTCCACCTGACATCTGGGACCCACCGAAAGGGCCTCTGTATTTCGCGAAAAAAGCGTGCCCCCCGCTGACAGGTCGGACCCACCAGCTATCTTCGCACGCAAGGAAGTGCCTCCTTATTATGCACAAAAAAATGAATACTCCCCCTGCCAGCTGGAACCCAGCATAGTGGGAGGCTGACTTGTGGGCCTACCAAGTTGACGGGGACGGAGGGCTTTGTCAACTTAGTCAATATGAACGATTCTAGCTCCAATTACCGTACGATGTTCATCCAACGGCAGTAGTGCTTCTTCAACCTCTGGTCTTCCTGCTCCAACCGCCCAAACCAGCGCCGGTCGTGCCGCGTGCTCCTGCCTCCCGTGGCCGACTGTGTTGCCGTGGAGGCCTCACCACCCCCTACTACTCCCACCGCTGGCCAGGGTATCCCTCTACTCACCCAAACCCCCTGTTATTCTGCGGCGACGGCAGCCTCACACCGCAGCCGAACCAGTGAACCCTCGTACTCCTCTCTGCGTGGGCATCCACTGCCGTGTCTTCCCCGGCTCCGCGTCGTCCCCTTCCTAGGCCTCGCCGTCGTCCACCGCCTTGGTGCTCTCGGCGCGGCATGGTCAATGTGGTCAATGACCGACTTCCATCGGAAGAGTATTGTACGTGGAGAGGCTGACAGCTGGGTCCCCGGCCGCAGCTGGGTCCACGGCCAGAGCCTAGTTTTTTTGTGATTTGCCAAGTAAGTCGCTTTGTCAGGCCTGTTGGGCTGCAAATCTTTCAAGACGAGGAGAGCTTCATTCGGCTGGCCGAGAAAATGGCCTATCAGTAATGAGAATGGGTTGTACATTTTTAAAACACATCAAACCGGCAATTAGTTTCAAATTTCTTTTTTTCATTTCGAGATTTTAAACTGCATTGATTTTAATGGTTGGACAATTTGTTGGATTTTATATTGATATACATTTTTTTTAAAATCAGTTTGAACGTGACTCGAAATTTCGCGATTAAAAACAGTTCGAACCGCACCGAAATATGCAAAATCTCGTATAATTTTTTAACCATGGCCACAATATGGGCTGTAATGCTAACAAAAAGAATATGGACTCCAAAAAAACCTTAAGAATTAGCAAATGGGCTGTAAATTATTAGAAATAATGGCAGATGGGCTGTATGATGTTTTCCACATATTTAAGGTTTCCTAAAAAAAAGGTTGACGCACAAGAAGTGACTGTTGGATGTCCATCCAACGGCCGTCGTGCTTCTTCAATCTCTGCTCTTCCTGCTCCAGCCGCTCAAACAAGCACCAGCGGGACTGCCTACTCTCTCCTCCCCGCGGCCGGCTGTGCTGCCGCGCAGGCCTCACCGCCCCATCATACTCCCATCGCTGGCCTAGCCATCCCTCTATTCACCCGCACCTGCTGTTATTCTCTGGCGACAGCAGACGAACCAGTAAACCCTCGCACAGTCGTACTCCCCTCCACATGGGAAACCACTGCCGAGTCTTCCCTGCCTCCATGTCGTTCCCTTCCTAGGCCTTGCCGTTGTCCACCGCCCTGGTGCTCTCGGCGCGGCCTGGTCAACGTGGTCAACGACCGACATGCATCTGAAGTGGACTGTACGTGGAGAGGCTGACAGCTGGGTCCATGGCCACACGCAAGGAAATGCCTCCTTATTACGCGCAAAATAATGATTCCTCCACCTGACATCTGGGACCCACCGAAAGGGCCTGTGTATTTCACGAAAAAATGTTACCGCCGCTAACAGCTTGGACCCACATGATATATCTTCGCACGCAAGGAAGTGCCTCCTTATTACGCACAAAAAAATGAATACTCCCCCTGCTAGCCGGGACCCAGTATAGTGGCAGGCTGACTTGTGGGCCTACTAAGTTGACGGGGACGGAGGGCTTTGTCAACCTAGTCAATACGCACGATTCTAGCTCTAGTGACCGTACAATGTCCATATAACAGCCGTAGTGCTTCTTCAACCTCTGGTCTTCTTGCTCCAGCCGCCCAAACCAGCGCCGGTCGTGCCTTGTGCTCCTGCCTCCCGTGGCCGGCTGCGATGCGGCGGAGGCCTCACCGCCCCTACTACTCCCACCGCTGGCCAGGCCATCCCTGTACTCACCCACACCCCCTGTTATTCTGCGGCGACGGCAGCCTCACACCGCAGCGAACCAGTGAACCCTCATACTCCTCTACGCGTGGGCATCCACTGCCGCGTCTTCCCCGGCTCCCGTCGTCCCCTTCCTAGGCCTTGCCGTCGTCCACCGCCCTGGTGCTCTCGGCGCGGCGTGGTCAACATGGTCAAGGAACGGCTTCCATTGGACGTGGACTGTACGTGGAGAGGCTGACAGTTGGGTCCACGGCCGCAGCAAGGAAGTGCCTCCTTATTACGCGCAAAATATTATTCCTCCACCTGACAGCGGGGACCCACCGGACGGGCCACCCTATTTCGCAAAAAAAACGTTTCCGCTTGACTGCTGGGACCCACCAGCTACATCTTCGCATGCAAGGAAGTGCGTCCGGGAAAAAAAATGATTCGCCCCCCTGACTGCTGGGACCCACCAGCTACATCTTTGCAGGCAAGGAAGTGCCTGACAGTCGGGACCCACCTGGTCGAAGCATACGTAGCGTTGTCATTCTGGTCGCGAACGTGTACCTACATACTGGTCGATGTAGAGGCGCGCACGTAGCATGTACATGTACGTACAGCGGCCAGGGTACAAGAAAGTAAATACGGCCACGTACGTACATACGGGCGGGGTCTCGGACGCCTACTCGCGCGTACGTACGACCATGGCTCGTGTACATGGCTAGGTCGGAACGGAGAAACAACGTCGTCGTCGTGTTCATGGGGAGCCAACCGGCTGGGTCAGAACGGAATGCGTTGTCGTGTTCATCGGGAGGACTTGGACGGAACAGCCCGTGGAAACGAGGCCCGGCGTCCCGCGGAATGGAGGAAACAGCCTTGTGTTCGACCAGCCACGTTCGAAACGGGATCCTGTTTATCGGCAGGGGTCTGGCGTACCGCAAAACGGAGGAAACGGACCTCATACCGTCGAAACAGGGGTCCTGTTGATTGGGAGGGGTGTGGCGTACCGCAAAACGGAGGAAACGGACTTGTGTTGGAGCGCTACGGTCAAAACAGGGGTCCTGTTCATCGGGAGGGGTGTGGCGTACCGCAAAACGGGACTCCACGGGATACTGTTCATCTCCACCGTCGACCCCCTCCAGCCTCCACGGGCTACTATTCATCCACCGTCGAACTCCTCCAGCCTCCACCTGCGACTGTTCTCACGGGCTCCTGTTCATCCAGCCTCCACCGCACACTACTCCACCGGCTACTGTTCAACCAGCCCTCTCCACGGGCTCCTGTTCAACCACCCCTCCACGGGCTAATGTTCATCCAGCCCTCCACTGTCTACTGTTTATCCGGCCCTCCACGGGGTGGTCCTGTTCATCCAGCCCTCCACGGGGTCGTGTTCATCCAGCCCCAACCGGCTCGAGCGATCGGGGTCCTGTTCATCTAGAGGCAACACCACGGGGTCCTATTCATCCACCCCCACCGGGAACTATTCATCCAAAGCCCCCAGCAACGCTCGCTGTTCATCCAGAGGCAACACCACAGGGTCCTGTTCATCCACCCCCAACGGGAACTCTTCATCCAAACCCCCCAGCAACGCTCACTGTTCATCCAGAGGCAGCATCGATTGGCTTCAGTTAGCAGCAGTAGCGAAGGAATCGCTCGATCAGGTTTAGTTAACAGCCATCGATCGATCGCTCGGGTTCAGTAACGTGTAGCCTGCAGTGCAATCACTCGGGTTCAGTTAGAGCCCAACACCTCGCACCCACGCGCGTGCGTGTACGAGAGAAACGCGCATCACTCGGCCCCGACCACCCATCGTAACCGGGAACACCCCGATATTTTCCTCGCCCTCGCTTCTACCAAAGTTTTTTCTGTCATGGACGGCCCAAAGAATGTCATGCGGCTGCATCTCCAGCCCGCCCAGGACGAAAAGCCCATTTTCTGTCATGATTTTTTTTCATAGAAGTAGGACCCCACCACATCTATGTTGATACCAGGTTTTGTCACAATTATCGTCATTGAGTTGTCATAAGTATGACAGAAAAAAATTTCGTTCAGCCCAAAATGTCACGGATGTGTCTTCTTTTTGTAGTGTAATAAAAGTGGATAGCTTTTGTCAACAAGAAAGTAATTTGTCCCTAGGAAATCGATAGCAAGTACCAGTAATCATTCTTGCAATTATATATGTGGGAGAGGCATGAGCTAACATACTTTCTCTACTTGGATCATATGCACTTATGATTGGACCCCTAGCAAGCATCTGTAACTACTAAAGATCATTAAGGTCGTGAAACCCAACCATAGCATTAAGTATCAAGTCCTGTTTATCCCATACGCAACAACCCACCTACTCGGGTTTAAGCTTTTGTCACTCTCGCAACCCACCATAAGCAAATCATGAATGTATTGCAACACCCTATAGCGGGGGGCCCTCACGTTTGCGCGAGACGGAGGGCACTGTAGGACAGCACCATAAATAAAATATACAATCATACAAACCAAGATCACGATTAACCCATAGGACAAAACGGATCTACTCAAACATCATAGGATAGCCAAATATCATTGGGAAAAAATATATGGAGTTGAGCACCATGTTTAAGTAGAGATTACAGCGGGGAGAAGGAGTGTTACACTGCTGCATATAGTGGGAGAGAGTTGGTGTTGACGGTAGTGAGATTGTTGATGCAGATCGCCGTCACGATCCTAGCCCTGGCGGCACTCCGGCGCCACTGGGAGATAGGGGGAGAGAGCCCCCTCCTTCTTCTTCTTCCTTGGCCTCCCCCCTAGATGGGAGGAGAGTTCCCCCTCTAGTCCATGGCCTCCATTGCGGCGGAGGGGCGGGAGCCCCTCCGAGATTGGATCCCCCTCTCTGTTCTCTTCTGTTTCGCGTTCCCTAGATCTGGCCACAAACCGTTTCTTATATTCTGGGAGATCCGTAACTCCGATTGCGCTGAGATTTTCACACAATTTTTTCCAGATACAAGCATCCTTGTGCCCGAAGTAGAGCTCCAACTGACGTTCGAGGAGGGCACGACCCACCACCATGCGCCTGTGGCACACCCTGGTGTCTTGTGGGCTTTGTGGGCCTCCGTTTGTGGTGATTCCAACTCCCTAAAATCACATATATTACAAAATAATTCTCCGTAAAATTTTATTGCATTTGGACTTCGTTTGGTATGGATTTTCTGCGATACACAAAACATGCAAAAAACAGGAACTGGCACTGGCCACTGGATTAATAGGTTAGTCCAATAAATCAAATAAAAAGGTGCCAAAAATATGTGAAAGTTATATAATATTGGCATGAAACAATCAAAAATTATAGATACGATGGAGACGTATCAGGCAGCGGCGCAGTCCTCGGCGTAGTGTAGTGTGATGTCTACTATGCAACCTTCTTCTTGTAGACGTTGTTGGGCCTCCAAGTGCAGAGGTTTGTAGGACAGTAGCAAATTTCCCTCAAGTGGATGACCTAAGGTTTATCAATCCGTGGGAGGCGTAGGATGAAGATGGTCTCTCTCAAACAACACTGCAACCAAATAGCAAAGAGTATCTTGTGTCCCCAACACACCCAATACAATGGTAAATTGTATAGGTGCACTAGTTCGGCGAAGAGATGGTGATACAAGTGCAATATGGATGGTAGATATAGGTTTTTGTAATCTGAAAATATAAAAACACCAAGGTACCTAATGAAAAAAGTGAGCGTAAACGGTATTGCAATGCTAGGAAACAAGGCCTAGGGTTCATACTTTAACTAGTGCAAGTTCTCTCAACAATAATAACATAATTGGATCATATAACTATCCCTCAACATGCAACAAAGAGTCACTCCATAGTCACTAATAGCGGAGAACAAACGAAGAGATTATGGTAGGGTATGAAACCACCTCAAAGTTATTCTTTCCGATCAATCCATTGGGCTATTCCTATAAGTGTCACAAACAACCCTAGAGTTCATAGTAAAATAACACCTTAAGACACACATCAACCAAAACCCTAATGTCACCTAGATACTCCAATGTCACCTCAAGTATCCGTGGGTATGATTATACGATATGCATCACACAATCTCAGATTCATCTATTCAACCAACACATAGAACCTCAAAGAGTGCCCCAAAGTTTCTACCGGAGAATCAAGACGAAAACGTGTGCCAACCCCTATGCATAGGTTCATGGGCGGAACCCGCAAGTTGGTCACCAAAACATACATCAAGTGAATCACGTGATATCCCATTGTCACCACAGATATGCACGGCAAGACATATATCAAGTGTTCTCAAATCATTAAAGACTCAATCCGATAAGATTACTTCAAAGGGAAAACTCAATCCATTACAAGAGAGTAGATGGGGAGAAGCAACATAAGATCCAACTATAATAGCAAAGCTCGTGATACATCAAGATCGTGCCAAATCAAGAATACAAGAGAGAGAGAGAGAGAGAGAGAGAGATCAAACACGTAGCTACCGGTACATACCCTCAGCCCCGAGGATGAACTACTCCCTCCTCGTCATGGAGAGCGTCAGGATGATGAAGATGGCCACCGGTGAGGGATCCCCCCTCCGGCAGGGTGCCGGAACAGGGTCCCGATTGGTTTTTGGTGGCAATAGAGGCTTGCGGCGCCGGAACTCCCGATCTATTCTGTTCCCCGATGGTTTTAGGGTATCTGGATATATATAGGTAGAAGAAATACGTCAGGGGAGCCACGGGGGGCCCACGAGGGTGGAGGGCGTGCCCAGGGGGGTGGGCGCGCCCCCTGCCTCGTGCCTTCCTCGTTGCTTTCTTGACGCGGACTCCAAGTCCCTCAGGTTGCTTTCTTCCCAAAAATACCTTCTCCATAAGGTTTCATTCCGTTTCGATTCCGTTTGATATTCCTTTTCTTCGAAACACTGAAACAAGGGAAAAACAGGAACTTGCACTGGGCTCTGGGTCAATAGGTTAGTCCCAAAAATAATATAAAAGTGCGTAGTAAAGCCCATGAAACATCCAAGTTGGATAACATAAAAGCATGAATACTTCATAAATTATAGATACGTTGGAGACGTATCATAGTGCACTTGGCGTCCCTATTGGGTGTGCGCGCAACACCCACCACACGCTCCGCCGCCGCTACCCGTCGGCAGCTGTTGCCGGCCGCCGTTGCCGCCACGCCACCGTCGAAAGCTAGCGCCATCGCCCTCTCCACTGCCGCGGCCCGAAGGCGGGAGGTGGCCGTCGTGTCCTCCACCCCACTTCCGGCCACCGTGGCCATCACCCGCTCCGCCACCGCAGCCTGAAGGCGGGAGGTGGTGGTCATGGCCGCCACCCCATCGTCGGCTGCCGTGGCCGCCAGCCCACCATCGACCGCCGGGGTCATCAGCCGCTCCACCACCGCCTCAGAGGCGGGAGGCGGAGGTGGATGCCCGCACGTGCGTCAGCGACCTTGCGCGCTACACCGACTTCCCGCGGGAGGAAGAGGAGCGCCTCGTCGAGCACGCAAAGAGCCTTACCGCCGCCGTGGCCACGGCACACGTCGCCTCGGAGGCGAGGAATCAGGAGATCTATGAGGAGAACCACCGCTTCGAGAGGGGTCATCTGGAGCGGCAAAGAGCGTTCGAGGTGAGCGTCGCTGAAGGTGCAGTAGCGGCAGGCACCGTATTGCAGTTGTCCAGCTCGTCAGTAGGGTCCTCCTCCTCTGCCTCTTACCGAGCATGCTCGGCAGAGGATAGGCTGCCGGAAGAAGTACAAAGCCCCTCCGTAGTAGTAGTAGTATTTAGGGGCTATTTTGTTCGGTTCATCTGACTATATATGTGGTAGAACTGTACAACGTACTTAAAATTAGCTAGTGTATAGAGTAGAACTGGCTATTTGAGTACGTGGTTGGCAACAATTGGTGAAAAGTTTGGTCGATTCAGTTGTCGAGTTGAACTGTTTGTATAAATAACGACTGCTTAATCTACGAATGAAATCTATGCTTAATTACTGAATTTTATGTGCAAAAATTAGATACTGCTAGTGATTTTTAGCTTCATATTTTGAAAAATCGCAGTGTTACAAGGTCGACAAATGGCAATGTTACTAGATCAACAAATGCCAATCTTCCAGTTTGACAAATGGCAACATACCCAATATGACAGATGCAAATACCCAATTGTTTGTAAGTGGTTGCACACGGGTCATCCAAAAGAACCGTTTGTGTTGAAGAGATGCACAAATCCTGCTCTCACTTTGCATACGGGTGTTCTATCTAAAACGTTTGTGATCAAGAGCTGCACAAATCCTGCTCGGCACATTTTCCCTTGGCTTCCTTGGGAAACTGTCAGTTTGCATATGGGTGTTCTAACTAAAACGTTTGCGATGAGTATTTTATATTTAAAAACCATTGACTTTTTTCCAAAAGAAAATCATTTGGTAAGTCTGTACATTAAGAGAGAAAAACGCAAGTTCGCTCAAACCATATCTTTCATTCAGTCATACTGTGAATTTATATTCATATGAACGAGATACAGTATTAAACCAAAGAAAAAAACTATTTCTGGCGGAGGCGGCGTGCTGCGCCGTCGTTGTCATTGTCGTCCTCCGGGACGCCGTTGTTGAAGTCTTCAATGCAGCACAGAATGTTCTTCACTTGTAAATCAAACATCATGTCGTCGCGCGATTGACGGGCGGGGAGTGGTAGGACGGCAGCTGGCGGCGCTGAGAGGTAGCGGTCGACGACTGTGTCCCGTGCCGCTCAAGGGGGAGCACGCACGGGCACGGGCGCGGTGGGTGCAACCAAACGCGTGGGGACCGGCGCCCCGGTGGGTGGAGGGGCGCGCACGGGCATGGGCTTGGTCGTTGGCGCTGGCATGTACACGAGCTCGTCCACGGAGACCTCGCTGACGCCCGCGGCTTCTAGCTCTGCGATAGTGCTCGGTGACCAGCCCGTCAATACTATGGGGATGGTCAATAGCGCGGGCGCGGGGATGGGAGCTGGGACGGGAGCGGGGGCAGCAACCGCCGCTGCCATCTCATTCTAGGCCATGTCCATGAGGCCCCATTCCTCCTTATTTTCTATCTCCTCCGGCTCGGAGTCGACTTCACCAAACTTGAAGACTGGTGGCAGATGATCCTTCCGCGCCATGGTATTGGTGGAGGTCTGCGGGAGGGAGGGGAGGGAATGGGAGGCAAACAGTAATGCCGCCCGTATTAAGAAGCGGCTCGGGCGCCATTAATGGAGAGGAAGGCGGGCGGCCATCAAAGTCAAAGGGCTAGCTTCCCAGTGAGCATGCGCAGCGTACAACTTGCACGCTTCCCAGTGAGCCTACGCATTGGAGGACAGCTTGCACGCCTCTCGGTCAGCCTGCGTGCCGGACTACACTCGCACGCCTCATGTTCAGTCAAGTAGATGTCCGCACGACACCTCCTATAGCCATTAAAATGAAGACACGTGGCGTCACGTGAATGGTTAACATAACGCACACGATTCGAATTTTACAAAGATTTCCGATGTTAGAGTGACAGCTATTTGTTTAAAAATGCCTTTGTTGGCTGTTATTCGAGTGCGCCTTCTCTCAAAATGGACACGAAAAAATACCACTGCATGTCAGGTGCCATTCCATGATAGCATGCCAAGTTTCATGAATTTCAGACGTGTTTTGGATTTGCTAGAATTAAAAAATAAAGTATCTCAACATTTTGCCGGCAATCAACGGTGCCCTGGTGTTTGAAATTCATTCCCATTTCTTGTATGGGACCTAAGCATGCACCCAAGGACAAAGATTTGATTTTTCAACCAATTTATATGCACTGGAGCATGTGCATGTAGTTCAAATTTGAATTATGCACATAAATGCATTGAAAACACAATTAATGCATAAAAATGTCCAATCAAACCCCGAAAAATCCCAAAAATTGACACAACACTCCTGTTGTTCTATGTTGACACGAGAAAATTTTTGAAAGCAATAAGAGGCAATGGATATGTTTCATCCCCAAAGGGGGGACGTTCCCTACCGGAACCATCATGCTTGTTGTGAGAAGCTCTGGTTTGTGAGAAGCATATACCCAAACCTACCCCAAATGGGACAACAATTCTACCACGGCGTGTTGATGCCGCTCCATGATAGCATGCCAAGTTTCATGAATTTCAGACGAGTTTTGGATTTACTAGAATTTAAAAACCAGGTATCTCAATGTTTGCAGCCGAGTGATGGTGGCAGGGTGTTTCAAATTCATTCCCATTTCTTGCATGGGACTTAAGCATGCACCCAAGGACAAAGATTTGATTTTTCAACCAATTTATATGCACTGGAGCATCTTCATGTAGTTCAAATTTGAATTTTGCACATAAATGCATTGAAAACTCAATTAATGCATAAAAATTTCAAACGAACCTTGAAAAATCCCAAAAATTGACACAACACTCCTGTTGTTCTATGTTGACACGAGGAAAATTTTGAAAGCAATAAGTGGCAATGGATATCGTTTCGTCCCCAAAGGTGGGACATTCCCTACCGAAACCATCATGCTTGTTGTGAGAAGCTCTGGTTTGTGAGAAGCATATACCCAAACCTGCCCCAAATGGGACAAAATTTTTACCACGGCATGTTGACGCTGCTCCATGATAGCATGCAAAGTTTCATGAATTTCAGACGAGTTTTGGATTTACTAGAATTTAAACACCAGGTATCTCAATGTTTGCGGCCGAGTGACTGTGGCAGGGTGTTTGACATTCATTCCATTTTCTTGCATGGGACCTAAGCATGCAACCAAGGACACAAATTTGAATTTTCAACCAATTTATATGCATTAGAGCATGTGCATGTAGTTCAAATTTGAATTATGCACATAAATGCATTGAAAACTCAATTAATGCATAAAAATGTCCAAACAAACCCCGAAAAATCCCAAAACTTGACACACCACTATCGGCATTCTAGGACCTGGGGTGCCCAGACTTGCCTGCCTGCGGCCCGTGGCGTGGCTCCACTAACGGCCTGGTACGACGCAGCTTCGGTAGCAGCAGCCCAAGACCCTCGCGAGGGGCCAAGCCTCGTGAGGCGGATGACACCAAGACCTCCCTGGGGGCAGTCTCACTAGGCTGGCTCCCGAGAAGCGGAGATATCTATGCAAGGGACACCTCGCGAGGTTCACATGACGTGAGCCGTGAGGACCAAGGCCAGGCGGGTGCCAGCGGCCGCAATGTACCAGTTTCCTCTTTGGTGCTAAAGAGGCAAGCACGGGCAAGGAATCCCGAGGCATCAGGCAAAGGTTTCCATATCGGTGCAACAAGACCAAGACCAGTAGGACGGAGGTCACCACGGAGCCCACAGCAGCATCACCACCAGAGCCTTTGGCAGGCGAAGACCACCTTTTGTCAGGATAGCTTGTACTAGTTGTCCCCCTTCAAACTTGGCCGTTGTGGGATCCCTTCCCGCCTAACATTTGGGAAGAGGACCAGGGCCTCTATAAATAGGACTAGCCACCACCATAGGAAGGGAGGGACTGATTTGGGATTGGATCCGTTCCATCCTCACATCCACCAGCTCATCGAGCTCAAGAACACCTCTCCTCCTGAGGCTGTTCATCCGCTGTACTAGTTCATCCTCAGACGTCGAGGCAATCCGCCACCACACTGGAGTAGGGTATTACACCACGTGGTGGCCCGAACCAGTATAAACCCCTGTGTCTCTTGTTCTTTGGGTTCATCTAGCTAGGCCATGGGATCGTTGAGCGAGCGAGCTAGGGAGGGAGATTTCTTCGTGCGCACCCGAGAGTTCGAACCTCACAAGGGTTTTCCGGAACCCGTAATCCGACATTTGGCATGCCAGGCAGGGGTGCACCAAAGCTTCGCCTCTCTGCTTGCTTCGTCTCTCCGTCCGGCTCCCATGGCAGGCACCACTCCTCTGACAGGATCGACGGGCACGCGCGGGGGCGTCATGGGCCTCCGGGCCTTCACCCCCGCCTTGCGGCAAGTGCAGTGGGCGCGCAAGTTCAAGCTGGAGATGCCGCCTCGCTATGACAGCGCGGCGGATCCAGCGGCCTTCCTGCTGGCATACAAGGAGGCCGTTCTGGAAGCTGGGGGCGACGACAAGGTCATGGCCAACTGGCTCCCCATGGCCCTCGTTGGCGTGCCGCGCGCCTTGTTGCTCAACCTGCCTGAGTCCTCTGTGGCCTCCTCGGAGGAGCTACGTGACCTTTTCATCGCGCGCTTCGCGTCACCGGCGCCCCCCGCTGTCGCAGCCCTCCTGGGTGGTTCGCAGGCACCGCCCTTGGATCACCACATCAAGCAGTTCATCCGCCAGATAGGCGCCGCGCGTGTACAGCAGGCGGCACCCAAGGCTGACCTCACCTTCAACTCAGGGGACCACCCGGCGACCACCGCAGGCTTGGGTGCGGTCCCGATGCACTGCACACCCACCATCTACAATGTAGCAGTTACCAAGACCCTCATCGACGGAGGAGCCGACCTCAACGTGCTCTCTGTGGCGGCCTTCAGCTTGCTCCACGTGCCACTCGGCCATACCAAGCCCTTCTCCGGAGTTGGTGGTGGATCCACCAGCCCCCTAGGGCAGATCCGCCTCCCCATCACCTTCGGCACCGCGACAACTACCGCACTGAGCTTATCGACTTTGACATCGCCCGCATCGGCCTCCCGTACAACGCCATCCTCGGGTACCCTGCCCTGGCTCAGTTCATGGCAGCAACCCATCCCGCCTACAACCTCATGAAGATGCCGGGAAGAAGCTGTGTCCTTACCGTGGCCGGAGACACCAAGGAGGACCTGGCGGCCCTCAGGCTCGCCTTCAGGACAACGGTGGCAGCTCGCCCCACTGAGGAAGCAGTATCTGGGGCCCAGGGGGATGCGCCGGCGAAGAAGAAGCAGTTATTCTCGCAAGATCGGGCCAAGACGACGCAAGTACCGGTCAATAATGATGGGGCCTCGGGAGCCACCTTCACCATAGGCGCCCACCTCGACCCAGACCAAGAAGAGGCACTGGTGAAATTCCTGCGCGCGAACAAGGAGGTATTCTCCTGGGAGCCCAAGCAGTTGGTGGGGGTCCCAAGGGGAGTAATCGAGTGTTGGGGAACGTAGTAATTTCAAAAAATTTCCTACGCACACGCAAGATCATGGTGATGCATAGCAACGAGAGGGGAGAGTGTTGTCCACGTACCCTCGTAGACCGACAGCGGAAGCGTTATCACAACGCAGTTGATGTAGTCGTACGTCTTCACGATCCGACCGATCAAGTACCGAACGTACGGCACCTCCGAGTTCTACACATGTTCAGCTCGATGACGTCCCTCGAACTCCGATCCAGCCGAGTGTTGAGGGAGAGTTTCGTCAGCACGACGGCGTGGTGACGATGATGATGTTCTACCGACGCAGGGCTTCGCCTAAGCTCCGCAACAATATTATCAAGGTGTAATATGGTGGAGGGGGGCACCGCACACGGCTAAAATATCGTATATCAAGTGTGTCCATGGGGTGCCCCCCTGCCCCCGTATATAAAGGGGCAAGGGGAGGCCGCCGGCCCAGGGAGGAGAGGCGCGCCAGAAGGGGGAGTCCTACTCCCGGTCCTTTCCTTGTTGGAATAGGAGAAGGGAAGGGGGAAGGAGAAAGAAGGAAGGGGGCGCCTCCCTTCCCTAGTCCAATTCGGACCAGATCATGGGGAGGGGCGCGGCCACCTTTTGAGGCCTTTCTCTCCTTTCCCGTATGGCCCATTAAGGCCCAATACGAATTCATGTAACTCTCCGGTACTCCGAAAAATACCCGAATCACTCGGAACCTTTCCGAAGTCCGAATATAGTCGTCCAATATATCGATATTTACGTCTCGGCCATTTCGAGACTCCTCGTCATGTCCCCGATCTCATCCGGGACTCCGAACTCCTTCGGTACATCAAAACTCAATAAAACTGTCATCGTAACGTTAAGCGTGCGGACCCTTCGGGTTCGAGAACTATGTAGACATGACCGAGACACCTCTCCGGTCAATAACCAATAGCGGGACCTGGATGCCCATATTGGCTCCCACATATTCTACAAAGATCTTTATCGGTCAGACCGCATAACAACATACGTCGTTCCCTTTGTCATCGGTATGATACTTGTCCGAGATTCGAGCGTCGGTATCTCGATACCTAGTTCAATCTCGTTACTGGCAATTCTCTTTACTCGTTCCGTAATACATCATCCCGCAACTAACTCATTAGTCACAATGCTTGCAAGGCTTATAGTGATGTGCATTATCGAGTGGGCCCAGAGATACCTCTCCGACAATCGGAGTGACAAATCCTAATCTCGCAATACGCCAACCCAACAAGTACCTTTGGAGACACCTGTAGAGCACCTTTATAATCACCCATTTACGTTGTGACGTTTGGTAGCACACAAAGTGTTCCTCCGGTAAACGGGAGTTGCATAATCTCATAGTCATACGAACATGTATAAGTCATGAAGAAAGCAATAGCAACATACTAAACGATCGGGTGCTAAGCTAACGGAATGGGTCATGTCAATCACGTCATTCTCCTAATGAGGTGATCCCGTTAATCAAATGACAACTCATGTCTATGGCTAGGAAACATAACCATCTTTGATTAATGAGCTAGTCAAGTAGAGGCATACTAGTGACACTCTGTTTGTCTATGTATTCACACATGTATTATGTTTCCGGATAATACAATTCTAGCATGAATAATAAACATTTATCATGATATAAGGAAATAAAAAATACTTTATTATTGCCTCTAGGGCATATTTCCTTCAGTCTCCCACTTGCACTAGAGTCAATAATCTAGTTCACATCGCCATGTGATTTAACATCAATAGTTCACATCACCATGTGATTAACACCCATCACATCGCCATGTGATTTAACATCAATAGTTCACATCACCATGTGATTAACACCAATAGTTCACATCGTCATGTGACCAACACCCAAAGGGTTTACTAGAGTCAGTAATCTAGTTCACATCGCTATGTGATTAACACCCAAAGAGTACTAAGGTGTGATCATGTTTTGATTGTGAGATAATTTTAGTCAACGGGTCTGTCACATTCAGATCCGTAAGTATTTTGCAAATTTCTATGTCTACAATGCTCTGCACGGAGCTACTCTAGCTAATTGCTCCCACTTTCAATATGTATCTAGACCGAGACTTAGAGTCATCTAGATTAGTGTCAAAACTTGCATCGACGTAACCCTTTACGACGAACCTTTTGTCACTTTCATAATCGAGAAACATATCCTTATTCCACTAAGGATAATTTTGACCACTGTCCAGTGATCTACTCCTAGATCACTATTGTACTCCCTTGCCAAAATCAGTGTAGGGTATACAATAGATCTGGTATACAGCATGGCATACTTTATAGAACCTATGGCCAAGGCATAGGGAATGACTCTCATTCTCTTTCTATCTTCTTCCGTGGTCGGGCTTTGAGTCTTACTCAATTTCATACCTTGTAACACAGGCAAGAGCTCTTTCTTTGACTGTTCTATTTTGAACTACTTCAAAATCTTGTTAAGGTATGTACTCATTGAAAAACTTATCAAGCGTCTTCATCTATCTCTACAGATCTTGATGCTCAATATGTAAGCAGCTTCACCGAGGTCTTTCTTTGAAAAACTCCTTTCAAACACTCCGTTATGCTTTGCAGAATAATTCTACATTATTTCCGATCAACAATATGTCATTCACATATACTTATCAGAAATGCTGTAGTGCTCCCACTCACTTTCTTGTAAATACAGGCTTCATCGCAAGTCTGTATAAAACTATATCCTTTGATCACCTTATCAAAGCGTATATTCCAACTCCGAGATGCTTGCACCAGTCCATAGATGGATCGCTGGAGCTTGCATATTTTGTTAGCACTTTTTAGGATTGACAAAACCTCCTGGTTGCATCATATACAACTCTTCTTTAATAAATCCATTAAGGAATGCAGTTTTGTTTATCCATTTGCCATATTTCATAAAATGCGGCAATTGCTAACATGATTCAGACAGATTTAAGCATAGATACGAGTGAGAAACTCTCATCGTAGTCAACACCTTGAACTTGTCGAAAACCTTTTTGCGACAATTCTAGCTTTGTAGATAGTAACACTACTATCACTGTCTTCCTCTTGAAGATCCATTTAATCTCAACACTTTGTTCTCATACATGGATCTCATCTCAGATTTCATGGCCTCAAGCCATTTTGCGGAATCTGGGCTCACCATCGCTTCTTCATAGTTCGTAGGTTCGTCATGGTCTAGTAACATAACCTCCAGAATAGGATTATCGTACCACTCTGGTGCGGATCTTACTCTAGTTGACCTACGAGGTTTGGTAGTAACTTGATCTGAAGTTACATGATCATCATCATTAACTTCCTCACAAATTGGTGTAGGAGTCACAGGAACAGATTTCTGTGATGAACTACTTTCCAATAAGGGAGCAGGTACAGTTACCTCATCAAGTTCTACTTTCCTCCCACTCACTTCTTTCGAGAGAAACTCCTTCTCTAGAAAGGATCCATTCTTAGCAACGAATGTCTTGCCTTCGGATCTGTGATAGAAGGTGTACCCAACTGTCTCCTTTGGGTATCCTATGAAGACACATTTCTCCGATTTGGGTTTGAGCTTATTAGGATGAAACCTTTTCACATAAGCATCGCAACCCCAAACTTTAAGAAACGACAACTTTGGTTTCTTGCCAAACCACAGTTCATAAGACGTCGTCTCAACGGATTTAGATGGTACCCTATTTAACGTGAATGTAGCTGTCTCTAATGCATAACCCCAAAACGATAGTGGTAGATCGGTAAGAGACATCATATATCGCACCATATCTAATAAAGTACGGTTACGATGTTCGGACACACCATTACACCGTGGTGTTCCAGGTGGCGTAAGTAGTGAAACTATTTCACATTGTTTTAACTGAAGGCCAAACTCGTAACTAAAATACTCTTCTCCACGATCAAATCGTAGAAACTATATTTTCTTGTTACGATGATTTTCGCTTCACTCTGAAATTATATGAACTTTTCAAATGTTTCAGACTTCTGTTTCATTAAGTAGATATACCCATGTCTGCTCAAATCATCTGTGAAGGTCAGAAAATAATGATACCTGCTATGAGCCTCAATATTCATCGGGCCACATACATCTGTATGTACGATTTCCAACAAATATGTTGCTCTCTCCATAGTTCCGGAGAATGGCGTTTTAGTCATCTTGCCAATGAGGCACGGATCGCAAGCATCAAGTGATTCATAATCAAGTGATTCCAAAATCCCATCAGTATGGAGTTTCTTCATGCGCTTTACACCAATATGACCTAAACGGCAGTGCCACAAATAAGTTGCACTATCATTATTAACTTTGCATCTTTTGGCATCAATATTATGATTATCTGTATCACTACGATCGAGATCCAACAAACCATTTTCGTTGGTGTGTATGACCATAGAAGGTTTTTATTCATGTAAACAGAACAACAATTGTTCTCTAACTTAAATGAATAACCGTATTGCAAAAAACATGATCAAATCATATTCATGCTCAACGCAAACACCAAATAACACTTATTTAGTTTCAACACTAATCCCGAAAGTACAGGGAGTGTGCGATGATGATCATATAAATCTTGGAACTACTTCCAACACACATCGTCACCTCGCCTTTTACTAGTCTCTGTTTATTCTGCAACTCCCGTTTCGAGCTACTACTCTTAGCAACTGAACCAGTATCAAATACCGAGGGGTTGCTATAAACACTAGTAAAGTACAAATCAATAACATGTATATCCAATATACCTTTCTTCACTTTGCCATCCTTCTTACCACCAAATAGTTGGGGTAGTTCCGCTTCCAGTGACCAGTCCCTTTGCAGTAGAAGCACTTAGTCTCAGGCTTAGGACCAGACATAGGCTTCTTCACTTGAGCAGCAACTTGCTTGCCTTTCTTCTTGAAGTTCCCCTTCTTCCCTTTGCCCTTTTCTTGAAACTAGTGGTCTCGTCAACCATCAACACTTGATGTTTTTCTTGATTTCTACCTTCGTCGATTTCAGCATCACGAAGAGCTCGGGAATTACTTTCGTCATCCCTTGCATACTATAGTTCATCACGAAGTTCTACTAACTTGGTGATGGTGACTAGAGAATTCTGTCAATCACTATTTTATCTGGAAGATTAACTCCCACTTGATTCAAGCGATTGTAGTACCCAGACAATCTGAGCACATGCTCACTAGTTGAGCGATTCTCCTCCATCTTTTAGCTATAGAACTTGTTGGAGACTTCATATCTCTCAACTCGGGTATTTGCTTGAAATATTAACTTCAACTCCTGGAACATCTTATATGGTCCATGACGTTCAAAACGTCTTTGAAGTCCCGATCCTAAGCCGTTAAGCATGGTGCACTAAACTATCAAGTAGTCATCATATTGAGCTAGCCAAACGTTCATAACGTCTGCATCTGCTCCTGCAATAGGTCTGTCACCCAGCGGTGCATCAAGGACATAATTTTTCTGTGCAGCAATGAGGATAATCCTCAGATCACGGATCCAATCCGCATCTTTGCTACTAACATCTTTCAACATAATTTTTCTCTAGGAACATATCAAAAATAAACACAGGGAAGCAACAACGTGAGCTATTGATCTACAACCTAATTTGCAAAATACTATCAGGACTAAGTTCATGATAAATTTAAGTTCAATTAATCATATTACTCAAGAACTCCCACTTAGATAGACATCCCTCTAATCATCTAAGTGATTACGTGATCCAAATCAACTAAACCATGTCCGATTAACACGTGAGATGGAGTAGTTTCAATGGTGAACATCACTATGTTGATCATATCTACTATATGATTCACGCTCGACCTTTCGATCTATGTGTTCCGAGGCCATATCTGTATATGCTAGGCTCGTCAAGTTTAACCTGAGTATTCCGCGTGTGCAACTATTTTGCACCCGTTGTATTTGAACGTAGAGCCTATCACACCCGATTAACACATGATGTCTCAGCATGAAGAACTTCCGCAACGGTGCATACTCAGGGAGAACACTTTATCTTGATATTTTTTTTGAGATATCATCTTATAATGCTACCGTCAATCAAAGCAAGATAAGATGCATAAAGGATTAACATCACATGCAATCAATATAAGTGATATGATATGGCCATCATCATCTTGTGCTTGTGATCTCCATCTCCGAAGCACCGTGCTTGTGATCTCCATCACCGAAGCACCGTCATGATCACCATCGTCACCGGCGCGACTCCTTGATCTCCATCGTAGTATCGTTGTCGTCTCGCCAAATAATTGCTTTTACGACTATCGCTACCGCTTAGTGATAAAGTAAAACTATTACATGGCGATTGCATTTCATACAATAAAGCGACAACCATATGGCTCCTGCCAGTTGCCGATAATTCGGTTACAAAACATGATCATCTCATACAACAAATTATATCACATCATGTCTTGACCATATCACATCACAACATGCCCTGCAAAAACAAGTTAGACGTCCTCTACTTTGTTGTTGCATGTTTTACGTGGCTGCTACGGTCTTAGCAAGAACCGTTCTTACCTACACATAAAAACCACAACGATAGTTTGTCAAGTTGGTGTTGTTTTAACCTTCGCAAGGACCGGGCGTAGCCACACTCGGTTCAAATAAAGTGAGAGAGACAGACACCCGCCAGTCACCTTTAAGCAATGAGTGCTCGCAACGGTGAAACCAGTCTTGCGTAAGCGTACGCCTAATGTCGGTCCGAGCCGCTTCATCTCACAATACCGCTGAACCAAAGTATGACATGCTGGTAAGCGGTATGACTTATATCGCCCACAACTCACTTGTGTTCTACTCGTGCATAGCATCAACGCATAAAACCAGGCTCTGATACCACTGTTGGGGAACGTAGTAATTTCAAAAAAATTCCTACGCACACGCAAGATCATGGTGATGCATAGCAACGAGAGGGGAGAGTGTTGTCCACGTACCCTCGTAGACCGACGGCGGAAGCGTTATCACAACGCGGTTGATGTAGTCGTACGTCTTCACGATCCGACCGATCAAGTACCGCACGTACGGCACCTCCGGGTTCTACACACGTTCAGCTCGATGACATCCCTCGAACTCCGATCCAGCCGAGTGTTGAGGGAGAGTTTCGTCAGCACGACGGCGTGGTGACGATGATGATGTTCTACCGACGCAGGGCTTCGCCTAAGCTCCGCAACGATATTATCGAGGTGTAATATGGTGAAGGGGGCACCGTACACGGCTAAAATATTGTATATCAAGTGTGTCCATGGGGTGCCCCCCTGCCCCCGTATATAAAGGAGCAAGGGGGAGGCCGCCGGCCCCGGGACGAGAGGCGCGCCAGAAGGGGGAGTCCTACTCCCACCAGGAGTAGGACTCCTCCTTTCCTTGTTGGAATAGGAGAAGGGAAGGGGGAAGGAGAAAGAAGGAAGGGGGCGCCCCCCTTCCCTAGTCCAATTCGGACCAAATCATGGGGAGGGGCGCGGCCACCTTTTGAGGCCTTTCTCTCCTTTCCCGTATGGCCCATTAAGGCCCAATACGAATTCCCGTAACTCTCCGGTACTCCAAAAATACCCGAATCACTCGGAACCTTTCCGAAGTCCGAATATAGTATATTGATTTTTACGTCTCGGCCATTTCGAGACTCCTCGTCATGTCCCCGATCTCATCCGGGACTCCGAACTCCTTCAGTACATCAAAACTCAATAAAACTGTCATCGTAACGTTAAGCGTGCGGACCCTTCGGGTTCGAGAACTATGTAGACATGACCGAGACACCTCTCCGGTCAATAACCAATAGCGGGACCTGGATGCCCATATTGGCTCCCACATATTCTACGAAGATCTTTATCGGTCAGACCGCATAACAACATACGTTGTTCCCTTTGTCATCGGTATGTTACTTGCCCGAGATTCGATCGTCGGTATCTCGATACCTAGTTCAATCTCGTTACTGGCAAGTCTCTTTACTCGTTCCGTAATACATCATCCCGCAACTAACTCATTAGTCACAATGCTTGCAAGGCTTATAGTGATGTGCATTACCGAGTGGGCCCAGAGATACCTCTCCAACAATCGGACTGACAAATCCTAATCTCGAAATACGCCAACCCAACAAGTACCTTTGGAGACACCTGAAGAGCACCTTTATAATCACCCATTTACGTTGTGGCGTTTGGTAGCACACAAAGTGTTCCTCCGGTAAACGGGAGTTGCATAATCTCATAGTCATAGGAACATGTATAAGTCATGAAGAAAGCAATAGCAACATACTAAACGATTGGGTGCTAAGCTAACGGAATGGGTCATGTCAATCACGTCATTCTCCTAATGAGGTGATCCCGTTAATCAAATGACAACTCATGTCTATGGCTAGGAAACATAACCATCTTTGATTAACGAGCTAGTCAAGTAGAGGCATACTAGTGACACTCTGTTTGTCTATGTATTCACACATGTATTATGTTTCCGGTTAATACAATTCTAGCATGAATAATAAACATTTATCATGATATAAGGAAATAAAAATACTTTATTATTGCCTCTAGGGCATATTTCCTTCATCGAGCACCACTTGAGGGTGTGCCCCAATGTGCACCCGGTGAAGCAGAAGGCGCGATGACAGTCCACGGAGAAGCAGTCCTTCATCGTCCAGGAAACCCACAAGGTACGGGTGGCTGGTGTCTTCCGTGAAGTCTGGTACCCGGAGTGGCTGGCAAACCCCGTCGTCATGCCAAAGAAGGGCGGGAAGGAGCTCATGTGCGTCGACTTCATCAACCTCAACAAGGCCTACCCTCAGGACATGTTCCCGCTTCCGCGCATCGATTAGATAGTCGACTCCACCGCCGAGTGCGACCTGTTATGTTTTCTATATGCCTTCTCAGGTTACCATCAGATCAAGATGGTCGTGGAGGACGTAGAGAAGATGGCCTTCTTGACCCCGTGCGGGGTGTACTGCTACACCTGCATGCTGTTCGGGCTACGCAGCGCTAGGGCGACCTTCCAGCGAGTGATGCACATCGCTCTGGGCCAACAGCTCGGGAGGAACACTGAGGCCTATGCCGACGACATTGTGGTAAATATCGGGAGGCAAGGACCCTCATACAGGACCTGGAGGAGAATTTCGCCAGCCTGTGCAAGGTGAACCTGCGGCTCAACCCGGAGAAGTGTGTGTTCGGCGACCCCTCCGGCAAGCTGCTGGGTTTCCTCGTATCACATAGGGGGATCGAGGTGTATCTGGAGAAGGTCAAGGCAATAGAAGACATGAGCCCGCCGCAGACCCTCAAGGAAATGCAAAAGCTCGCGGGCTGTGTGACCTCGGTGGGGCGCTTCATCTCCAAGCTTGGGGAGCGCGCCCTCCCATTCTTCAAGCTAATGAAGAAGAAGGGCCCATTCGAGTGGACCCCGGAGGCCGACACGACATTTCAAGGCCTCAAGAGATACCTGACCAGCCCACCAGTGATGGTAGCGCCTCGTCCTCTCAAGCCCCTGTTGCTTTACCTAGCCGCCACGCCTCATCCCGCTAGCGCAGCGCTGGTGGCCGTCCAGTAGGAGCGCGAGGCCATGGGCCTGCCGCACAATGCCGCACCTTCGGTTGGGATGGTGCGGCACCAAGACAGCGCCCCTGAAGCGACAGCGGCATCAGCAGATAACCAGGCTCCACAAGGCGGCGCTCCTGAGACTGCGGTGGCCCCGATGGGCAACCAAGCTCCTGAGGTCCCCCGGCCTCAGGAGGCGTCCCAACCTCCGGAGGCCTCGGACTCCATCGACGCTCCCGCCCTCGTTGAGCACCCGGTGTACTTCGTCATCATGGTGCTACGGGACACAAGGGCGCGCTACCCCATGCCGCAGAAACTTCTGCTCGCGCTCCTCATGGCCTCGTGCAAGCTGCGCCACTACTTTCAAGGCCACCCCATCAAGGTCATCTCAGCTTACCCACTGGAGAGGGTACTCCGGAGCCCCAATGCTGCAGGGAGGGTCGCCGAATGGAACATCGAGTTACAGGCATTCCAGCTGGAGTTCAGCACCACTAGGGTCATCAAGGGAGTTGTACTCGCCAACTTTGTGGCGGGGTGGACTGACACTCCAGGGCCCGAATCAAGTGAGGATTGGTCTCTCTCGCCAGGGAGCGAAGCACCAAATGGCTGGGTCATGTACTTCAACGGCACCTTCACGCACCAAGGCGAGGGGGCCGGAGCTATACTCATCTCACCCACCCAGGACAAACTCTACTATGTCGTGCAACTCTGCTTCCAGTGGGATGAGAAGGTCTCCAACAACATCGCAGAGTACGAAGGTTTGATCGCCAGCCTCAAGGTTGCGGCGGCCTCGGGGGTGAAGCGCCTGACCATCAAGGGCGACTCGCAGCTCCTCGTCAACTTCTCCAACAAGGTGTAGGAACCGAAGGACGAGCACATGGAGGCATACCTCATGGAGGTACGCAAAATGGAGAAGCAATTTTTGGCCCTGGAGCTGCAGCATGTGCCCCGCGGCACAAACAAGGAAGCCGACGATATCGCCAAGAGGGCTTCCAAGCGCCAGCCACAGGAACCCGGCATCTTCGAGGAGCGGCTCTTCAAGCCTTCAGCGGCCCCTCCGATTGCGGAGCCGGCACTGCCTTAAGAGGAGCTTCCCCCGCCACCGGCCTCGGGAGCCCCCGCCTACGGCCCGACCTCAGGAGCGCGCCTGCTCCTCACACTTGAGCCCCAGGAGGGGAGCAGGATCGAAGAGTTCAGGGCATACCTGATGCAAGGAACACTACCAGAGAAGGAGGAGGACGCGCAGCGCGTGGCCCGGCAGGCTACAGCATACTGCATACAGGATGGTGAGCTATACCGGAAGCGACCAAATGATGTTTCCTTGCGATGCATCTCCAGGAATTAGGGGTGCGAGCTGCTAGCTAACATACGCGGTGGAGACTGCGGGAATCATTCGTCATCGCGTACCTTGGTGGGCAAGGCGTTCCGCAGCGGATTCTACTGGCCAACGGCACTCAACGACGCAACCAAGCTGGTGAGATCCTGCGAGGCCTGCCAGTTCCACGCCAAGCAAATCCACCAGCCCGCTCAGGGCCTCCAAAATCCCACTCTCGTGGCCGTTTGCGGTTTGGCGGCTGGATATTCTGGGTCCATTCCCTCGAGCGCCCGGGGGCTACCGCTACCTCCTCATCGCTATCGACAAGTTCACCAAGTGGGCGGAGGTGGAAGCCGTCCGCACCATCCCAGCCGGCTCTACAGTCAAGTTCATCAAGGGCCTCGTGAACCGGTTTAGAGTCCCTAGTCGCATCATCACCGACAAAGGCTTGCAGTTCACTAGCAATATCTTCAAAACATATTGTGCTAACCTTGGAACGCAGATATGCTATGCCTCAGTGGCACACCCCAGGAGCAACGACCAAGCCGAACGCGCCAACGCGGATGTCTTGAAAGGCCTCAAACCAAGGACCTTCAAGAAGAAGCTCGAGGCCTGCGGTAGAGGCTGGCACGACGAGCTCCAATTCATGTTGTGGTCCATCCGCACCACCGCCACCAAGCCAACAGGCGAGACTCCGTTCTTCCTCGTCTATAGATCCAAAGCGGTTCTCCCTCGTGAGGTCAAACATCACTCCGTGCGGGTCTTGGTGTTTGACGAGGCACGCCAAGACGCCATACGGGGGTTGGACCTCGTGCTGGGGAAGGAACGCCGCCGCCAAGCCTCGCTCCGTGCGGCAAGGTACCAGCAGGCGCTGCGGCGGAACCACTGCCTCAGCGTCCGCTCCAGGACGCTCGAGGTGGGCGATCTCGTCATGAGGCGGGTGCTCTCCAGGGAAGGGCTACATAAGCTCTCACCCATGTGGGAGGGCCTATTTAGGATTGCCCGCATCTCCAGGCCCGGTGATGTGCGCCTGGAGACGTAGGACGGATCCCCATCCAGAACGCCTGGAACATACAGCACCTCTGGAAGTTCTATCCATGAAGCAAGGCCCAGTGCCTGTGAAGGTCTCCGCTCATGACACTCTCATGTAATAATGAGTGGGGCTGTACACGCCCCGGAGTCTCCGGAGTGCCGCCCTCGGGCCTCGGGGGCTCCCTCCCACGTCCTAGTGGCAGCACTTAGCTCCGCGCTGGTAAGAAGACTAGACTAGGTGCTGAACGCGGCTGTTCATTTGCTTTCTGTAGCTGGTTTGCAACCTTTTAATGAAATTTGGAGTTCTGGTGTTTCTCAGTCGCTTGGTTGAGTTCCCCTCTCTTTTGCTTCTTTGCTCGCTTCTTTGTCTTGCGCTAGGGAGGACGGCAGTTGCCCGACGCTCTCCCTTGTGTGCCTCGCGTGGGGGCTGGGCAGGTGTGTGCATGCACTGGGTTAGCCTAAACCACGGACACATCTCGCCGAAAAGCTGCTGCCCCAGAGCTTCGTCTCCCTTGATCTTCACGAGACTCCCTCAATCGAGCTCGTGATTGGCTTACCTCCTAAGACCATGCCCCACGGGTACCGCGACGTGGTGCACTAAGACATGATTAGCCCACACCTGAGGGCTCGCGCAAGGAAGAACAAGGCACCCCACAAATGTGCTAACAAACTTTTGCAGCTTCGCAACGCCTCCCGAGGTCAGCGGCTCCCGAGCCGGCAGCAAGTGAGGGAGTCCTGGATTAGGGGGTCCTCAGAAGTCCGGGCTATATGACGTGGGCCGGACTGATGGGCCGTGAAGATACAAGATAGAAGCCTTCCCCCCGTGTCCGGAGGGGACTCACCTTAGCATGGAACGCAGGCTTGGCGTTCGAATACGAAGATTCCTTTCTCTGTAAACCGACTCTGTACGACCCTAGCCCCCTTGTTGGTGTCTAAACCGGCAGATCTTGGGTAGGGGGTCCCGAACTATGTGTCTAAGGTCGATGGTAACAAGAGACAGGGGACGTGATGTTTACCCAGGTTCGGGCCCTCTCTACGGAGGTAATACCCTACTTCGTGCTTGATTGATCTTGATGAATATGAGTATTACAAGAGTTGATCTACCACGAGATCGTAATGGCTAAACCCTAGAAGTCTAGCCTGTATGGCTATGGTAATGAGTATATCTTCCGGACTACACCCTCCGGTTTATATAGATACCGGGGGGATCTAGGGTTACATAGAGTCGGTTACATAGAAAGGAATCTTCATAGTTGATCGTCCAGCTTGCCCTCCACGCCAAGGAGAGTCGTATCCGGACACGGGTATAGTCTTTGGCCCTCGTGTCTTCACAGCCCATCAGTCCGGCCCATGGATAACAGGCCGGACGCCCGAGGAACCCTTAGTCCAGGACTCCCTCAGTAGCCCCTGAACCTGGCTTCAATGACGAGGAGTCCGGCGCGCAGATTGTTTTTGGCATTGCAAGGCGGGTTCCCCTTTCCGAACTCCAAGATAGCCTTCAGATGTAATGATTGTATCCGTACTTGTATACACAACTGCAGAGGATATAATTTTTTACGAGTCCAATCCGCTGACAACTTTTTGGTAATATGACATCACGCTTGCTCGGTCATTATTTTTGAACCGTTGGCTTAGCCCGCCGTCCCACGTCTCGAGACGTGGTTTCACTGGCATGTATTATCCAAGCGGAGACCGTGTCCTCCTTTTTAAGGGATTCTTATCAACCCGGACGTGGGTAACCCAACAGTCACTTGGGTACAATTCCTTGGGAATAGGCAAGTTTTGAGACCCAGGAGGAGACGTTCGATATTCGCGGTCTTTATATAGGGGTACAAACCCGTCTTTTTCTTTCACGCTTGCTTCTTCCTCAACCCTTGCTACCCCGAGTTCCAACACCCGGGTTTCAATCGCCATAAGCTCCAATCATGTCCGGATCCAGCTGTCAAGGCCGGTGGGTGGCTTCTTCCGTCACGGAGGGAGATATTGCAAAGCTTCGGGCGGCGAGGTATCTGACCACAAAAATCCTTCATCGGCTTCCTGCCGAGGGGCAGGTTATTCCCGCACCCAGATCTCGCGAGAGGGTCATGTTCGTGTCCCACTTCCTCTGCGGGTTAGGGTTTGCACTTAACCCCTTCGTCCGAGGGCTCATGTTCTATTATGGGCTAGATTTTCACGATCTGGCCCCGGACTCTATTCTCCTTATCTCGGCGTTTATCATCACGTGCGAAGCCTTCCTCCGAACTCCTCCGCACTTCGGCTTGTGGCTCAAGACCTTCGATGTGAAGCCGCAAGTGATAGAGGGGGAGCAGGCAGAGTGCGGTGGTGCCACAGTGAGCAAGCTTGCTAGCGCTGTTTGGCTGAAGGGATCCTTTGCCAAATCTTCCGATTTATGGCAGCAGGGGTGGTTCTATATCACCGAGCCCCGTGGCTCCAAGTGGGCAGCTGCGCCCGCATTTCGATCTAGCCCCCCGATTCAGCTAGCATCATGGATTAATAAGGGGTTGGACTGGGGATCAACGGACGAGGTGCGGGCTCTGCAAAGTCGCATCCGAAGCCTCATTGAGAGGGACATCAATATCGTCAACGTTGTTCAAGTAATGCTAGTCCACCGGTCCCTGTCGTGCCAGCGACGGCCTCTCCGCATGTGGGAGTTCAATCCAGAAGGGCCGCGGACTCTTCAGCACTTCTTCGGCACTACGCATGAAGGAATGTGGAGATTATTTTTCGGCAATCGAAAGCAATGGCCGGACACCACCGAAGATGTCGGCCTAGACTGTAACCATCCGGACACCCCGGTAAGTACCCGTTCGCCGAACACCTCATAATCAGATACCCAATGGTAAGACACTGACCGAATCATCCTTTTTCAGGGCTGGATAAAGAAAGTGGAACGGATTAGCTGTCCGGCTCCCCTTCCCAAAGACTCGGCTAATCCTGTGTTAACAAGGATGCTGGCCTCGGCACCATACCAGGCGCCGGCAAGGGAGGGCAAATAGGAGAGTGAGAAGACCCGGGATGACCTTTGTTCTGGAGGTAAGTCGGATATTGAGTCCGGAGAAATCGACCTTTCCTCACCTAAAGACAGAGGCGGAAGAGGAGCCAGTATCCCTTCTCCGAGCAGGAGGAAAAGGGCCGCCTTCGAAGGTTGGGAGGGGCGGTCTCCCAAGATGAGCAAGATGCCACCGTCGAGCGGCTTGGGTTTGGAAAGGGACGCCGTTGAATAGCTCCAACATGGGGACAAGCGCTCGACCAAACCGTAAGTGAATCCGGGGTACTTTCATAGCGTCCTGCTCCTTTCCCGTTACCGAAGATATACATAAAGTGTCCGTGCATTTTTACAAGTCAGCACAGAGTTTTTCTGGGCAATCCTCTTCGGGAGGTCTCCTCCCAGAGATGATGGAAAGCGAGACGCCTCCCCCGACCTCCTCGCCCAATAAGTCGGATGACTCTGAAGTGTCATCGTGGAGGGTTTTTCTTGATCAATAAGCTATGCAGGGGATGAAAGAGGCAGTACCCGAAGGTGGACCTCCGACCGTCCGAGAGTCTGGGGCCAATAATGAAGGCCCCGGACTGTCTGGCTTGCTGATAACCCACAAGTATAGGGGATCGCAACAGTTTTTGAGGGTAGAGTATTCAACCCAAATTTATTGATTCGACACAAGGGGAGCCAAAGAATATTCTCAAGTATTAGCAGTTGAGTTGTCAATTCAACCACACCTTGATAACTTAGTATCTGCAGCAAAGTATTTAGTAGCAAGTAGTATGGAAGTAACGGTAACGGTAGCAAAGAATATTTTTGGGTTTTGTAGTGATAGTAACAATAGCAATGGAAAAGTAAATAAGCGGAAAACAATATGTGAAAAGCACGTAGGCATTGGATTGGTGATGGAGAATTATGCCGGATGCGGTTCATCATGTAACAATCATAACATAGGGTGACAGAGAACTAGCTCCAATTCATCAATGTAATGTAGGCATGTATTCCGAATATAGTCATACGTGCTTATGCAAAAGAACTTGCATGACATCTTTTGTCCTACCCTTCCGTGGCAGCGGGGTCCTAATGGAAACTAAGGGATATTAAGGCCTCCTTTTAATAGAGTACCGGACCAAAGCATTAACACATAGTGAATACATGAACTCCTCAAACTACGGTCATCACCGGGAGTGGTCCCGATTATTGTCACTTCGGGGTTGCCGGATCATAACACATAGTAGGTGACTATAGACTTGCAAGATAGGATCAAGAACTCACATATATTCATGAAAACATAATAGGTTCAGATCTGAAATCATGGCACTCGGGCCCTAATGACAAGCATGAAGCATAGCAAAGTCATAGCAACATCAATCTCAGAACGTAGTGGATACTAGGGATCAAACCCTAACAAAACTAACTCAATTACATGATAAATCTCATCCAACCCATCACCGTCCAGCAAGCCTACGATGGAATTACTCACGCACGGTGGTGAGCATCATGAAATTGGTGATGGAGGATGGTTGATGATGACGACGGCGACGGATTCCCCTCTCCGGAGCCCCGAACGGACTCTAGATCAGCCCTCCCGAGAGAGTTTAGGGCTTGGCGGAGGCTCCGTATCGTAAAACGCGATGAATCTTTCTCTCTGATTTTTTTCTCCCCAAATACGAATATATGGAGTTGGAGTTGAGGTCGGTGGAGCTCCAGGGGGCCCATGAGGCAGGGGGCGCACCCCCACCCTCATGGCAAGGGTGTGGGCCCCCTGGCCTTGATTCTTTCGCCAGTATTTTTTATTATTTCCAAAAATAATCTCCGTGGAGTTTGAGGTCATTCCGAGAACTTTTGTTTCCGCACATAAATAACACCATGGCAATTCTGCTGAAAACAACGTCAGTCCGGGTTAGTTCCATCCAAATCATGGAAGTTAGAGTCCAAAACAAGGGCAAAACTGTTTGGAAAAGTAGATATGACGGAGATGTATCACTTGCAGCCAACGATGATTCTGGAGACAGGTGAATGGATTCCTTCAAAGGATGGTTGTGCTCCTAGAGCGGCCTCCGGAGACCCGGCGGCACCGGATATATTGCGAGACATGTTGGGGGAACAGTGTACCTTTATGGGTACAGTGGTTGAGAAGATTTTGTCCGCGAAGAGTGGATTGAATGAAGCCTTCATGAGCCTGCTAAAAGGCTTCGAGGTTTGTGATATAATGTTTCCAGCTATGTTTTATTTGCAAAGATGCACCTATGTATAGGTAGTAGCCCCTGAGACTCGGTTGGCTTCCACTGGGAAGCAAATGGAGGATCGAAAAGAATTACTCAAGGACTAATTTGATGAACTTGAACACAGGCCGCTTCCCCCTTGGCTACTTCCCAAACTATGGATATTGGTGAGCTGCAGCGGAAGCTTGACGTAGCAGGGGATGACCTTGTGTTAATCAATATGCGTCTTGACGAGTCGCAAGGTATGTATTCGGGGCAATCCCCATACATTTTGGTGGTATAAGCATGATGCTAAAAGTTATATTCTGGAATATGCATGGCTGTAGATGGTGCTGCCGTCGTTGAAGTTCTTCGAGCGGAGCTGGCCGGGCCAAGGAGCAGGCCTGGTGTAGCAGTGCGGCTGCCGAAACGACATCGGCTGAGTTAGAGGCCGAACAAGCTGCACGGCACCAAGACGAGGAGAAGATATCCACGATGGCGCTCGAACTGAAAAATGCTGAGAAGGAGAATGAAGCCAAAATGGTTGAACTGGACAAGGCCTTACAAGAGGCGAGAGAAGCACGGTCGGAATCCAGAGCATCCCGTGACGAGATCCGGCAAGCTCGGGAGATTGCGGCTGGTAAGCCCTTTTTGTTACAGACTAAGTTCGGTGATCCGAACTATGCTCAGCTCAACCGAGTGTGGAGTTCTCCGGATGAGTTTTTAGACATGCCGAGGAGTTCTTCTTATGCGGCGCAGTATTACCGAGCGCGAGATGGGTACGCAACGGAGAAGCTTTTCTGGTCACAGTTTGGCGCATCAAAGCGCCCTCTGTTGCTGAATGAACAGACGTCCCAATGGGCCGAGCTTCATAGGATATCCGGCGCTGCCATGAAGAATGTCGTAATCCGGTTGTGGCCAACTGAGCCTGTTCCGAATAGCTACTTCAGTTTGGTGCAAAGGCTTGTTGACACGGTGCCTCTTATCGACGCTGTGAAGCGGTCGGCGTGCATTGAGGTTGCACGGATGGCTTTTGCCCGAGTCAAGACATTCTGGGGGAAGATGAAGGCCATCGATGTTGCAGCGAAGAGTCCGCCCAAGGGCAAGGACCGTCCTGAACTGGAGCATTATTTTGAAGACGTCCTAGGGGCCGCCCGCTTGATAGAGGGTCAGTGCTCGAAAGACATAATGTTCACATGAGGTGTATGAGAATTGTAAACGACAATTTTATAGTTAATCTATTTTTATGTTTTGCTCGAAAGCTTGTATTCCTCCTGTGCGGCCGTTTTAATATAATTTGAAAGTTTTCCAGTCGTCGGCTTCAGCCCCCTCGTAGGAAATACGGGGGTGTACGGAAAAGCATTCAATCACTCTTTATCCAACGTCTTGGTCCATGAAGGAGGTGATAATGCGGCGAACCAGGCAATCGGACTATAGGGCGTTAACACTTTCACTTAGCCATAGGAGTTTTATGGTGGGACTATGACATAGCCCCTGGTATGTACGCGGCGTATTATAATACGATGCTTTACATATTTGATCTAAAAAGATCCCTCGTGTGACACGGAGAATCGCTAAAGATTCCAATAAGTCGTCAAGTGGTTGACCAGCTCTCGCCGCATCATGACAGTCAGTTTTCGGCTTTCTCTACTGAGGTACTTGACCAGATGAACCGGAAGCACAATCGCGGTAGTTCTCCCTTTACTACCCTAGCCGATGGAGCGGAATGTAGGGTAGGAAGCACAGGAGCCGGGCAACCCAACTGTTGACCCAAGACAATGATTCGGAGCTGATGCATATAAGGCCAAACTTGCGATGCCGAAGTATGCTATAGAGCTGTTCGGACTTTTTCTGGCAACTCATTTGTTCCCATACCGAGCCCCTGGCAGGTTATGCCAAGGTATATCTGTGAAACAACCATGGGAGCCATATTCATTGGCGAAACAACACGGATAATTAATTCGGATACTGTTTACTGGGACCTGAGTGATATGCCAATTATTACTATATATATATAAAGGCCACAACCCTGGCTATTTGACATGCTCGGGGTCGGAGGCGGAGGAAGAGGCATTGTACAGGCTCGAAATAAAGAGTGCGGTCTAGAAAAAGTTATTTTGGACCTCCTGTCGCACGTCTGCGCCGCATGTCCTCGGCGAGGGGAATCCTTGCTGGAAGTAGCCCCTTAGGTGAGTGTATGGATCCGAACTCCGATAGAGTCAGTTTTAGATGTTTGTCCTGTTCGTCACCTGTTTTTAACAGATAGTGAAGGAAGAAATAAAAAGAAAATAGATAAAAAAATGTTACGGGAATGCTTGCAGGCTTGTCCGTAGTGTGCTTCCGCCAATGCCCATGGTATCTTGAGTGCGTAGTGATGTATGTGCGGTACAAATTTTGCAGGTATACGAGGTGGGCGGCGGAAGCCAGACTGCTATTTCTGCTCTGGGTGTAGTCGATCCTTGGGTGGAAATTGCTTCTGACCCCCGGTATTTCGTTGGTGAACCTCTTTGTCGTCCCAGCCTGGCGGCCTCCTCCCCTTGTGTTCGGCGTTGAGCTTGCCGGCCTGCTTAAAGACCCAACAGTTTCTGTTGGTATGATTAGCTGGTTTGTCGAGGTGGCCATGAATCTGGCAGGGTCGGTCCAATATCCTGTCTGGGTTGGATGGTTCGTCTCGGTTCGCCTTGAAAGGCTTCTTCCGTTGACCGGGCTTGGGATTGCTGAATCCAGCGTTGACCGTTGTGTCGCGTGATCTTTCATTATCATTGCAACTGTTGTATTTGCTTCGTCGTGGCTTGCCGTTGCCGTCTCGGATTTCGGAAGTGCCCGGGTCGCTGGCGCTGTTGCTTCTAGGAGCGAGCCAGCTGTCTTCTCCCGCGCATAAGCGGGTCATTAGAGCAGTAAGGGCTGTCATGGATTTAGTTCCTTCTTGACGGAGGTGGCGTGTAAGCCATTCATCCCGGACGCTGTGTCTGAAGGCCGCAAGGGCTTCCGCGTCCGGACAGTCGACGATTTGGTTCTTTTTGACTAAGAACCGAGTCCAGAGCTTCCTGGCTGACTCTCCGGGCTACTGGACAATGTGACTTAGGTCATCAGCATCCGGTGGCCGGACATATGTTCCTTGGAAGTTGTCAAGGAATACTTCTTCCAAGTCCTCCGAGCTGCCTATGGAATTTTCAGGCAGGCTGTTTAACCAGTGCCGAGCTGGCCCTTTTAGCTTTAGTGGGAGGTATTTAATTGCATGGAGGTCGTCTCCACGGGCCATATGGATGTGGGGAATAAAATCTACTATCTATACCGCTGGATCGGTTGTTCCGTCGTATGATTCAATATTGACGGGTTTGAATCCTTCAGGGAATTCATGATCCATTACTTCATCAGTGAAGCAAAGAGGGTGTGCGGTGCCTCTATGTTGGGCCACACTGCGATGTAACTCCGAAGGAGTCCATTTGCGGTTTTCGGCTTGGGCGTGGCTAAGTTTGTCACGTCCGAATAGGTAGCCATCGTCGAGTGTCGAGGCATGCCCTCGCGATCCATAGATCGATCTTGCGTGTTCTGCTCTACTGTCCAAGTCTCGTCAAAGGTCGTTTGTACAACCACGAGCTTTGCCTTTACGACGAGGAGGGGCGGTCTGGTGTTCGGCTTGAGTTGCCTCTTTATCTGGACCGAGTTGTCGTCGACCTGCCGCATTGTATGATGATGGTACGGGCTCCAATGCCTCGTCATCGAACCGAGGTAGCAATCTATGCTTCGGGTAGCTTTTGGCTGGGCCACTAAGGCCGTATTCTTCGGTGGCCAGGACTTTGGTCCATCTATCATTGAGCAGGTCTTGGTCAGCTTTGAAGCTGCGGCTGCTTCTTTTTCAGGCTCCTTGCAGTATCTATTAGCCTGTGCTTGAAGCGCTCCTGCTCCAGGGGTTCTTCGGGTACGATGAAGTCTTCGTCGCTGAAGCTTACCTCATCTTCGGAGAGCGGAAGGTAGTTGTCGTCCTTCGAATTGTTGCTGGGCAGGGCATGATCATCGGGGCTGGCTTGCCCGTTTCTTGTTCCTTCTGTTCGGATCTTGCTCCAACAGGGTCTTCATTGTTTTCGGCGTCGTCCAGAGTATTATTTTCTCCGGTGCCAGTGTTGCTGTCTTTTGAGCGACATGACTTAGAACGGCGTTTAGGGCGCCGGCGCTTGGATTGTGTCTCAGAAGATTTATTCGCAACTGGATATTCTTTGTCATTGTCGCTAGCTTTTTTAGGTGTGTCAACCATGTACACATCGCACGAAGAGGTGGCCGCCCATCGTCCAGTGAATGGCGGGTCTTTGCCTTGCTCCTTGTCAACATCGTCGTCCATACTGTCGATGTCTTCGGAGCCATAATCAAGCATGTCGGTTAAGTCCTCGATAGTGGCTATGAAGTGGGTGGTGGATGGGAAGCGAAATTCTCCATCATCAGCCTCTAGTTCGAATCGACATAGTTCGGCTGTGAGTCCCCCGCCAAGGACATGTTCTTTCATGAATTTAGCACATCGCCGAAGGGCGACTGTTGGAAGATGTCTGCGGCGCTGAACTCGAAGATCGATAACCGATCCAGCTCGGTGTCCACAGGCATACGTGGTTCGAAACTTATAGCCGAAGACGAGTCCGGAATTCCGTTGACGCAGATATTGCAAGGTGTCGAGTCTGTGTGCAGCTCCAACCCGCAGACTCTATGGCCTCGGATGGCGCAATCTGCTCCAGATATAAGGCCGTTGCAGCAACAGGAACCATCTCCTGGATGTGATCCGATGACTGATTTAAGTCATGTTCATCGGAGCGAGGGGGAGCGATCACCGCGGTCTCAAATCCGTCGAAGATCAGGTCTCCATAGATGTCCGCGACGTAGTTCAAGCTTCCGAATCTGACCTGATGGCCAGGGGCGTAGCTGTCGATCTGCTCCAGATGGCCAAGCGAGTTGGCCCACAGTACGAAGCCGCCGAACACGAAGATCTGTCCGGGAAGGAAGGTTTCCCCTTGGACAGCATCGCCATGGACGATAGATGGAGCCATCAGACCTATTGAGGAAATCACAGTGGAACTCTCAATGAAAGCACCAATGTCGGTGTCAAAACCGGCAAATCATGGGTAGGGGGTCCCGAACTGTGCGTCTAAGGTCGATGGTAACAGGAGACAGGGGACACGATGTTTACCCAGGTTCGGGCCCTCTCTATGGAGGTAATACCCTACTTCCTGCTTGATTGATCTTGATGAATATGAGTATTACAAGAGTGTATCTACCACGAGATCATAATGGCTAAACCCTAGAAGTCTAGCCGGTATGACTATGGTAATGAGTATATCTTCCGGACTACACCCTCCGGTTTATATAGACACCGGGGGGTGGATCTAGGGTTACATAGAGTCGGTTACATAGAAAGGAATCTTCATAGTTGATCGTCCAGCTTGCCCTCCACGCCAAGGAGAGTCCTATCCAGACACGGGTACAGTCTTCGCCCTTTATGTCTTCACAGCCCATCAGTCCGGCCCATGGATAACAGGCTGGACGCCCAAGGACCCCTTAGTCCAGGACTCCCTCACCCCTCCGGTCTCTATATAAACTGGAGGGTTTAGTCCGTAGAGGCAATCATAATCATACAGGCTAGACATCTAGGGTTTAGCCATTACGATCTCGAGGTAGATCAACTCTTGTAACCCCTATACTCATCAAAGTCAATCAAGCAGGAAGTAGGTATTACCTCCATTAAGAAGGCCCGAACCTGGGTAAACATCGTGTCCCTGCCTCCTGTTACCTTTGATCCTCAGACGTACCGTTCGGGACCCCCTACCCGAGATCTGCCGGTTTTGACACCGACAGCGAGGAAGCCTCACCAGATGCCAGGAGGCGCACCCTCGCGAGACGGATACTAACCCCGAGCATATTAAGCTAAGTTGCCCCTCTTACGCCTACGTGGAGCATGAACAACATTGAAGCAGTAAGCATAACATAATAGCATAAAGACTGCAGTTCATTACACGCCCAAGCAGGGCCATCTTCCTTTTTTCAAAATGCAGGAAAGAAGGAAAAGTCAAACAAAAGCGGCCTGCGCGACCGTGGCGGCTCTCGAGACCCGGCACCGAGGGCCTCCCGGACTCAGCTCAGTCTGAGCCTCTCTCGCGCTTCACCACTGCGTGGCGGCAGGACAAACCACCACCATCCTTGAAGCGGCCCCGGCGGCTGGTCATAGCCGCCGCTGCTGGTGCTCTCGCTGGCGTAGAAGCTGCTGTCGCTGGGTGAACCGCAGCCGTCGTCAAGGGCGAGTTCGCCCTCAACCTAGTCACGGTCGTCGTCCAGGTCGAGCTCATCATCGCCGCCACTGTCTTCGGGGTAGCACCCTGCACGGCGACCATCTTCCATGAAAACCCTCAGAAAGAGGGTCGCGGCGACATCGTACTTGAAGTGGAGGGTGCACCGCCCTCTCAGGCCGCCAAACATCTGCCAGCCGCAGGCTAGGGCCACGTTGCCAGCGACAGAGGTCTCCACCGCGACCCACGAGGCCTGGCTGCAGCAATTGTCGGCTTGAAGCCAGAGGCCGCCAAGACCCCCAGTCGGCAGCTCGCCGGCAAAGGAGCGGGGGAGCTAGAGCCAGGTGCATGCCGGACTCTCCGACCACACAACAAACTCCGGGAGCACCTCCGCCGAATGGAGGCGCGGCCGAGGAGGCCGGGCGACCACAGCACGCCCACCCTCGGCACATTGGCTGCTCCGCCTAGAGCGGCCCCGCCATGGGAAGAGGCACCGCTGCGGCCACCGAGGACGAGACCGGCCCTCGAAGGAGTGCGGCCGCGCCCCCGAGGAGCCTTGGCAGGGGTCGCAACATGCTTACGTGGGCATCCTCGCCCCCTTTTGGGCGGTGGTGAGCCGGGCCCCTACTGGCGAGCCTTCCCCTTCTCCGCGGCCGAGAACCTCTTCGTCGGCGCCATGGGAATACAGCAAGGCAACGAGGCGAGGAAGAAAAAGAAGAAGCAGGTGGCGTGGAGAAGGAGATGAGCAACGGGGGCTCTGCCCCTCTCCTCATTTATAGCCAGAAGGAGGCCAACCGCCGGCCTCCATGATCGCAGGTATGATGGTTTTCTTCTGCATGCAGCAAGGACTCGTCAAGTCGAACGGTTGCTGAGGCAGCGTGGGGAAAGCGGAGGCGCCCACATCCCATCAATCTCCATGTGTCAATCAAGGCCACAGGCGGTTGGGGCCCACAGCGCTCCGCACTTGCCCTTTGGCTTCGCCTCAAAGCCAAGTCCGAGCGCGCCTTGGGCCCAGGGGCTATTGTCGGTGTTCTGGGACCGGGGGTGCCTAGACTTGCCTGCCTGCGGCCCGTGGCGTGGCTCCACCAATGGCCTGGTACGGCCTAGCTTTGGCAGCAGCAGCTCAAGACCCTCGCGAGGGGCCAAGCCTCATGAGGCGGACGATGCCAAGACCTCCCTGGGGGCAGTCTCACTAGGCTGGCTCCCAAGGAGCGGAGATATCTATGCAAGGGACACCTCACGAGGTTCACATGATGTGAGTTGTGACGACTAAGGCCAGGCGGGCGCCAGCGGGCGCATTGTACCAGTTTCCTCTTTGGTGCTAAAGAGGCAAGCAAAGGCAAGGAATCGTGAGGCATCACGCAAAGGTTTCCATATCGGTGCAACAAGACCAAGACCATCAGGACGGCAGGACGGAGGTCACCACGGAGCCCACAGCAGCATCACCACCAGAGCCTTTGGCAGGCAAACACAACCTTTTGTCAGGATAGCTTGTACTAGTTATCCCCCTTCAAACATGGCCGTTGTGGGATCCCTTCCCGCCTAACATTTGGGAAGAGGACTAAGGCCTCTATAAATAGGACTAGCTACCACCATAGGAAAGGAGGGACTGATCTGGGATTGGATATGTTCCATCCTCACATCCACCAGCTCATCAAGCTCAAGAACACCTCTCCACCTAAGGTTGTTCATCCGTTGTACTAGTTCATCCTCAGACCTCGAGGCAATCCACCACCACACTATAGTAGGGTATTACACCACGCGGTGGCCCGAACCAGTATAAACCCCTGTGTCTCTTGTTCTTTGGGTTCATCGAGGTAGGCTGTGGGATCGTTGCGCGAGCGAGCTAGGGAGGGAGAGTTCTTCGTGTGGACCCCAGAGTTCAAACCTCACAAGGGTTTGCCGGAACCCGCAATCCAACAAACACTCCTGTTGTTCTATCTTGACACGAGAAAAATTTTGAAAGCTATAATAGGCAATGGATATTGTTTCTTCACCAAAGGTGGGACGTTCCCTACCGAAACCATCATGCTTGTTGTGAGAAGCTCTGGTTTGTGAGAAGCATATACCCAAACCTGCCCCAAATGGGACAAAAAATTACCACGGCATGTTGATGCCGCTCCATGATAGCATGCCAAGTTTCATGAATTTCAGATGAGTTTTGGATTTACTAGAATTTAAAAACCAGGTATCTCAATGTTTGCGGCCGAGTGACTGTGGCAGGGTGTTTGACATTCATTCCCATTTCTTGCATGGGACCTAAGCATGCAACCAAGGACACAGATTTGAATTTTCAACCAATTTATATGCACTAGAGCATGTGCATATAGTTCAAATTTGAATTAAGCACATAAATGCATTGAAAACTCAATTAATGCATAAAAATGTACAAACAAACCCTGAAAAATCCCAAAAACTGACACAACACTCCTGTTGTTCTATGTTGACACGAGAAATTTTTTGAAAGCAATAAGAGGCAATGGATATCGTTTCGTCCCCAAAGTTGGGACGTTCCCTACCGAAACCATCATGCTTGTTGTGTGAAGCTCTAGTTTGTGAGAATCTTATACCCAAACCTGCCCAAAATGGGACAAAAAATTTACCACGGCATGTTGACGCCGCTCCATGATATTATGCCAAGTTTCATGAATTTCAGACGAGCTTTGGATTTACTAGAATTAAAAACCAGGTATCTCAATGTTTGCGGATGAGTGACGGTGGCAGGGTGTTTGACATTCATTCCCATTTCTTGCATGGGACCTAAGCATGCAACCAAGGAAACATATTTGAATTTTCAACAAATTTATATGCATTAGGGCATGTGCCTGTAGTTCAAATTTGAATTATGCACATGAATGCATAGAAAACTCAGCTAATGCATAAAAATGTCCAAGCGAACCCCGAAAAATCCAAAAAATTGACACAACACTCCTGTTGTTCTATGTTGACACTAGGAAAAAAATTGAAATCGAGAAGAGGCAAGGGATATCGTTTCCTCCAGAAAGGTGAAATGTTCCCTACCGAAACCATCAAGCTTGTTGTGAGAAGCTGTGGTTTGTGAGAAGCATATCCCCAAACCTGCCCCAAATGGGACAAAAAATTTACCACGGCATGTTGATGCCCCTCCATGATAGCATGCCAAGTTTCATGAATTACAGACGAGCTTTGGATTTACTAGAATTTAAAAACCAGGTATCTCAATGTTTGCGGCCGAGTGACGGTGTGACGCCCCCGATTCGACCGTACACTAATCATACACGCAAATGTGTACGATCAAGATCATGGACTCACGGGAAGATATCACAACACAACTCTAGACACAAATAAAATAATACAAGCTTCATATTACAAGCCAGGGGCCTCGAGGGCTCGAATACAGAAGCTCGAGTATACAAGAGTCAGCGAAAGCAACAATATCTAAGTACAGACATAAGTTAAACAAGGATGCCTTAAGAAGGCAAACAGAAAAGCAACAACGATCGAAGAGGCAAGGCCTCCTGCCTGGGACCTCCTAACTACTCCTAGTCGTCGACGGTCTCCATGTAGTCGTATCCATCGATAGTGGCAGCTGGCTCTAGGGATCCACCATCTGGTTGCATCAACCGGAAAGAAGAAGGTAGGGGAAAAGGGGTAGCAAAGCAACCGTGAGTACCCATCCAAAGTACTCGCAAGCATCAGATCTAAACTAAGTATGCAATGGTGTCAAATGGAAGGGTTGTATCTGTGGACTGAACTACAGAATGCCAGAATAGAGGGGAAGGCCTAGGCTATCAAAGACTAGCCTCTTCAAGCGGCTCCAAGCATCTTACAGCATGTAGAAGAGTATAGAATAGCAGTTTAATTATCAAGCATGTTGTAGCAATAATGCCCAGAGATCCTTCCTCGACTCCCTACGAGAAAGCAATCCCGGAGCCACATATCTTAAGTATCCATTTCTAGTTGTATTAGATCAAGATATAAGTCTGAACGTCCATTACCGTGGACACGGAATTCGAATAAAGATCTTCCCTGCAAGGGTGCACCACGTTTTCCCACACGCTCGATCACTCTGGCCGGACTCACCTTTCTGGGGTCAATGCCCAGACTCGGAAGATCAACACGTCGTAGCCCTACCTAGGCTCAACAGAGAGGTCCCCGCCGGTCTATGTCCTAAGCACTCCGGGTCTGGGCCCATTGCCCCTAGCACTCCGGGTCGTTACGTGTAGGGCGGACCTAGGCACCACCTATGGGGTGCCGGCCCAGCCGTGCCGCAATGCTGAACTGGACGTCTGACAAAGCTTCAGCTGATACTGCGACGTTGAGGCCCATAACTATTCTCGCGTGGTGGTTAGTGCGTAAAGGCCAAAGGCCGACTCAGAACAAATACCCAAACCATAGTGTATTATTAGCTTGCGGAGACGAGCAGAGACTCACGATAATGTGACCCCGTCGCCCTGTCTCGAGGAAATACGGCAAGGGCAAGCCCAGCCCACTCGAGGGCTGCTTGACTTCCCAGCCGTGCCTCGTAACCATCTTGCGGGTGCTCTCCGGGCCCGCCCGACTTTCCCAAAGGTCACAAGTAATGTCAAGATAACCGTGTGTCCAGACATCAAGGGGAAAACCCGAGGAATCACCCCCAGTGGATTCCACTCAATGTAATCATCAAGGTGAACGTAAGAGGGCCCACCCTCGAGGTTCACACTTGAGGTGTTGAACGACAAAGCTGTATTGGAAATGGTGAAAGAGGAAATCACCCTTGATGACCATGACCGAATAGCTACACTACAGAATTATCATCAGGAGTGCATTATGAGGGATCACCCTCGGCACTCGATAGTAACTCTGCAGAGTTGAGCAACAAAAGGGGCGTGATGTGATGTGAGGTGTCGGGCTCTGGTCGTCGATCATGTAGCTCGAGTCGTCGATGATGAAGCAGGGGCAGCAAGGACAAGTGGGGGTCACTGATGGATCTCTAACCAACCTATACTAAGCAGTTTAGGATAAGCAGGTAAGGTACAACAGGAGGTACAAAAGCAGGCTATGCATCAGAATAGGAGCAATCAATAACAGTATCAAAATCTAATGCAAGCATGAGAGAATGGAATGGGCGATATCGGGATGATCAAAGGGGGGGCTTGCTGGTTACTCAGACAAGAAGAAGGGGTCGTCGTCAACGTAGTTGATCACAGCAGCATCAACGGCAGTCTTGGGGTCTACCAGAGAGAAGAGGGGGGAGAAACAGTAAATACATAGCAAACAAGAGCATAACAGGACAACAGGCAGAGCTAGACGTGTTCTAACGCGGTGTTACACGTTAAAGGCGAAGGGGGATAACATCCGGGAATGTTTCCCCAGGTTTAGCATTTCCAGACAGACGAACTGGAGGGGAAAAGTTCGATGATCACTATGCTAGGGGCATGTGACAGATGAACGGAGAGCGTATTCGGATTCGTCTCGTCGTTCTGAGCAACTTTGATGTAGAAAACATTTTCATCTGAGCTACGGTTTATTTTAGATGGATTTTCAAAGATTAAAACATTTTCTGAAATTTTCTTATTTAAATTAATTCGAAAACATTAAATAGGCTAAAATGCTATGGGTACACAGAAGTGTACTTGCAACATGCACATGCCGCTGACAGTGGGATCCAGGGGGTGCTGGGTCAGCATGGTCAACAGTCAACATTGACTGGGTTGACTCGTCGAACTGACAACCGGGGCCCATTGTCATAGACACATTTTAATTAAACAGAACTAATTAGCTAAACATGTAATTAGGGCAATTAAAGTTAATTAGTTTAATTAAACCAAATTGATTAAGTTAATTAGTTCACTAATTAATTAATTAACCTAATTATTTATTTAGACATATACATTTTTAAACGTTTTTTTACACAGGGGGGTGCGGGGCCTCTTGGTCAGTGGCATAGGACCTTGCGGAGCGGGCGTAACGGGCAGCGGGGCGGGACGGACCCGCCAGGGCTCGTGCGCACACGCCCGAGGCGTGGCCGCCGCCGAGGCGCGTCGCCGGCGAGCATGGCGCGGCGGGCGGGGCCTGTGGCGGCCGGAGGCGGGAGGGGCCGCGGTGGCGCAGCAGAGGAGGCGGCGTCGAGCGCGGCAGGAGGTAGCAGCGGGGCGGGTAGCGCGCGGTCGCGGTGGCGGTGGTGGTGGCCACGAGCGGGCGAAGCAGGGGAGGCGAGCCACGGGCACGGGCGGTGCGACGGGTGCGTGGTCAGGGCGCAGCGAGCACGCGCTTGCCGCGAGCGCGGGCGCGAGACGGAGAGGGCGCGATGACCGCGGAGGATCGGTGACGGCGCGGGCGCGTTCGATCTACAGGGAGAGGAGAGGAGTGGAGAACGACGGCTCATATCGGAGCCGTAGGGAGGTGGCAGTGGGCTCGAGGCGGCTTGGGGTGGTCCGGCGAGGGAGAGGATGAGGTGGACGACGACGGCGGGGACAGTGCAGCGTCGGGGCGGCACGGTGCCAAATCGGGATGAGGCAGCGGCATCCGAGGCGTCGCGACGAGGGGGGCTTCGGGAGGAGGGCGAGGAGGACGGCGACGAGGTGGCGGGGCGACGCTGGGGGTGGGCGCCGGCTTACAAGTTGGTATCAAAGCCATCCCCGACTTAGGAGCCCCCTGCTTGATCGAATTGCTGGCGTTGTTGAGTCTAGAACAAAAATGTTTTGAGTCTTAGGATTATATATATCGGAGAGTAGGATTCTTTTTACTTCTCAGTCCCTTCGTCGCTCTGGTGAGGTCTCCTGACGTAGAAGTTTTGACTCTTCTCTCCTCAAATTTCACTAAAAAAAATTTAGGATCACGCGGTTATCCTGGAATCGTTCCGATGGTTTTGTGATGAGAACATTATTCTTGGTGCCTCCTGACATTTAGGGGTTGTGGTAGTGTCCTGGGGAGTTGAGCTCCGAGGTGTTGTCGTCACAATTTTATCGTTGCAGTTCTGGAATACCTTGAGTTTCGCCGACATCGAAATCTCTTTTATGCAGTTGTTGGTGAGATCACCTTGATGCCACCCAGTACCAAGGCCACTTGACAAGCCTCGGTCCATTCCGAGAACGTTTGACACCCGCTCACAAAAGAAAACAAGAGGGGTGCGCCGGAGGAGATGGGAGCGCCGGATTGGAAAACGGACAACGGGGAAAATGCTCGGATGCAAGAGACGAACACGTATGCAAATGCAATGCACATGATGACATGATATGAAATGCAAGACATGAATAAAATACAAAACGGAAAACAAAACCCGACCACGGAGGGAATATCATAGCACATAGCCGAAAATGGCAAGAGTCGGAGTTACAAATATGGCAAGTTACATCCGCGGTGTTACAGTCGGGGTTCGAGGGGGACGGTTCGCCGGGTTCGGGGGGGTTGCGCACCCCCGATCCAGATCGGGTCGTAGGGGAAAGAGGAGCGAGGGGAGCGTGGGGGGAGTGGGGTGGATCGGGGCTAGGGTTTGCGGGTGGTGGGGTTATGCGGGGAGAGATGGCCGGCAGGGGTGGGCTGGCCGACTGGGCCGGCCAGTTGGCTAGCTGGGCCGGTTGGCTCAGTTGGCCAGGGGGTCTCTTTTCCATTTTATTTTCTATTTAAAACTTTTCTATTGTTTTCTATTAAACTGTAAACAAGTTTTGTTAGATATGAGACTTGCCTCGTAAATCAAGCACATTATTTCTATGAGTCACAAAATGTTCGAGGCCAAAAGGAGTTGTCTAACCATTTTTAGAAATTGGAAAGGCCAATTTTAAATGTTGGCAGACCACTAAATAATTTCCAAGGGCACTTTGGGAATCCAAAGGAGGTTGTTTCCAACATGACAAATATCCAGGGATTATTTGCCATACTGCGAACATTTTAGTTTTCATGTTTGACAAATTGATTCTTTGACTTTAAATTTGAATTTGAATATGAACGGTGATTTGGATCAAGTGAGGATTAGCAACAGTAATGTGACGATGGGGCACCATTAATAGGGGATTATTGTAGCTTCATTATCCAGGCGTCACAATTCTCCTCCACTACAAGAAATCTCGTCCCGAGATTTAAGGGTTGGAGTAACGGGGAGACTCGAGAAGGACGGAGCCCAACACAAGATAGGTACCTGGGGGCTATCTTAGTGAACGTGGCACGGAGGCATCTATTGAGTCGAAATTCAAGAAAGACGTCGAGAGCAAGGTAAGGAGGTGCAATAAGAAGCTTCAACCGGGTAGGCAATCGTTCGTTGCCTGAAACAGAGGGTGAAAGGGGTTCAGAGCATCGAGAATAAGTATTGCATCTAATACCAGAATAGATCACTAGGAAGGTGGCTCCTGATTTACACATGAAGCCAAGTGCAAAGAATATTCCGGAGTCAAAGTTGTACAGGAGAGTCAGGTTTCAATCCTGTGGAACTGTGGGTTATGGGCCCACCATGTGAGTTAAAAGTAGAAAGGGCGCTGATAGCAAGGCATGTCAGAGCATAGACTGTCAGTTATGTTGGCAACGACGTTGGTACCAAGGGCGAGGGACGAAGAGAACCATTTTCCTGCTCGCAAGACGAGCCGGACCAGTAGGCAAAGTTCTCGTCCATCGGCGGCTACCGGGATGTCATCAACAATAGTAACAAGGTCTTACTGACAGAGTTGTATATCGAGGCATTTACATAAGCAGCGAATTATTACGCTGAAATATGTTATGTTACAAGAAAGGTTAACATAATAATGGAAAGGAAAGTGTAGACTCGAATCAGTTATTGCTGTCCTCGAGTGTCTACCAACTCAGAACCCGTGGAAAATTTTGAATCGGCGAGAAATAACCGTTGAGGAAGAACTCATAAGAAGTTATGTAGTTCCATGATAATCTCGAGATACCAAAGGGTAATACTCGAAGGTAGATCAAAGTAGAGGTTGGACAAGTTAAACGATCTGAAGAAGACAAGTACTTTAACTTGTCCGAGAAATGGAATCCAGGGAGATCAATCATGGTCGGAACCACGGTTGCAAAGGACCAATATAGATACAAAATGAACTTATCACAAGGGGATCATTATTATCATAACAAGAAGCTTCCATGATAAGTCCCACATCGGGTCCATGGGCATGAACACAAAGGTTCAAGGTTGACTCCCACTTCATCAATGCACAACCTTCCATTCACTTCTCGCATTCGAAGAAGTTGTAGCGTTGAAATGTTATCCGAAGAAACGCTAGTAGATATAACCCGCATAACCTTCTTGTTCACACGGATTAGGCAAGGCATAGATTCAACCCACTGGGGCATCTCAGGAACATATACCACAAACTTTAGGAAAAAGTAACTCAAAGCCGAAAGTAGAGCATGGTTAAGGAAGCAGAGGATACAATTCACCAAAGGCATTATGTATCCAAGGAAAGGCTCACTAGGTTACTGATTATGAAGGACGTTGCCGAATAAAACCCAGCAAAGGACCTGGTGGTCCACAAGGGATCTGATGTGAGCATGGATACTCACCCAGAAGAAGAAAGAAGGCAAGGACATCAGATTATAGAAATAACTGACTAATTCAAAGCTCAAAATGCAAAGGAAATATGATTTCCAAAATGGTGGATCATAAGCAGAGGCTCTGATCAAAGACAGGTAAGTTGAATAGACATAGATCAACAATCAATCAAGGTTTGATTTGCCGAACACCAGCTCATGTCAGGGGTGACGTCTGAGCCGAAGGGAAGAATTCTAGTTGTGATTGATGATTGCAAGCATACACAAACATATCGAATCAAATGTTCAAAAAGACGATGACAAAGGATACTAGTAAATTTTGTCGGACATATGGAAAGTATCCATAATGCAAGCACACAAGTACTTGCAGAGCAATGGTTGATGAGGATTATTGGAAGATTAGATAGTATTCCAAAGTAATTTGTGAAACACATGAACAGCTGTGGATGAACGGATACTCGGCAAGCGCGAGTAATTATCCCTAGGGGTATTCATGTGGAAAAGGGTTGCAAGGCAGTAGGCTCAATGGGTTCTCAGGACAACAGAGAGTAATTTGGGGCATCTTGTAATAACAAGAGAAACTGGGGATGAAAGTATGAAAGACAACGTAGGTAGTTACTCATAAGGATTTATCGGTGGTAGGGATCGCAATGGCGAAGTGTATAAGGGTCTCGCGAAAACATTGAAGAGTATCTTCAGAATCTTTTGGTGCACCGAGCAATCATCTAGAGTGAGGGCTCTTCGGGAGAAAGTATTTACGAGAACCTAAAGTTAGAGTTAGCAAAACCATTTAACCCGAATAGATGAGAGGTCAGAGTCCCAGAGTATAGATGAGGAGTAAAAAGATCCTAATACCACCAAATGGCGACATGGGCCCGTAAGCCGCACAGCCATGTTAGTAAATCAATTTTTTCTTCAAAGACTAGACTCAACTTCGGCCAAGGAGTTAGAAAGGGGGATCCTACAGGCAGTCGGCTCTGATACCAACTTGTGACGCCCCCGATTCGACCATACACTAATCATACACGCAAATGTGTACGATCAAGATCAAGGACTCACGGGAAGATATCACAACACAACTCTAGACACAAATAAAATAATACAATCTTCATATTACAAGCCAAGGGCCTCGAGGGCTCGAATACAGAAGCTCGAGTATACAAGAGTCAACGGAAGCAACAATATCTGAGTACAGACATGAGTTAAACAAGGATGCCTTAAGAAGGCAAACATAAAAGCAACAACAATCGAAGAGGCAAGGCCTCCTGCCTGGGACCTCCTAACTACTCCTAGTCATCGCCGGTCTCCATGTAGTCGTATCCATCGGTAGTGGCATCTGGCTCCAGGGATCCACCATCTGGTTGCATCAACCGGAAAGAAGAAGGAAGGGGGAAAAGGGGTAGCAAAGCAACCGTGAGTACTCATCCAAAGTACTCGCAAGCATCAGATCTAAACTAAGTATGCATTGGTGTCAAATGGAAGGGTTGTATCTGTGGACTGAACTGCAGAATGCTAGAATAGAGGGGAAGGCCTAGCCTATCGAAGACTAGCCTCTTCAAGCAGCTCCAAGCATCTTGCAGCATGTAGAAGAGTATAGAATGGCAGTTTAATTATCAAGAATGTTGTAGCAATAATGCCCAGAGATCCTTCCTCGACTCCCTGCGAGAAAGCAATCCCGGAGCCACATATCTTAAGTATCCATTTCTAGTTGTATTAGATCAAGATATAAGTCTGAACGTCCATTACCATGGAAACAGTATTCGAATAAAGATCTTCCCTACAGGGGTGCACCACGTTTTCCAACACGCTCGATCACTCCGGCCGGACACACCTTTCTGGGGTCAATGCCCGGCCTCGGAAGATCAACACGTCGTAGCCCTACCTAGGCTCAGCAGAGAGGTCCCCGCCGGTCTACGTCCTAAGCACTCCGGAGTCTGGGCCGAGTGCACGTAGCACTCTAGGTCATTACGTGCAGGGCGGACCTAGGCACCACCTCTGGGGTGCCGGCCCAGCCGTGCCGCAATGCTGAACTGGACGTCTGACAAAGCTTCGGTTGATACTGCGACGTCGAGGCCCATAACAATTCTCGCGTGGTGGTTAGTGCGTAAAGGCCAAAGGCCAACTAAGAACAAATACCCAAACCATAGTGTATTATTAGCTTGCAGAGACGAGCAGAGACCCACGATAATGTGACCCCGTCGCCCCGTCTCGAGGAAATATGGCAAGGGCAAGCCCAGCCCACTCGAGGGCTGCCTGACTTCCCGGCCGTGCCTCGTAACCATCTTGTGGGTGCTCCCCGGGCCCGCCCGACTTTCCCAAAGGTCTCAAGTAATGTCATGGTAACCGTGTGTCCAGACATCAAGGGGAAAACCCGAGGAATCACCCCCGGTGGATTCCACTCAATGTAATCATCAAGGTGAACGTAAGAGGGACCACCCTCGAGGTCCACACTTGGGGTGTTGAACGACAGAGCTGTATTGGAAATGGTGAAAGAGGAAATCACCCTCGATGACCACGACCGAATAGCTACACTACAGAATTATTATCAGGAGTGCGTTATGAGGGATCACCCTCGGCACTCGATAGTAGCTCTGCAGAGTCGAGCAACAAAAGGGGCGTGATGTGATGTGAGGTGTCGGGCTCTGGTCGTCGATCATGTAGCTCGAGTCGTCGATGATGAAGCAGGGGCAGCAAGGACAAATGGGGGTCACTGATGGATCTCTAACCAACCTATACTAAGCAGTTTAGGATAAGCAGGTAAGGTACAACAGCAGGTACAAAAGCAGGCTATGCATCAGAATAGGAGCAATCAATAACAGTAGCAAAATCTAATGCAAGCATGAGAGAATGGAATGGGCGATGTCGGGATGATCAAAGGGGGGGCTTGCCTGGTTGCTCAGACAAGAAGAAGGGGTCATCGTCGACGTAGTTGATCACAGCGGCAGTCTCGGGGTCTACTGGAGAGAAGAGGGGGAGAAACAGTAAATACATAGCAAGCAAGAGCATAACAGGACCACAGGCAGGGCTAGACGTGTTATAACGCGGTGTTACACGTTACCGACGAAGGGGGATAACATCCGGGAATGTTTCCCCAGGTTTAGCATTTTCGGACAGACGAACCGGAGGGGAGAAGTTCGATGATCACTATGCTAGGGGCATGTGACAGATGAACAGAGAGCGTATTCAGATTCATCTCGTCGTTCTGAGCAACTTTGATGTAGAAAACATTTTCATCCGAGCTACGGTTTATTTTAGATGGATTTTCAAAGATTAAAACATTTTCTGAAATTTTCTTATTTAAATTAATTCAAAAACATTAAATAGGCTAAAATGCTATGGGTACACAGAAGTGTACCCGCAACATGCACATGCAGCTGACAGTGGGGTCTAGGGGGGGTGCGGAGTCAGCATGGTCAACAGTCAACATTGACTGGGTTGACTGGTCAAACTGACAACCAGGGCCCATTGTCATAGACACATTTTAATTAAACAAAACTAATTAACTAAACATGTAATTAGGGCAATTAAAGTTAATTAGTTTAATTAAACCAAATTGATTAACTTAATTAGTTCACTAATTAATTAATTAACCTAATTATTTATTTAGATATATACATTTTTTTAATGTTTTTTTACACAGGGGGTGCGGGGCCCCTTGGTCAGTGGCACAGGACCTTGCGGAGCGGGAGTAACGGGCAGTGGGGCGGGACGGACCCGCCAGGGCTCGTGCGCACACGCCCGAGGAGTGGCCGCGGCCAAGGCGCGTCGCCGGCGAGCATGGCGCGGCGGGCGGGGCCTGTGGCGGCCGGAGGCGGGAGGGGCCGCGGTGGCGCAGTAGAGGAGGCGGCGTCGAGCGCGGCAGGAGGTAGCAGCAGGGCGGGTAGCGCGCGGTCGCGGCGGCGGTGGTGGTGGCCACGAGCGGGCGAAGCAGGGGAGGCGAGCCACGGGCACGGGCGGTGCGATGGGTGCGTGGTCAGGGCGCGGCGAGCACGCGCTCGCCTTGAACGCGGGCGCGAGACGGAGAGGGCGCGGTGACCGCGGAGGATCGGTGACGGCGCGGGCGCATTCGATCCACAGGGAGAGGAGAGGAGTGGAGAATGGCGGCTCACATCGGAGCCGTAGGCAGTGGGCTCGAGGTGGCTTGGGGTGGTCCGGCGAGGGAGAGGACGAGGTGGACGACGGCGACGGGGATAGTGCAGCGTCGGGGCGGCGCGACGCCAGATCGGGACGAGGCAGCGGCATACGAGGCGTCGCGGCGAGGGAGGCTTCGGGAGGAGGGCGAGGAGGACGGCGACGAGGTGGCGGGGCGACGCTGGGGGTGGGCGCCGGCTTCAGGGATTGAGGGGGACGGTTCGCCCTGGTTCGGGGGGGTTGAGCGCCCCCGATCCAGATCGGGTCGTGGGGGAAAGAGGAGCGAGGGGAGCGTGGGGGGAGTGGGGTGGATCGGGCCTAGGGTTTGCGGGTGGTGGGATTATGCGGGAGAGATGGGCCGGCCGGGGTGGGTTGGCCGACTGGGCCGGCCAGTTGGCTAGCTGGGCCGGTTGGCTCAGTTGGCCAGGGGGTCTCTTTTCCATTTTATTTTCTATTTAAAACTTTGCTATTGTTTTCTATTAAACTGTAAACAAGTTTTGTTAGATATGAGACTTGCCTCATAAATCAAGCACATTATTTCTACGAGTCACAAAATGTTCGAGGCCAAAAGGAGTTGTTTAACCATTTCTAGAAATTGGAAAGGCCAATTTTAAATGTTGGTAGACCACTAAATAATTTCCAAGCGCACTTTGGGAATCCAAAGGAGGTTGCTTCCAACATGAAAAATATCCAGGGATTATTTGCCATACTACGAACATTTTAGTTTTCATGTTTGACAAATTGAAACTTTGACTTTAAATTTGACTTTGAATATGAACGGTGATTTGGATCAAGTGAGGATTAGCAACAGTAATGTGACGATGGGGCACCATTAACAGGGGATTACTGTAGCTTCAATATCCGGGCGTCACAGACGGTGGCAGGGTGTTTGACATTCATTCTCATTTCTTGCATGGGACCTAAGCATGCTACCAAGGACATTGATTTGAATTTTCAACTAATTTATATGCATTAGAGCATGTGCATGTAGTTCAAATTTGAATTATGAACATGAATGCATCAAAAACTCAGTTAATGTATAAAAATGTCCAAGCGAACCCCAAAAAATCCCAAAAATTGACACAACACTCCTGTTGTTCTATGTTGACACTAGGAAAAAATTGAAATCGAGAAGAGGCAACGGATATCGTTTCGTCCTGAAAGGTGAAATGTTCCCTAACGAAACCATCAATCTTGTTGTGAGAAGCTCTGGTTTGTGAGAAGCTTATACCCAAACCTGCCCCAGATGGGACAAAAATTTCACCACGACATGTTGATGCAGCTCCATGAGAGCATGCCAAGTTTCATGAATTTCGGACGACTTTTGGATTTACTGGAATTACAAAAGCAAGTACGTCGACGTTTGCCGGAGAGCCACAGTGTCATGGTGTTCGAAATTCATCCCCATTTTTTGCATGGGACATTAGCATAAACCCATGGACACATATATGATTTTACAACCCATGTTGGTGCACCGGAACATGTGCATGTAGTTTAATTTTTAATTGTGCATCTGAAATGGCTAGAAAACCAATTTAATGTATAAAATGTCCAAATAAACCCTGAATAATTCCAATTCTTTTACGACACACATATAGTTGCATGTTCATAACAGATAAAAGGTCTAGCAATTCAACACCGTCCATTGCCGCTATGACCCCATTATGTAATTCAAATCAAGATGAAAAATCAAGTAGACCCCACACAATTTATTATCACCAACCGTGTGAAATGCAGTACAAAATATCCTGGAGCACCGTCGATGTATAGTACACCTATGGCTTACACGAGAAGGTGCGTCGGCAACAGTCCACAGCCGGCGTGTCAAGCACACTAACTCGCTCCCCAAATATCATTTCACTGTTTAATCGTCGCCGGTGAAAGATGGGGACGTGGACCTACGTCGTGAGGGCAACTTCGGCGGCCCACTCCGGCGAGAGCGCGGCCGCAGCCGTGATGTCTACTACGCAACCTTCTTCTTGTAGACGTTGTTGGGCCTCCAAGTGCAGAGGTTTGTAGGACAGTAGCAAATTTCCCTCAAGTGGATAACCTAAGGTTTATCAATCCGTGGGAGGCGTAGGTTGAAGATGGTCTCTCTCAAACAACCCTGCAACCAAATAACAAAGAGTCTCTTGTGTCCCCAACACACCCAATACAATGGTAAATTGTACAGGTGCACTAGTTCGGCGAAGAGATGGTGATACAAGTGCAATGTGGATGGTAGATATAGGTTTTTGTAATCTGAAAATATAAAAACAGCAAGGTAACTAATGATAAAAGTGAGCACAAACGGTATTGCAATGCTAGGAAACAAGGCCTAGGGTTCATACTATCACTAGTGCAAGTTCTCTCAACAATAATAACATAATTGGATCATATAAATATCCCCCAACATGCAACAAAGTGTCACCCCAAAGTCACTAATAGCAGAGAACAAACGAAGAGATTATTGTAGGGTACGAAACCACCTCAAAGTTATTCTTTCGTATCAATCTATCATAGAGTTCATACTGGAATAACACCTTAAGAACAACCAAAACCCTAATGTCACCTAGATACTCCAATGTCACCTCAAGTATCCGTGGGTATGATTATACGATATGCATCAAACAATCTCAGATTCATCTATTCAACCAACACATAGAACTTCAAAGAGTGCCCCAAAGTTTCTACCGGAGAGTCAAGACGAAAACGTGTGCCAACCCCTATGCATAAGTTCACGAGCGGAACCCGCAAGTTGATCACCAAAATATACATCAAGTGGATCACGTGAATATCCCATTGTCACCACAGATAAGCACATGCAAGACATACATCAAGTGTTCTCAAATCCTAAAAGACTCAATCCGATAAGATAACTTCAAAGGGAAAACTCAATCCATTAAAAGAGAGTAGAGGGGGAGAAACATCATAAGATCCAACTATAATAGCAAAGCTCGTGATACATCAAGATCGTATCCCCTCAAGAACACGAGAGAGAGAGAGAGATCAAACACATAGCTATTGGTACATACCCTCAGCCCCGAGGGTGAACTACTCCCTCCTCGTCATGGAGAGCGCCGGGATGATGAAGATGGCCACCGGTGAAGGATACTCTCTCCGGCAGGATGCCGGAACAGGGTCCCGATTGGTTTTTGGTGGATACAGAGGCTTGCGGCTGCGGAACTCGCGATCTATTGTGCTCCGCGATGTTTTTAGTGTATATGGACATATATAGGCGAAAGAAGTCGGTCAGGGGAGCCACGAGGGGCCCACAAGGGTGGGGGCGCGCCCAGGGGGGTAGGGCGTGCCTCCCTACCTCGTGGCTTCCTCGAAGTTTCCCTAACGTCTACTCCAAGTCTCCTGGATTACTTCCGTTCCAAAAATAACACTCCCGAAGGTTTCATTCTGTTTGGACTTCGTTTGATATTCCTTTTCTTCGAAACACTCAAATAGGCAAGAAAACAACAATTTGGGCTGGCCTCCGGTTAATAGGTTAGTCCCAAAAATAATATAAAAGTGTTTAGTAGAGCCCATAAACATCCAAAACAGATAATATAATAGCATGAATACTTCATAAATTATAGATACGTTGGAGACGTATCAGCATCCCCAAGCTTAATTCCTGCTCGTCCTCGAGTAGGTAAATGATAAAAGAGATAATTTATGAAGTGTGAATGCTAGCAGGTGCACAAGTTTGATCAATGATAATTTCAATCACCTTTTCTAGCATCATCATATGTCATAACAGTAGCTCATCTCATAAAACTTCTCATGATCAAGTAACAAGCTATTCACATGTTAAAGTATAGATCATAAACTTTCTTGAAAACTAACAAACCGTGTTATTAGTCATCAAACAATTACAATTCATCTTATTTTCAGGAAGAGTCTATGTCAGAGCTTTGATTCAGCAAACTTCACATACTCAACTATCACTACAGGAATCAGCTATTTTGCCGCCTGCCATGGCGGACGGCAAAGGCATGAACGGCGGACGGCAAAGGCCTTTGCCGTCAGCCGCGGACGGCAAAAGGCTCTGGCGAAGTAGGCTACGGTAAACAGCTACTTTGCCGTCTGCTTCCTGGCGGCTGACGGCAAAGGCCCTTTGCCGTCTGCCACAGGCGGCAAAGAGGGCGGACGACAATAATTGTGCTCTCAGTCCGTTAAGTGGCTAACGGCAGGCCTTTGCCGTCCGCCGCGGATGGCAAACTTTCTAGTGCCTTTGTCGTCTGCCAGCGGACGGCAAACTTTCTACTGTCTTTGCCGTCCGCCGTATGATGTCATCTACACGTCACTACATGGCAGGCCTTTGCCGTCCGCCGCTGACGGCAAACTCGTTTACTCTTTGCCATCTGCCACTGTAGGCAAACTGACCAAATGGGTCAGCTCCCAGGAAGCACAGTTGGATGCCACGTGTCTTCTTTGCCGTCCGCGGCAGACGGCAAAGAACCCGTTGCCGTCGGTGGCAGACGGCAAAGAGCCTGCATATTGGGTCTTTTTTCTGTTTTTTATTAAATCCAACAATTTTCACAGAAAATATATATGACATATATAGATATATTTCACAAGGCAATTACAGAGCAAACATATAAGATATCCAACATGCATAGTTCCATCATACATAGTTCCATCACATAACTTCATCACATATGTTCCATCCAACTACCAAGTTTCATCCAACGATACATGCATAGTTCAACGATACAAAAGAAACAGAGAAAGGGATAAGGAGCACTCCATCTATGCAAGCTTTCGTCAAGTGAATGAAATCTGCAAAATGAAAAATAAGAAAGTTAGAAATAGGTGACTAGAATAAGAAGACTAGAACAAGAAGAGTAGAACAAGAAGAAGACTAGAACAAGAAGACTAGAACAAGAAGAAGACTAGAACAAGAAGAGTATGTCATTTATGAGCTAACTTACGTGAAATGGATCATATATGAGCTAACTAAGTTGAAATGGGTCGTTTATGAGCTAGCTAAGGTGAAATGGATCATTTATGAGCTAACTTAGTTGAAATGGGTCGTTTATGAGCTAATTAAGGTCAAATGGATCGTTTTTGAGGTAACTAAGGTGAAATGGATCGTTTTTAGCTAACTTAGGTGAAATGGATCATTTATGAGCTAACTTAGTTGAAATGGATCGTTTTTTAGCTAACTTAGGTGAAATGGATCATTTATGAGCTAATTTAGTTGAAATGGATCTTTTTGAGCTAACTTAGGTGAAATGGATCATTTAAGAGCTAATTTAGGTGAAATGGATCGTTTTTTAGCTAACTTGGTGAAATGGATCGTTTATGAGCTAAATTAGTTGAAATGGATCGTTTATGAGATAACCTAGGTAAGATGGGTCATTTTGGAGTTAACCTAGTTGAAATGGGTCATTTTAAAGCTAACGTAGGTAAAATGGATCATTTAGGAGCTAATCTAGGTAAAATGGGTCATTTTTGAGCTAACTTGGATGAACTGGATCATTTATAAGCTAACCTAGGTAAAATGGGTCATTTTAGAGCTAACTTAAGTAAAATGGATCGTCTATGAGCTAACTAAGCTAATTATGCAATTTTTGACATAAGTAAGCTAAGTACAGATCGTTTTAGAGCTAACTTAGGTAAAATGGATAGTTTTGGAGGTCAGTAAGCTTATTAAGTCATTTTGGAGGAGAAGAAGCTAAGTCTAGGTCATTATGGTAAGCTTTGGAGGAAATAAAGCTAAGTCTAGGTCTTTATGCATGTGTTAAGCAAAACACTAGATAAACTTACCAAGATCCAGGAGGTGTAGGAGCGGGGTGGCTCGTGTCGGTAGCTGGAGAAGGATCGTGCGATGCTTGTCTGGAGTTACGCTGCACCAAAGATCATTTCCAATGTCTTGTTAGAATGATGACACTCAAATGTTAAGACTAGCAAGTAATGTCCATTCAAATAAAACTCACCGTGGTCCCAGGAGCAATCACTGGCATCGGCGGAGCGGTCTGACCTGTCTTCTCGCACACAGACTGCACATTTGGTTTTGACGACTCAGTCATACTAGTTAGTAATGAGACAAACACTACATGAATGTTTTGGCTAATCTGTAGAAGAAACTTACCACAAGGAGCTCGTACATGGCCCTTGCCTGCATGTCATTCCGTGCCCTCTCCTCCTCCATCATCTTTGTCGTCCTCTCCTCCAACTCCCGCTGCCTCTCCGCCGCCTCCGCCAGAAGTTTCTCCGTTCTATCTCTCTCACTCTGTATAGCAGCCTGCAACACCACTCACATGACCATTTGTAATCATTGATGGAAGCGCACACAATGTAATGGAGAAAGATAACTGAGTACATATCACTAACCTTGATGGCGAGTTGCACTGGCCGTTCACGAGGCCTTATCTCAGGAGCGGAGCTCGACTGGCGCGCCTTGATCTCCGGGAGAGTGCTAGGACAACAGATAAGTCCATCTCCAATGGCTATGGAGCCATGGGACCTCCCGCCACCAGATATCATCACCAGCTCTGGATCAATGGGACCCTGGCTCGGGTTAAAGTCCTCCCCTTTCCTCGCCTTCCCCTCATCTCTATATCTCACGAGCTTGTTGTGGGAGGAGATGTTGGTGAAGGTATTTGCATCATCGAGGTCAGACTGAGAGAAAGCCTTGACTTTCTTGAAAGAGGCAGTGTGGGCCATGGCATACAGGTCGTACACCTCTGGCACCTTATCCACCTTATTGTGGAGTGCCTGAAAGAGAGAAACAATGACAATTAGTAATTAAAGGGCTCAAGCTAGCATGATGAATGAATTGCATGAATCATGAAGCAAACAACATACCCAGTTGCGCCCGAACTGATATAAGTTGGAGTTTCCTTGATGGTGTGGCACACCTTCCATTTGGGCACGTTTGTCCTTGGCCTCGTTGTGGAGGGCTAGCCATTGTTTTGAGCACCACTCATCGACCAACACCTCCCAACAATCCATCCGATCCGCACACCATCTCGGAGGCGCCTAAGTTAGCAAATAGAAACTTGAGCGCTACGGCTAAGAATTACTAAATGAAGGAACTTAAGTAGAAGGCCTTAAGAATTACCTTCATGTACTGCTCCTTACTCAGGAACTTATCGCGGCACGCCGGCTTGGTCTTCTTGATACCACGCAAGGCGTAGTGGTCTCGAACAGCCTGCACCCGAGCCTCGTGCTGTAAGTTCTGGAGTAGGCGCTTGCAGACGTTCTCGATAACATGTGCCGCGTCCTCCTCGTATCCCTCCTCACACCTGTAGAATGTCTGCAATCAAATGAGACAATATTGATTAGTACAATTAATAACTAGCTAGTTGAAGATTTTTAAATGTGTAAAGGAGAAATTACCCAGAACTTTCTGATCACCATGTCTGCCCTCGTGTCGCACACGACATCGTCGATAATCTCATCCGGCGGGGCCGGGGCAGCCACGTAGTGCTCCCAGCTCAATCCAAGCTCTGGAAGCCGACCCTCACCAGGCAATGTGACAAACCCCGGGAAGTTTTGCCGGCAAAGAACTCCAAGGACGGAGTTGGGCCGGCGGACACTATGATGGTGGTCCCAACCCCTGCAGCATGACAAGGCCAACGCATTAGTTATTTTAAGAAACGTGAATGCACAAGGTACAAAAATATTAAATGCACTTACGTACCTCTCCCCATCAGGGAAAATCAACCACTTCTGCTCGCGGGTCGCCGGCACGGACGGGAGCCGTGTAGCACCACGCTGGTAGACGGTGCCCCCCTCCTCCTCAAGATCAGTCGGCTCCCCGCCATCATCAGCATGGCCACTAGGCTCCTCGGGCTGATCCGGCCAGGTACCCCATCCGGACGTGTGCTCCTCCGGGGTCTCGTGGGCCGAAGGCCAGTCGACTCGAGGCTCGTGGGCCCAAGACCCGTGGACCGGAGGCTCGTGGACCGGAGTCCGTGTAGCCTCCTCCTCGGACGAGTCCACCCTAGCAGTCACGTGCTCGGGTGAAACAGCTGGGGGTGGCGGCGAGGAAGGCGCCGTAGCAGTCACCCTACCTCCTCTCCCACGACCACGTGCCCCACCTCCTCTCTTCCTACCTCGTCCCCTGCTGGGCACCGCGGTCGACGAAGAAGGGCCCGGCGGTGTGGCCATACTGTCCAGCAACGCTCGGCGGAGAGGTGCGTCTGGAATGGAAGACCTCAGACCACGCGCCGACGAAGAAGGGGCATTGGCGCGCTCCTGACCAGCGCCCACCATCTTTCAACACCTGCCATGACAAACAGTAAACGAAATTAGTACAACATAAAAAAAAGACCGACATGAATAATAATATGTGTATCACTTAAGTGTATCATCATCAAGTACAACATAAAAAAATTTAATACCTGACACTACTAATAATCTCGATCAGTATCATCAATAAATGCATAATCATCATCATCACTATAATCAATGACGGGCTCATAGGGTTCAGTGGCATCAACATGTGGAAGGCCACCTTGACGTAATCGGTCAAGCAATGATAGGTCATCCGCAGCAGTAACCTCTTCTTGTTCCGGCTCTTCTTGTTCCTCCTCTGGGGTGATGTTGGATTCACTGTCGCTGTCTACTTCAATGTTTTGGGGTGAAGTATAGCGGTTCTTGAAACACTTTTTGGAAAGACGTGTCTCTTGGAAGAATTCTCCGTCATATGTGTCTGGGTTAATGTGAGGTTCATAATCCTCTTCCTTTGGGGGAGATAGTCTAGCACATGGCGGCACTTCATAAACGACATCCCAACCTTTCAGATTTGGATTAGTTTGGCAGGCCCACGGTAGATAGAATACTTGGGTCGCCTATTGAGCCGTAATATAGACATCAGGAACATCTAAATGGGTGCTTTGGTTGATTTCAACTAGCCCTATATGTTCATGAGTCCTTCTAGTCTCCTTCGGCTGAAACCAATAACATTTGAAGACTACGACATTCGGTGGGTTTTCACCATAGAATAGAAGTTCATAAATTGCTTCAACTCACCCATAATACTCGGTACCTCCTTCGCCGATAGCAGATACACAACAATTTGTAGACTTTCGGTCGGCCATAGATAGCTCTTTGCCATAGGTACGAAAGCGATACCCGTTGATGTCGTATTTGTCAAATGAACGGACCTTATAGTCAAAACCATTAGCGACTTGTCTCAATTGGGCGTCCATAGACTCTGAATTAGCCTACAAGTTTAATATGAAAGGATTGTTGCATTACGCACAAATTAGCGAATGAAACCGGGATAGCCGCCTACAAATTAGCCTACAAGTCTAATAGAAATTACCGTTTGTTTGAACCAAGAGATGAAACCGGGATAGCCGCCTCCTTGCTTTGCGAGAAGCTCATACTCTTCGACAGAATCCTTTTGGATCACCGCTCCATACGAGAATAAGGCGACGTATCGACTGTATGAAATATCCAGGAATAAGAGCAGTTCAAAGGAAATAGAAGTTGCGAAACTATGTACCGAGGACTTACTCGATGTACGGCCGCACTTCTATCAGGTTGTTGAAGATATACAACGAAATGGTCCGCCATTGTTCGTTATCCAAAGATACTAGATTTGAAACACTAGCTGGTGCGAGATTCCCTTTGAATAGGCTGAGGTTGGATCCACCCTTTTTAGGGTCGTCAGCATTGTACCGAGGCTTCGGATTATGCAAATGACGATTTTTGGCTTCGTAGTGTGCTGTCACGAAGTTTGCCGCCTCCTCAGTGATGAATGCCTCAGCCATCGATGCTTCAATTCTACGTTTATTTTTACATTTTTGTCGAAGCGTCTTCTGCATCCTCTCAGTTGGGTAGCACCAACGATTTTGCACGGGCCCCCCCAATCTTGCCTCGGTCGGGAGATGCAAAATCAAATGTTGCATTGGATTAAAGAAGCCCTGTGGAAAGATCTTCTCTAACTTGCAGATCAACTCCGGCGCCAACTCTTCCATTTCTTCTAGCATGCCAGGCGATAGTTCTTTCGCACAAAGAACACGGAAGAAATAGCTGAGTTCTGCCAGTACTAGCCATTCATCCTCAGGGATGAAGCCACGCAACATCACCAGCATTACCCGCTCAATCCATATGTGCCAATCATGACTATTGAGACCAAATATCTTCAATTTATTAAGACTGGCTCCCCTCTGTAGATTCGCTGCATACCCATCGGGCAACATCAACAGCATTTTCACCCACAATATAATTTCCCTCATAGCTGGCCTTCCAAGATTGAACCATGCCTTTGGTTTCGTCCAGTTCTGCTTTCCTTTCGGTTCTTTCATGTTTTGTAACGGCCTATCACATAGCGCCTCCAGATCGACTCTAGCCTTAGTATTATCCTTTGACTTCCCATCTATGCCGAACAATGTACCAAAAAGTGCCTCGGCGATATTCTTCTCAGTGTGCATCACGTCGATGTTGTGTGGGCAAAGGAGGTCTTTGAAGTAAGGCAGATCCCATAAGCATGTTTTGTGAGTCCAGGCGTGCTTAGAATTATACCCCTTGAAGTACCCTGGACGCTCTGGATCTGGCTCGAGAGCGTTTAACTGATCCAGGGTCTGTTGGCCTGTCAATGCAGGTGGTGCAGAGTTTTTGACAACTCTACCTCTGATGAAGTTCTTCTTGTCTTTCCTGAACTTATGGCGAGGATTCAGGAACTGTCTATGCATGTCGAAGCAAGAAAACTTGCGACCAGCCTGAAGCCAACGAAACTCAAGAGCTCCCTTGCATGTGGGGCACGGGAACCTTCCATGCACACACCAGCCAACGAATAGCGCATACGCCGACAAGTCATGCGTCGAGTACATGTACCAGACACGCATTATGAAGTTCCGTTTGCTATAGGCGTCGTATGTCTTGAACCCATTATCCCAGGCTTCTTGCAATTCGTCCTTAAGCGGTTGCATGTACACATTCATATTTTTCCCCGGATAGTTGGGCCCTGGAATTATCAACGTCAGGAAAATGTTCTTTCTTTGCATAATCTGTCCGGGGGGGAGATTGAGTGGAAAGACAAATACGGGCCAACAAATGTATTGGGCTACCGTCATACCAAACACACTGAACCCATCCGTGCTGATGCCGACTCGAGGATGCCTCGGATCTGCCGCTTTGTCACCATGTAATTCATCAAACTTTTTCCACGCAACACCATCCGATGTGTGTACAATCATCAGATTCCCATCTGCATCTAGTTCGGTTCTTTTGCCCGTTTTGTGCCATGTCATCTGTCTGGCCGTCTCTTCGACCATGAAAAGACGTTGAAGTCTTGGTACGATTGGCATATACCGAAGAACACTAACGGGGATTTTGGTATGTGTCTTCTCACCCATACCGTTGTCTACCACAACATACCTGGAAGACTTGCAAATGGGACAATAGTTCAAGTCCGCATAGTCCTAAACAAGACACATCCTTTCTCACAGGCATGTATCTTATCATAGGGCATCTTTAGTGCACGGAGGATTTTGTCCGACTGGTACAGGTTTGCAGGCATTACATGGCCTTTGGGTAGAAAGCGTCCAAATACTGTCATCATTGCATCGTAGCATTCTCTGCCCAAGTTGAACTGAGCCTTCAGAGCCATTACTTGTGAGATGGCATCCAACTAAAAAAGCTCAGTGTGCTCATGGAATGTCCACACCGTATAATCGGGCGTAAAACCACTCTTCTCCAGGTGTTTGCCCATTTCAGCCTCTGTCCTCTTTTCCCAATTGCCGCACCGTAAACAGGGGCACCAGGTTTTCCTATGGCCATTTGCAAATGCGGATCGCACAAACCCCTTGGTTTTTGTGAACCATTCAGTGCTCCATTTGTTCTGACCAGTGTGACCGGTGTACATCCACGCACGATCACTCATCTTGACTTTCAGAGCTACTAGACACACAACAAATATATATATATATATATATATATATAATTCACCATGTATATATTCATCAGTTGATCTACTTTGTCAATTTTATTACGTCCATGCAACCTACACTCTAATAGGTAATGATAGGTCCTAATCCCACCCGAGTATGTTTAGATTGGGTTCATTTTCCCATGCTATGCTCCGGATCCTACGCAAAATTTCGGCAGCACCTCCCCGCTATTCTCCTGATACACGTCTCTGCAATAAACAGAGAGGATGTGTACCCGGAGAACAACAGGGGAGGCACTGACGACATTTATGCGTCGGATCCGGAGCAAAGCATATGGGAAAACGAACCCAATCTAAACATACTCGGGCTGTCCATGGATAGCGTTGGACAATTCGAAAGAATCAAGGTTATAAATATGCAAATGCATGCATATTTATAACTATGACGCTTTCGAACGGGAGACACATATTGGTTATGCATACTGATGATTCAAGACACATATATAGCTAGCTATCAAGTTTCATCGGAATATATCAAATAATTAATGGGGGAGGAGGACATGTCATTTGTGCTCACCCACGAACGAAGGGGCAGAGCTCGTCAAACGCACGGCGAGGTCGTCAAACACCAAACCTCGCAGCGATGAAACAACTGCACATTTAAAACTACCCGATCAACACAATTATATATGATGTTTTTCATAACAAAATCGAAAAATATATGACCTAACTAATAATTCACAAATATACGACTCCGTCGGCTTCTCGAAGGAGGTGTCGGGGGTCGGGGTGCCGTGTCGGTGTCGGGGTCCCGTGTCGGGGTCAGGGTCGGGGTCTCGGGTTCGGGGTGTCGGGTCGGGGTGCCGGGTCGGGGTCGGGGTGCCGTGTCAGTGTCGGGGTCGGGGTGTCGGGTTAGGCTCGGGGTCGGGGTGTCGGGGTCGGGTCGGGGTCGGGGTCTCGGGGTCGGGGTGTCGGGTCGGGGTGCCGGGTCGGGGTCGGGGTGCCGTGTCGGTGTCGGGGTCGGGGTGTCGGGTCAGGCTCGGGGTCGGGGTCTCGGGGTTGGGGTGTCGGGTCGGGGTGCCGGGTCGGGGTCGGGGTCTCGGGGTCGGGGTGTCGGGTCAGGTTCGGGGTCGGGGTCTCGGGGTCGGGGTGTCGGGTCGGGGTGCCGGGTCGGGGTCGGGGTGCCGTGTCGGTGTCGGGGTAAGGGTGGGTGTGGTGTCAGGGTGTCGTGTCGGTGTCGGGGTCGGGGTCTCGGAGTCGGGGTGTCGGGTTGGGGTGCCGGGTCGGGGTCGGGGTGCCGTGTCGGTGTCGGGGTCGGGGTGTCGGGTCAGGCTCGGGGTCGGGGTGTCGGGGTCGGGGTGTCGGGGTCTAGGGGTCGGGGTGTCGTGTCGGGGTGCCGGGTCGGGGTCGGGGTGCCGTGTCGGGTCGGGGTGCCGTGTCGGGTCGGGGTTTTTTTCCTCTTTTTTCCTTTTCTTCTTCTTCCTATTCTTCCTTTTCTTCCTTTTTTTCCTTCTTCTTCTTCTTCTTCTTCTTCTTCTTCTTCTTCTTCCTCCTTTCCTTTTTCCTCTTCTTCTTCTCCTCCTCTCCTCTTTTTTCTTCTTCTTCTTCCTCTTCTTCTTTTTTCTTCTCCTCCTCCTCTTCTTCTTCTTCCTTTCCTTTTTCCTCTTCTTCTTCTCCTCCTCTCCTCTTTTTCTCTTCTTCTTCTTCTTTCCTCAAACTAAACTAAACCTAAAACTAAACCTAAAACTAAACCTAAATCTAAAACTAAAACTAAAACTAAATCTAAACTAAACATAAACCTAAAACTAATAAAACAGAAAAAAAGGAAAAAACTAAATCTAAACCTAAAACTAAACTAAAACTAAACCTAAAACTAAAACTAAATCTAAACTAAAACTAAAACAGAAAAAACAGAAAAAAAAGGAGGGGGGCTCACCTGGGGCAGGGCCGGTGGAGGAGGGGGCGGGGCGGTGGAGGAGGTGGCCGGGGCGCGGGGGCGGCCTGGGGCGGCGGGGGGGCGGGCCCGGGGCGGTGGGGCGCGGGGCGGCGCGGGGCTGGGGCGCGGGGGGCCGGGGCGGGGGGGCGACGGGGCAGTGTGGCGGCGGGGCCCCGGGGCGGCGGGGAGCCGGGGCGGTGGGGCGACGGGGTGGCGGGGCGACGGGTGGTGGGGCGACGGCGCCGGGCGGCAGTGGCGACGGGGCGGGGGGCCGGTGGGGCGGCGGGGTGGTGGGGCGACCGGGCGCGGCGGGCGGCGGCGGCGGCGGTGGGGGTGGGAAGTGGTGGCGGGGCGCGTCGGCGAGGAGAGAACAGAGTAACGGGCGGGGGGTACGGGCCGTTAGGTAGTGTCCTCTTTGCCGTCCGCCTCTCTTTGCCGTCCGCCCTTTTGCCTCTTTGCCGTCTGCTGGCAGACGGCAAAGAGGTGGGCCGTTAAGTTTTTTTAAAACGGGCGGGGGGTGGGGGCCACCTCTCTCTTTGCCGTCTGCCAGCAGACGACAAAGATTCTTTGCTGTCTGCTGGCAGACGGCAAAGAGCTCGCGGACGGCAAAGAGCTTCTTTGCCGTCTGCCATTTCTTTGCCGTCTACTTTTGGGTAGCTGATGGCAAAGAGCTTCTTTGCCGTCAGCTAGCAGACGGCAAAGAGCTGGCAGATGGCAAATTAGCTGATTCCAGTAGTGTATCATTTAGTCTTTCATAATTGCTAACACTCATGCGATATTTAAGGGTTCAAAACACAGAGAAAGATAGGGGCTTATAGATTCGCCTCCCAACCTTTTACCTCAAGGATAATGTCAACAATAATAGTTCATGATGCATTACATCCAATTGGATATATATATATATATATATATATATCAGGATCTTTCGAACACAATGTGCTTGCCAAAGGATAAAATGTAAAAAGGAAAGGTGAAGATCACCATGACTCTTGCATAAGGTATAAGACAAGAATAAAATATAGGCCCTTCGCAGAGGGAAGCAGAGGTTGTCATGCGCTTTTATAGTTGGATGCACAAAATCTTAATGCGAAAGAACGTCACTTTATATTGCCTTGTGATAGGGACCTTTATTATGCAGTCCGTCGCTTTTATTGCTTCCACATCACAAGATCGTATAAAGCTTATTTTCTCCACACTAATAGATCATACATATTTAGAGAGCAATTTTTATTGCTTGCACCGATGACAACTTACTTGAAGGATCTTACTCAATCCATAGGTAGGTATGGTGGACTCTCATGGCAATACTGGTTTAGGGGATGTTTGGAAGCACAAGTAGTATCTCTACTTGGTGCAAAGAATTTGGCTAGCATGAGGGGGAAAGGCAAGCTCGGCATGTTGAATGATCCATGGCGATATACTTTATTTCGGATATAAGAAAACATAACCCATTACGTTGTCTTCCTTGTCCAATGTCAACCTTTTAGCATGTCATATTTTAATGAGTTCTCACAATCATAAAAGATGTCCAAGATAGTATATTTATATGTGAAATCTCTCTTCCCTCAATATTCTTTCATGAATTGTTCAAGTGACCAATACAATGTCTGCTAACCTTCCATAAATTTACCACCTCTACTTCTTATATGTGAAGTCATTACTCCCCGTGGCATAAGCATATGAAACATATATAATTTCCGATTTATGATATTCGCTCATTCAACTATTTACTCATAGGATATAAGTGAAGCACACGAGTAAATGACAAACTACTCCAAAAGGATTTAAGTGAAGATCAATGAGTAGTTAAATAATTATGTAGCTATGTGAAGACTCTCTCACATTTAAGAATTTCAGATCTTGATATTTTATTCAAACAGCAAGCAAAACAAAATAAAATGACATTCTAAGAATAGCAAACATCACGTGAAGAAGCAAAAACTTAGGATAAACCGATACTAACCGATAGTTGTTGAAGAAGAAAGGTGGGATGCCAACCGGGGCATCCCCAAGCTTAGACGCTTGAGACTTCTTGAAATATTATCTTGGGATGCCTTGGGCATCCCCAAGCTTGAGCTTTTGTGTCTCCTTAATTCCTCTCATATCACGGTCTCCCTAAATCTCAAAAGCTTCATCCACACAAAACTCAACAAGGACTTGTGAGATAAGTTAGTATAAACCAATGCAAAAACCTTATCATACTCTACTGTAGCAAATCACTAAAATTATTATTCAACATTGCATACTAAATGACTCTGCAAATTTAATAGTCCTATCCTCAAATATAATTATTAAATAAGCAAACATATGCAAACAATGCAGACATAACAGCAATCTGCCTAAACAGGACAGTCTGTAAAGAATGCAGCAAGATCCATACTTCCCTAGCTCCAAAAATTATGAAAGAAAATTCCCACTGTAGTAAATTTATCAGAGCTCATTATGCAAAAGGTTTCAACATTTTATCACATTCTGAGTTTTCTAGGGAATTTTTGCAACAGCAGTAAACTTTCGGTTTTCAAACAGCAACATGTAGACTTGTAAAATAAGCATAGTAAAGGCTATCAATGCCACTTTTATTGAAATAAAAGATGCAAAAAATTGTTCTAGATAACAGCAAGAAAATACTAACAAAATAAATGGACGCTCCAAGCAAAACACATATTATGTGGTGAATAAAAATATAGCTCCAAGTAAAGTTACCGATGAATGAAGACGAAAGAGGGGATGCCTTCCGGGGCATCCCCAAGCTTAGGCTCTTGGTCGTCCTTGAATATTTCCTTGGGGTTCCTTGGGCATCCCCAAGCTTAGGCTCTTGCCACTCCTTATTCCATAGTCCATCGAATCTTTACCAAAAACTTGAAAACTTCACAACACAAAACTCAACAGAAAACTCGTAAGCTCCGTTAGTATAAGAAAATAAAACCACCACTTAGGTACTGTTGTGAACTCACTCTAAATTCATATTGGTGTAATATCTACTGTATTCCAACTTCTCTATGGTTCATACCCTCCGATACTACTCATAGATTCATCAAAATAAGCAAACAACACACTGAAAACAGAATCTGTCAAAAACAGAACAGTCTGTAGTAATCTGTATCAAATGTATACTTCTGGAACTCCAAAAATTCTAAAATAAATTGGTGGACCTGAGGAATTTATCTATTAATCATATGCAAACATAATCAACTAAATAGCACTCTCCAGTAAAAAATGGCAGCTAATCTCATGAGCGCTAAAGTTTCTGTTTTTTACAGCAAGATCATAAAGACTTCACCCAAGTCTTCCCAAAGGTTCTACTTGGCACAAACACTAATTTAAAACATGAAAACACATCTTAACAGAATCTATATGAATTATTGATTACTAAACATAACCAAAAAGCAGGAAACAAAATAAAATTGGGTTGCCTCCCAACAAGCGCTATCGTTTAACGCCCCTAGCTAGGCATGATGATTTCAATGGTGCTCACATAAAAGATAGGAATTGAAACATAAAGAGAGCATCATGAAGAATATGACTAGCACATTTAAGTCTAACCCACTTCCTATGCATAGGGATTTTGTTAGCAAACAACTTATGAGAACAATAATCAACTAGCATAGGAAGGCAAAACAAGCATAACTTCAAAACTTTAAGCACATAGAGAGGAAACTTGACATTATTGCAATTCCTACAAGCATATGTTCCTCCCTCATAATAATTTTCAGTAACATCATGAATGAATTAAACAATATAACTATCACATAAAGCATTCTTTTCATGAGCCACAAGCATAGAATTTTTACTACTCTCCACATAAGCAAAATTCTTCTTATTCGGAATAGTGGGAGTATCATAAGAAACTCGAATACTATAAATTGTTTCAATATTAAAAGAGTAATGTTTAGAAAAAGGGTAATCATAATCATGACAAGTTTTATAAATATAATCATCACTACTTTTTATAGCATAAGTTTCATCACAATAATCATCATAAGTAGCAACTTTGTTCTCATCATAATCAATTGAAACCTCTTCCGAAATAGTGGATTCATCACTAAATAAAGTCATGACCTCTCCAAATCCACTTTCATAAATATTATAAGATTAAACACCCTCCAAAATAGTGGGATCATTACTTCCTAAAGTTGACACTCTCCCTAACCCACTTTCATCAATATAACCATCATAAATAGGAGGCATGCTATCATCATAATAAATTTGCTCATCAAAACTTGGGAGGCTAAAAATATCATCTTCATTAAACATAGCATCCCCAAGCTTGGGAAAATCATTAATTGCAGCAAATATATTCTCAAACATGTCATTCTCATCAACCATAGCATCCCCAAGCTTGGGCCTTTTCATATCATAAGCATAATCACTCTCATCATTAATAGTATGGATAGCACCAATAGTATAGCAATTATGATCGTCACAATGAGTAATAAGAGCAACATCATTTGAGAGGGATACATTTCTACCTTTGCTTCTCCATCTTTCCTTTTTCTTCTTCACATCATGTGTGGGTTTAACCCTCTTTTTTGAGCTCCTTATTAATGAGATTGGTTGAATAGAAAGCTCCTTCTCGTTACCTAATTCATCATAAGAAATAATAGGAGGATATTGGGAAGTCTCTTCCCTTTCATTAGTATTCTCTTCATCTTATATTTCTTTTCTTGTCTTTATGTAATTGGCAATATAAGGATTTTCAATGCAATTCACTGCACAATACATAAAAATTTCTTCTAGATCAAAATCAAGAAATCTATCAAGATTAAATTTTGCAATACCCTTAGTTATACGTTTCATTTCTTCATACCCCAAAAGAAGACTAAGCTCTTTATGATGCTCAAGGGTAATCAAGTTATCACAATTTTTGGACACGATTTGATCATGAAAAAAATAGCATTGGAGCTTTAAATGACCATGTTCATTGCAAAGTTCACTAGGATTGCGATAAATATTGAATCCTTCAGCACAATCATCTAGCCTTTCTTGCAACCATTTAGTTTCCAAATACTTATGCCTCTTGCAAAATCTATCTTCCATCTTTGATGTGTTCTTGCAAGCTCTATGTATTCCACAAAAATTGACATGCTTATAAGAGACATTTTCATCATGACTAGTGCAATCATCATTTGTACTATGGATATTCAAAGAGTTCATACTAACAACATTGCAATCATGCTCATCATTCAAAGATTTAGTGCCAAACATTCTAATGCATTCTTCCTCTAGCAATTGAGCACAATTATCGGAATCCTTATTTTCACGAAAGACATTAAAAAGATGAAGCGTATGAGGCAACCTTAATTCCATTTTTTTGTAGTTTTCTTTTATAGACTAAACTAGTGATAAAACAAGAAAGTAAAAGATTCAATTGCAAGATCTAAAGATATACCTTCAAGCACTCACCTCCCCGGCAACGGCGCCAGAAACTGCTTGATGTCTACTACGCAACCTTCTTCCTGTAGACGTTGTTGGGCCTCCAAGTGCAGAGGTTTGTAGGACAGTAGCAAATTTCCCTCAAGTGGATGACCTAAGGTTTATCAATCTGTGGGAGGCATTGGTTGAAGATGGTCTCTCTCAAACAACCCTGCAACCAAATAACAAAGAGTCTCTTGTGTCTCCAACACACCCAATACAATGGTAAATTGTATAGGTGTACTAGTTCGGCGAAGAGATGGTGATACAAGTGCAATATGGATGGTAGATATAGGTTTTTGTAATCTGAAAATATAAAAACAGCAAGGTAACTAATGATAAAAGTGAGCACAAACGGTATTGCAATGCTAGGAAACAAGGCCTAGGGTTCATACTTTCACTAGTGCAAGTTCTCTCAACAATAATAACATAATTGGATCATATAACTATCCCTCAACATGCAACAAAGAGTCACCCCAAAGTCACTAATAGTGGAGAACAAACGAAGAGATTATTGTAGGGTATGAAACCACCTCAAAGTTATTCTTTTGGATCGATCTATCATAGATTTCATACTAGAATAACACCTTAAGACACAAATCAACCAAAACCCTAATGTCACCTAGATACTCCAATGTCACCTCAAGTATCCGTGGGTATAATTATACGATATGCATCAAACAATCTCAGATTCATCTATTCAACCAACACATAGAACTTCAAAGAGTGCCCCAAAATTTCTACCGGAGAGTCAAGACGAAAACGTGTGCCAACCCCTATGCATAAGTTCACGAGCGGAACCCCCAAGTTGATCACGAAAACATACATCAAGTGGATCACGTGAATATCCCATTGTCACCACAGATAAGCACATGCAAGACATACATCAAGTGTTCTCAAATCCTCAAAGACTCAATCCGATAAGATAACTTCAAAGGGAAAACTCAATCCATTACAAGAGAATAGAGGGGGAGAAACATCATAAGATCCAACTATAATAGCAAAGCTCGCGATACATCAAGATCGTATCACCTCAAGAACACGAGAGAGAGAGAGAGAGATCAAACACATAGCTACTGGTACATACCCTCAGCCCCGAGGGTGAACTACTCCCTCCTCGTCATGGAGAGCGCCGGGATGATGAAGATGGCCACCGGTGAAGGATACCCCTCTCCGGCAGGGTGCCGGAATAGGGTCCCGATTGGTTTTTGGTGGCTACAGAGGCTTGCAGCGGCGGAACTCCCGATCTATTGTGCTCCTCGATGTTTTTAGGGTATATGGACATATATAGGCGAAAGAAGTCGGTCAGGGGAGCCACGAGGGGCCCACGAGGGTGGGGGCGCACCCAGGGGGCTAGGGCGCGCCTCCCTGCCTCGTGGCTTCCTCGAAGCTTCCCTGACGTCTACTCCAAGTCTCCTGGATTACTTCTGTTCCAAAAATAACTCTCCCAAAGGTTTCATTCCGTTTGGACTCCATTTGATATTCCTTTTCTTCAAAACACTGAAATAGGCAAGAAAACAACAATTTGGGCTGGCCTCCGGTTAATAGGTTAGTCCCAATAATAATATAGAAGTGTTTAGTAAAGCCTATAAACATCCAAAACAGATAATATAATAGCATGAATACTTCATAAATTATAGATACGTTGGAGACGTATCAAGCCGCCATGCGCATGCTAACAAGGTGCATGAGCGCGGCTGCAATCTATGACCGGACGGCCAAGGCAGCCCAAAAAGCCGTTGTTGCTTCTCAGGTGGCGGCAGCAACATCTGCCTCGGGGATAGCAACTGGTGAGAGTGGCACAGCAGCTGTTCGTTCTGCAGCGGCGGCCTTAGCCCTGATGGAGGCCGCCCACGACCATGTCAAGGCCGCCCACGCCCAGCTCGTGATGGTCACCGCACAAATCAAACGAAGCTTCTCCGACAACGGTCGGCAACCCACGGCCGAAGAGTTGGCAATCGCCGAGAGCGTTCGAGCAGCCGCCCGTTCCTCCGCCGCATACCTTGCAACGACGGAGCCCGTCCAAGCCCAGATCGCGGCCGCCCACGCCCAGCTCGTGAAAGCCTTTTCCAAAGAGATGGCGGACGCGGATGGCGAGATGCTTGCCGAGTATGGTGCGATGGATGCCATGGAGCCCCTTCCCCAGGAGACCGTCGGGCGCGAGCTGGACATGGAGGAGGCGGCGGAGATCGACGAGCACCAGCCGTAGTAGTACTCTTTGCTTTGTTTAATTAAGAGCGTCGGTCTTTAATTCGTTAGAGTAATGTTTAGGCCAGCTAGCTCTGGTTAATTGCTGAACTTGCTCAATTAAGATGTGTGGGTGTGCTGTATTCTCCTTTGTGTACCCGAATTATGCAATGACGTGGATGACTACTGTAACTAGGGAAATTCGAACCAAAATTTTTGGTGTTCAAACTCATCACACACGAGTTAAGCTATTTGAATTGTTTGTTATGTTCACATATCGTACACAATTCTGAATAAGGGACCGTGTCTGATGACACTTTGCGCGCCAGTTTTTTTGCTTCAGCGATTCCAAATTTTCGGCTTCCGCGGAAATATCTACCTCCCCTCCCCCTTACCAAAAGCCACATTTCCCCTGTTTCCGCCTTCCTTTCCAAGTTGAAACCTTCACTCCTTGCTGCGGTGCCGCCTCCTCGCCGGCGACCCTCCTTCATGCTGTTCGGCCCGGCAGGTAATCCACACCAGACCCCCATCCTCCTCCTCCTTCCACCCAAATCACCGACCCCTCCACCAAATAAGCGCCGCCCTAAGCCATGGTGCATGTAGTATAGCCAGGAGCTCACGGAGCATTTCGCAGCGGAGAAGCAAATCGCGGCCGCACGCGCGGATGAGGTTGCGATGGCTACCATCCGTGCTGACCCCCAGATCTTGGAGGAGCACCTTGCCATTTGCTAGCTACGCCGGTTAAGCATGCTCGGTTTACCCGTTGCTTGTGCTGCTCCTGCCTTTCCTTAACAAAATCTAGTGAATTGTGCTATCTATTTTTACCATGCAATATGTTGCTCTAAAATATATGTTCTATATATGTCGTGCAGTGTGGTGCTCACTTATTAACTGTTTGGTTAATTAGTTGTCGTCTTCAGTTAACTTTTTGGTTCAATTCTGCAAATGTGATGTTCAATTCTTCATGCTGCAATTTTGTATTGTCTTCCATGTGAGAAATAAATTGAATTTATCTTTACAAAATATATGAGAAATGAATACAATTGCTATATTTCCAAGTTGTCAAGCATGCTTGGTTTGGTTATACATTGTGCAATGTGGTGCTCAGTTAATGTTTGGTTCATTTGTGTTGTGGTGTTTAGTTAACCGTTTGGTTCAATTCTACAATGCGATGTTCAATAGTTGTGGGTGCATTCTGTTATTGTATACCATGTGAGAAGTAAATCGAATTTAGATGTACTAAATACATGAGAAACAAATACAATTGCTATATTTGCAAGTTGTTAAGCATGCTTGGGTTGGTTAACTATCTGATCTTCTATTAGGAGTATGTTATATTGTGCAATATGGTGCTGAGTTAATGTTTGGTTCATTTGTTGTGGTGTTTAGTTAACTGTTTGGTTCAATTCTATGTGATGTTCAATTGTTGTGGGTGCATTCTGTTATTGTATACCATGTGAGAAATAAATTGAATTTGGCTGTAGTAAATACATGAGAAACAAATACAATTGCTATATTTCCAAGTTGTTAAGCATGCTTGGTTTGGTTAACTTTCTGATCTTCTATTATGAGTATGTTATATTCTGCAATGTGGTGCTCAGTGAATGTTTGGTTCATTTGTAGTGGTGTTCAGTTAACTACTTGGTTCAATTCTGCAATGCGATGTCCAATTGTCGTGGGTAGAATTTTGTATTGTTGTGCATGTGAGGAATAAATCAAATTTGGCTGCACTTAATACATGAGAAACATATACAAGTGCTATATTTCCTACTTCTTAATCATGCTTGGTTTGGATAAATGGGTTTTCCATGTGGCTTGAATTAATCTGATGAATCTGCAATGTGCTTATTATTCATCAACATATTTTACTGATAGCATGCGAACCCTTAGTTGACCTGATGACTAACTACCTTATATGTGTTGCACGGAAACAATGGGAAGCCCTGAGGTTTACAATCGAGGTTAGCACGTGCATGGTCTGTTGTCTAATAGCACATTGTTGTGCAATTGCAGGAAACATTCTAATATTTAGGTTTTTAACAATTTGGTCTTGCACATGTAGGTCCTGCTGACAGAGGTTATGACCCACTGTTCGACCCATTTTGCATATGGGGAAATGAGTTGTTCATGAATATCAATCAAGTCAAGAAACTCCGAAAGATTGTTAAGATAAAGAAATTGGCGACAAAAAACAACAAGTTCTTTGTGTGCACAATGAAGAAGACATCAGTTCACTACATGATGGTTCCAACTATTATACCTTCCCTTTTCTTATTCCTTTGCCCCATTTCCAATATAGAGAAGATATTTATGCACATCCTTGTTTCAGGCCTTTCCAAAGAAGTTCACTGATGATTACCTCTCAAACCACCTCTATGGTCACGAGGCGAGGAAGGTTTTCATACAACACCCATGATTCAATATTGAAGTTTTCCTAAATAGGACGAAGGACGGACGGTCAATCATCCACAGGCACTAGCCTAAAGTTGCAAAGACCTTGAACATGAATGAAGGCCCAATATTCGCCTTCCGCTTCAGCAGTTTTTCAGATGAGATGCATCTGTCTATGTACCATCTATCTATGTTTTTCAGATGAGATGAGATGCATCTGTCTATGTTTTTCAGACCTTGAACATGGAGGATGCTAATTTCGAAAGGTTCTACATGTTGCATGTGAAACTTGGTGCTAGTGCAGTTGTGTAATGGGGTAGCTGAGTGCTGAAGCTATATCATGTTGTACTCTGATGTATTTCAATTATGAAATCCTGCTTCCTAAATATGGAAATGAAATATATTATGTGCTTAATATGAATGTCAATTAGATTAATAAATGGATTATTAATAATAGGGCAATTAGCCTCCTAATTGGGTTTTGCTATTGCAAACGGTTATTGAGAAAATACCGTGGGCGATGACCTCAGGCAACGCACACAGTTTCTAGGAATAAACCGTGTTGGATCAATGAACCGTGTTGGATCAATGACCTCAGGCAACGCACACAGTTTTTAGGAATAAACCGCGTTGGATCAATGAACTATCACACACGACCTTCTCTTGAAAACTATTTGCGTTAGGCCACCCTGCGCAAACGTTTACCACATAAAAATTGTGTGTGATGGACAGCCTTTGCCACACAGTTTCTTCTACACACCAAGTGTGATGCATTCAATAACGCAAACGATAAAATTGTTAATATCATGTGCAATGGCAACGCTATCACAAACGATTTAACGGGGAAAATTGTGTGTGATGTACCTATGAATGGAAACGTTTTCCTTGGAGCGACTGTATGGGATGTACATACGAACGGAAACGTTTAGCCAGGACTGGCTGTGTGGGATGTACTTGCGACCGGAAACAATTTCGCCTGTATAATTGTATTTTTTAGCTCTACTGTAAGTATTACCGTATTTGAGCGCTCGCCGGTCGCACACGACCTCATTTTGTCGAGTGTGTGTGCCAGGTAGGCATATCCCCGACGATTTCTGGGTCGTGTGGGAAGGACCCCCCTATCGCCCACACTCACTTGGCGCCGGTTCCAAATGCCGTCACGGAAAGGGGTTAAAAACCATTTGTATAGCACCTCGCTATACCAGTGACTGGTAGATGCTCGTAATTAATTATACAAACTAATGGGCGACACATGCACTAACTACTTCTCACATGCTACCATCGGGGCATGCTCTGCCCAGAAGCTGTCGTTCTCCTTCCCGGCCTTGTAGGCGGCAGCCCACCGTGCTTTGATCTCCGCCGAGCTCTCCTCAGCACGGCGTGCAACCTCTTCTTTCTTGCGGCGGTGGGACTCTCTTTTCTTGACTGCTTTCTGCATTTTCCTCTCCTTCTGTGCGGCTTTGGCCGCCTCTAGATCCACCGCCCATTCGGCCATGGTAGCACCAATGTCCGCCCACGTACTTGTGCGGCCGCCGGCGATGATGAACTCGGTGCGGCGAGATGCCATCGCTTCCTTACCATGTGTGCGGTCGCGGGCGGCCAGGAACATGGCGCGGCGGGATGGCATTGCTTCCATACCAGTTACTGTGCGCCGTGGTGCCATGAACGACGCTTGGACATAGCTCTGGGACGGAGTGGCCGGACAGCCGTACAGTGCGGTGGTTTTTAAGAGCTCAATGATGGAGGATGAAGGAAATTTGGCTTCCCTTACAATCTTGCTCATTCATTATCGCACACGGTTCATCTCCGTCGCCTAGGGAAATAGTGTGCGCTTAGCCTATTGTGTGTTGCGTTATGATTGGCCGGAACCCCAGCCAGGCGGATCATAAGTCCATTTTGCATCATGTTTACCTACTATTATTTATAATGTTTTTATGCATAATAATGCTTTTTTGAGTAATTCTAATGCCTTTTCTCTCATAATATGCAAGGTACATACAAAGAGGGAGAATTCCGGCAGCTGGAAATCTGGACCTGAAAAAGCTACGTCAGCCTACCTATTCTGCACAACTCCAAATGAGCTGAGACTTCACAGGGAATTTTTATGGAATAAATAAGAAATACTAGAGCAAATAACCACCAGAGGGGGGCCATCTGGTGAGCACAAGACACCAGGGCGCGCCTGCCCCTGGCTCGCTTGTCCCCCTGGCTCGCCCTGCTGGGTTGCGCTTAGCCCAGCCCACCTCCGGTGCCCATGTTCTAGTATATAAGTCATTTTGACCTAGGAAGAAAATAAATAGAGGAATTTTGGGAGGGAGCGCTGCCGTCTCGAGGCGGAACTTGGGCAGGAGCACTTTTGCCCTCCGGCGGAGCGATTCCGCCGGGGGAACTTCCCTACCGGAGGGGGAAATCATCGTCATCATCATCACCAACAATTCTCCCATCTTGGGGAGGGCAATATCCATCAACATATTCAACATCACCATCCCCTCTCAAACCCTAGTTCATCTCTTGTGTTCAATCTATGTACCAGAACTATAGATTGGTGCTTGTGGGTGACTAGTAGTGTTGATTACATCTTGTAGTTGATTACTATATGGTTTATTTGGTGGAAGATTATATGTTCAGATCCAATATGCTATTTAATACCCTCTTATCTTGAGCATGATTATAATTTGTGAGTATTTACTTTTGTTCTTGAGGTCACGGGAGAAATCTTGTTGCAAGTAATCATGTGAACTTGATATGTGTTCGATATTTTGATAGTATGTATGTTGTGATTCCCTTAGTGGTGTCATGTGAACGTCGACTACATGACACTTCACCATATTTGGGCCTAAGGGAATGCATTGTGGAGTAGTAATTAGATGATGGGTAGCGACACTGACAGAAGCTTAAACCCTAGTTTATGCGCTATTCCATAATGGACGATTGGATCCAAAAGTTTAATGCTATGGTTAGAATTTATTCTTAATACTTTGTCATAGTTGTGGATACTTGCGAGGGGGTTAACCATAAGTAGGAGGTTTGTTCAAGTAAGAACAGCACCTAAGCACCGGTCCACCCACATATCAAATTATGAAAGTAGTGAACACGAATCGAATCAACATGATGAAAGTGACTAGATGAAATTCCCGTGTACCCTCAAGAACGCTTTGCTTATTATAAGAGACCGTTTTGGCCTGTACTTTGCCTCAAAATGATTGGGCCACCTTGCTGCACTTTTGTTACTATTATCGTTACTTGATCGTTACAAATTATCTTGCTATCAAACTACTCTATTACTTACAATTTCAGCGCTTGCAGACATTACCTTAATGAAAACCACTTGTCATTTCCTTCTACTCCTCATTGGGTTCGACACTCTTACTTATAAAAAAGGCTAAAATTGATCCCATATACTTGTGGATCATCAAGGCTCTTTTCTAGCGTCGTTGCCGGGGAGTGAAGCGCTCTTGGTAAGTGGAATTTGGTAAGGAAAAATTATTACTACGTGCTGAAATTTATTGTCACTTGTTACTATGGAAAACAATCCTTTGAGGGGTTTGTTCGGGGTATCTTCACCTCGACCGGAACCATAATTAGTTACCCCTCAACCTACTGCACCCACTAAAAATATTGAATATGAAATTCCTTCGGGTATGATAGAACAACTGCTAGCTAATCCTTATGCAGGAGATGGAACCGAACATCATGATATGCGCTTGATATATGTGGATGAAATAATTGGATTGTTTAAGCTTGCATGTTTATACGGAGATGAAACTAAGAAGAAGGTTTTCCCTTTACCTTTGAAGGGAAAATTATTGGCATGGTATAGGCTATGCGATGATATTGGATCTTGGAATTGGAATCGACTGAAATTGGAGTTTCACCAAAACAATTGTACTATGCATCTAGTTCATCGTGATCGGAATTACATATATAATTTTTGGCCTCGTGAAGGAGAAAGTATCACTCTAGCTTGGGGGAGGCTTAAGTCAATGTTATATTCATGCCCCAATCATGAGCTCTCAGGAGAAATTATTATCCAGAATTTTTATGCTTGGATTTCTCATAATGATCGATCCATGCTTGATACTTCTTGTGCCGGTTCTTTTATGAAGAAGACTATTGAATTCCGATGGTATCTCTTAGAAAGAAATAAATGCAACTCTGAAGATTGGGAACTTGAGGAAGGTAAAGAGTCAGGTATTAAGCTTAAGTTTGATGGTGTTAAATCTTTTATGAATACCGATGCTTTTCAAAAGTTTAGCACTAAATATGGACTTGACTCTGAGATAGTAGCCTCCTTTTGTGAATCATTTGCTAATCATGTTGATCTCCCTAGAGAGAAGTGGTTTAAATATCACCCACCTATTAAAGAAGAAATTAAAGAACCGGTAATAGCTAAAGATGAAACTATTATTTATAATGTTGATCCACTTGTTCCTACTACTTATATTGAAAAAGCACCTTTCCCTGGTAGGATGAAGGAACATGCTAAAGTTTCAACTATGGTCACCTAAATTAGCTGAACAAATAAAGGTAGAACCTAATGTTGCTTTGGGTAAGGATCTCCTGGAAGAAAATATAGATGGGCATGTTATTTACTTCTGTGATGAAGCTGCTAGAATTGCTAAACCTGATAAAAAAGATAAGCATAGACCCGTTGTTGGCGTACCCGTTCTCTCAGTTAAAATAGGAGATCACTGTTATCATTGTTTGTGTGACATAGGTGCTAGCGTGAGTGCTATTCCTTTTACCTTATATCAAGAAATTATGAATGACATAGCACCCGCTAGGATAGAAGACATAGATGTTACTATTAAACTTGCTAATAGAGATACCATCACACTACTTGGGATTGATAGGGATGTTGAAGTCCTGTGTGGGAAAATAAAATACCCTACTAATTTTCTTGTTCTTGGTTCCCCACAAGATGACTTTCGTCCTATTATCTTTGGTAGACCTTTCTTGAACACCGTTAATGCTAAAATAGATTGTGAGAAACAAACTGTCGGTGTTAGTTGATAACCCACAAGTATAGGGGATCAATTGTAGCCTCTTTCGATAAGTAAGAGTGTCGAACCCAACGAGGAGCTAAAGGTAGAACAAATATTCCCTCAAGTTCTATCGACCACCGATACAACTCTACGCACGCTTGACATTCGCTTTGCCAGAAACAAGTATGATACTAGAAGTACTTTGTAGGTGTGATAAGATAGGTTTGCAAGATAATAAAGAGCACGTAAATAAAATCTAGGGGCTGCTTCAATAAAGACACAACTAAGTTAAATTTAGTAGAGAGCTTTTGTCAACAAGAAAGTTATTTGTCCCTAGGCAATCGATAACAAGTACCGGTAATCATTCTTGCAATTTTATATGAGGGAGAGGCATGAGCTAACATACTTTCTATACTTGGATCTGCACTTATGATTGGACCCCTAGCAAGCATCCTCAACTACTAAAGATCATTAAGGTCGTGAAACCCAGCCATAGCATTAAGTATCAAGTCCTCTTTGCTCCCATACGCCATAACCCACTTATCCGCGTTTGGGCTACTGTCATCCCCCGCAACACTCACAATAAGTAAACCATGAATATATTTCAACACCCCACAGTGGAGGGCCCTCATGTTTGCGCTAGACGGAGGGCACCGTAGGATAGCACCATAAATAAAATATACAATCATACCAACCAAGATCACGATTAACCAATAGGACAAAACGGATCTACTCAAACATCATAGGATAACCATGGATCATTGGGAAATAATATATGGAGTTGAGCACCATGTTCAAGTAGAGATTACAACGGGGAGAAGGGGTGTTACACCACTACATAGAGGTGGAGAAAGTTGGTGTTGATGGTAGTAAGATTGTTGATGTAGATCGCCGTCCCGATCGTTGCCCCGGTGGCACTCCGGTGCCACCGGAAGAGAGGGGGAGAGAGCCACCCTCCTTATTCTTCTTCCTTGGCCTCCCCCTAGATGGGAGGAGTGTACCCCCTCTAGTCCATGGCCTCCATGGCGGCGGAGGGGCGGGATCCCCTCTGAGATTGGATCTCCCTCTCTGTTCTCTTCTGTTTTGCGTCACCCAGATCTTGCCGAAAACCGTTTCTTATATTCCCGGAGATCCGTAACTCCGATTGCGCTGAGATTTTAACACGATTTTAACACGAGTTTTGGATTGACTAGAATTTAAAAACCAGGCATCTCAATGTTTTGCCGGCAATCAACGGTGCCCTGGTATTCGAAATTCATTCCCATTTCTTGCATGGGACCTAAGCATGCACCCAAGGACACAGATTTGATTTTTCAACCAATTTATATGCACTGGAGCATGTGCATGTAGTTCAAATATGAATTATGCACACAAATGCATTGAAAACTCAGCTAATGCATAAAAATGTCATAACGAACCCCAAAAAATCACAAAAATATACACAACACTCCTGTTGTTCTATGTTCACATGAGAAAACAATTTGGAAGCAATAAGAGGCAATGGATATCATTTCGTCCCCAAAGGTGGGACGTTCCCTACCGAAAACCATAATGCTTGTTGTGAGAAACTCCGGTTTGTGAGAAGCAACTACCCAAACTTGCCCCAAATGGGACAAAATTTGTACCACGGCATGTTGATGCCGCTCCATGATAGCATGCCAAGTTTCATGAATTTCAGACGAGTTTTGGATTTACTAGAATTTAAAAACCAAGCATCTCAATGTTTTGCCGGCAATCAACGGTGCACTGGTGTTCGAAATTCATTCCCATTTCTTGCATGGGACCTAAGCATGCACCCAAGGACACAGATTTGATTTTTCAACCAATTTATATGCACTTGAGCATGTGCATGTAGTTCAAATTTAAATTATGCACATAAATGCATTGAAAACTCAGCTAATGCATGAAAATGTCATAACGAACCCCAAAAAATCAAAAAATATACACAACACTCCTATTGTTCTATGTTGACACAAGAAAAAAATTTGGAAGCAAGAAGAGGCAATGGATATCGTTTCGTCCCCAAAGGTGGGACGTTCCCTACCGAAAACCATCATGCTTGTTGTGAGAAGCTCCGGTTTGTGATAAGCATATACCCAAACCTGCCCCAAATGGGACAAAATTTGTACCACGGCATGTTGATGCCGCTCCATGATAGCATGCCAAGTTTCATGAATTTCAGACGAGTTCTGGATTTACTAGAATTTAAAAAACCAGGCATCTCAATGTTTTGCCGGCAATCAACGGTGCCCTGGTATTCGAAATTCATTCCCATTTCTTGCATGGGACCTAAGCATGCACCCAAGGACACAGATTTGATTTTTCAACCAATTTATATGCACTGGAGGATGTGCATGTAGTTCAAATTTGAATTATGCACATAAATGCATTGAAAACTCAGCTAATGCATAAAAATGTCATAACGAACCCCAAAAAATCAAAAAATATACACAACACTCCTGTTGTTCTATGTTGACATGAGAAAAAAAATTGGAAGCAATAAGAGGCAATGGATATCGTTTCGTCCCCAAAGGTGGGACGTTCCCAACCGAAAACCATCATGCTTGTTGTGAGAAGCTCCGGTTTGTGAGAAGCATATACCCAAACCTGCCCCAAATGGGACAAAATTTGTACCACGGCATGTTGATGCCGCTCCATGATAGCATGCCAAGTTTCATGAATTTCAGACGAGTTTTGGATTTACTAGAATTTAAAACCAGGCATCTCAATGTTTTGCCGGCAATCAACGGTGCACTAGTGTTCGAAATTCATTCCCATTTCTTGCATGGGACCTAAGCATGCACCCTAGGACACAGATTTGATTTTTCAACCAATTTATATGCATTGGAGCATGTGCATGTAGTTCAAATTTGAATTATGCACATAAATGCATTGAAAACTCAGTTAATGCATAAAAATGTCCAAACGAACCACGAAAAATAAAAAAAATCACACAACACTCCAGTTGTTCTATGTTGACACGAGAAAAAAATTTGAAAGCAATAAGAGGCAATGGATATCGTTTCGTCCCCAAAGCTGGGACGTTCCCTGCCGAAAACCATCATGCTTGTTGTGAGGAGCTCCGGTTTGTGAGAAACATATACCCAAACCTGCCACAAATGGCACAAAATTTGTACCACGACATGTTGATGCCGCTCCATGATAGCATGCCAAGTTTCATGAATTTCAGACGAGTTTTGGATTTACTAGAATTTAAGCACCAGGCATCTCAATGTTTTGCCGGCAATCAACGGTGCCCTGGTGTTCGGAATTCTTTCCCATTTCTGGCATGGGACCTAAGCATGCACCCTAGGACACAGATTTGATTTTTCAACCAATTTATATGCACTGGAGCATGTGCATGTAGTTCAAATTTGAATTATGCATATAAATGCATTAAAAACTCAGCTAATGCATAAAAATGTCCAAACGAACCCCAAAAAATCATAAAAATTCACACAACACTCAAATGTTAGAAAGATTATCTAAGCAAACACAGTTTTGCTTCCTTGATGGATATTCTGGTTTTTACAAATACCGTTTTCTCAACCTGATCAAGAAAAGACCACTTTTACTTGTCCTTTTGGAACTTATGCCTATAGACGTATGCCTTTTGGTTTATGCAATGCACCTGCTACCTTTTAAAGATGTATGACTGCTATATTCTCTGACTTTTGTGAAAAGATTGTTGAGGTTTTCATGGATGACTTTTCTATTTATGGGAAGTCTTTTGATGTTTGTTTAAGCAATCTCGATCGATTTTTGTAGAGATGTGAGCAAACAAATCTTGTCTTGAATTGGGAGAAGTGCCACTTTATGGTTAATGAAGGTATTGTTTTGGGCCATAAAATTTCTGAAAGAGGTATTGAGGTGGACAAAGCTAAGGTTGATGCAATTGAGAAAATGCCATGTCCTAAAGATATGAAAGGTATTCATAGTTTCCTAGGTCATGCTCTTAAAATTTCTAGGCCCCTTACTAATATTTTGCAAAAGGATGTTCCTTTTGTTTTTTATGATGATTGTTTAGAAGCCTTCGAAACACTCAAGAAAGCCTTAATTTCTACACCTATTGGTCAACCACCTAATTGGAACTTGCCTTTTCAAATTATGTGTGATGCTAGTGATTATGCTGTTGGTGCTGTTCTAGGACAAAGAGTTGATAAGAAACTGAATGTTACTCATTATGCTAGTAAAACTCTAGATAGTGCTCAACGAAACTATGCTACTACTCAAAAAGAATTTCTAGCAGTGGTGTTTGCTTGTGATAAATTTAGATCCTATATTGTAGATTCAAAAGTAATTGTCCACACTGATCGTGCTGCTACAAAATATCTTATGGAAAAGAAAGATGCTAAACCTAGGCTTATTCGATGGGTTCTCTTGCTACAAGAATTTGATTTGCATATCACTGATAGAAAAGGAGCGGAGAACCCGGTAGCTGATAACTTGTCTAGGTTGGAGAATGACCTTGATGACCCACTACCTATTGATGGTAGTTTTCCTGATGAGCAGTTAGCTACAATAAATGTTTCTCATAACACTCCTTGGTATGCTGACTATGCTAATTATATTGTTGCTAAATACTTATCACCTAGCTTTACATACCAATAAAAGGAAAAATTGTTCTATGATTTAAGACATTACTTTTGGGATGACCCACATCTTTATAAAGAAGGAGTAGATGGTATTATTAGATGTTGTGTACCTGAGCATGAACAGGGGCAAATCCTATGGAAATGTCACTTCGAAGCTTATGGAGGACATCATGCGGGAGATAGAACTGCTCACAAGGTATTCTAATCAGGGCTTTATTGGCCTACTCTTTTCAAGGATGCTCGTAAGTGTGTCTTATGTTGTGATGGATGTCAAAGAATAGGTAATATTGGTAAGCGTCAAGAAATGCCTATGAATTATTCACTTGTTTTTGAACCATTTGATGTTTGGGGTTTTGATTACATGGGACCCTTTCCTTCCTCTAATGGGTATACACATATTTTGGTTGTTGTTGATTATGTTACTAAGTGGGTAGAAGCTATTCCATCTAGTAGTTCTGATCACAACACCTCTATTAAAATGCTTAAGGAAGTTATTTTCCCAAGGTTTGGAGTCCCAAGATATTTGTTGACTGATGGTGGTTCACACTTTATTCATGGTGTTTTCCGTAAAATGCTTGCAAGTATGATGTTAACCATAGAATTGCATCATCCTCAGTCTAGTGGTCAAGTTGAACTTAGCAATAGAGAAATAAAATTAATTTTGCAAAAGACTGTCAATAGGTCCCGGAAGAATTGGTCTAAGAAATTAGATGATGCACTTTGGGCTTATAGAACATCATATAAAAATCCTATGGGTATGTCTCCTTATAAGATGGTTTATGGAAAAGCTTGCCATTTGCCTCTTGAGTTAGAACATAAACCATATTGGACAATTAAAGAACTCAACTATGATTTCAAACTTGCTGGTGAGAAGAGGTTATTTGATATTAGCTCTTTAGATTAATGGAGAACCCAAGCTTATGAAAATGCCAAGTTATTTGAAGAAAAAGTTAAAAGATGGCATGATAAAATAATCCAAAAGCGTGAGTTCAAAGTTGGGGAATATGTTCTTTTGTACAACTCTCATTTCAGATTCTTTGCAGGAAAACTCCTCTCCAAATGGGAAGGACCCTATGTTATCGAGGAGGTTTATCGGTCTGGAGCTATCAAAAAAATAATGTCGAAGGTACTAATCCTGAAGGTTGTTAATGGGCAATGAATAAAAAATTATATCTCAGGTACGCCCATTAATGTTGAAAGACATATTATCCAAACTATGACACTGGAAGAACACATAATAGAAACCTTCCGGAACACTCCAGAATCGTGAAAAAGAGGAGGTACGCGATACGGTAAGTAAACGGACTTCGAAAAATCTGCAAAAATATTTTCTGTCTGTTTTGGAATATAACAAAAATTAGGAAAATAAGAAACAACCAGGAAGGTCACCCTGGTGGGTACAAGACACCAGGGCGCGCCTAGCTTACCAGGCCCACCCAGGTGGGTTGTGCCCTCCTCGGGTACCTTCCGGACTCCGTTTTTCTCCTGTTTGCTTTCTTCGTGAGATAAAAAATCTTTATATACCCCCCGAACCTATTGACCACCGTATCATGGAGAAATCTTCTGTTTCCTTTTCTTTGCTGTTTTCTGACAGATCCCATTTACCATGGCCGCTTCAAGCTCCTCCAAGGACACGTTCTTCACGAACGTCGTCAACCAATATTTGCGGGAGGGGGTGCTTCACATCCGCGATGTGCAAGGTCCCAAGGGGACGGGAACCATGGAGGCCAGGCTTGAAGCTATGGAGCAGGAGGTCTTCCGGTGCAAGGGGATGGTGGAGTGTGGACTCAATGCCAATCACCTCATGATCACGGACTTTACCCGTGATCTCAAGGTGGATGGCAAGTCCATGAAGGACATCGTGTTCACCCTCAACGAGCAAATCAACTTTCTCCAAAGCTAGATCTACGATATCCAAAACCAAGTCTTTGAATATGAGGCAAGGTTTAAAGGTATGAGTTTGACTGCCAGTTGCAGGACCCGTGAGACTCAGTCCTCCTCTTATGATGGTGGGCCTCTGCCATGGAAACCCGAGGACAAAATCGTTACCACTTCATCACCACCACCTTCTTCTTCATCACCAAAAGAAAATTGAGTATCGGCTATGGGCACTTCTGTTGGCTTTCGCCAAGCTTGGGGGAGGTGCCCCGGTATCGTATCACTCCCACTATCTTTTGCCTTTACTTTTTTTTAGTTTGATCCTTAGTTATCTTTTGCTTTAGATGAATAAAAGTTTAGTTTGATCCTTTGTTTTTGAGAGTTTGCTTAGTGATCTATCCTTGTAATTGTGTGCGAGATATATAATAAAGTTTAGTTTGAGTTTTTGCTATCTTTACTTTCATGTTTCAATAGAATGAAAGGAAATAAATAAAAAAGATCATATGCTAATCTTATGGTAAGTAATGACACCACATAAGGAAAAGTATAAGTAGAAAATTTTATTAGAGATTGACAAACATAGCATTTGTTAATGATGCAACTCATGAAAGATTTAATAAGGGAAGAGAAGATTCACATGCAAATACACTATCCTGGATTGACGTTGTGATTGTGAGCCCCCATCAAAATATTATATGCCAAAATTGTTTACGTTGGACAAGGAAGACAACGTAATGATTTATGTTTGTTCATATTCACATAGAAGTTATATTGTCATAGATCCTTCAACATGTGGTGCTTGCCCCTATCTTTGCTAGCCAAAAATTCCACACCAAGTAGAGATACTACTTGTGCATCCAAAAACCCTTAAACCCAAATATTACTTTCAAGAGTCCACCATACCTACCTAAGGATTGAGCAAGATCCTTCAAGTAACTTGTCATCGGTGCAATGAGGCAATAAAAATTGCTTCTAAAAGGATCATTTATTGTAAGAGAAAATTGAGCATTGTACGAACTTGTGATAGCAAATAATAAAAGCGACAGACTACATAAGAAATGTTGCTATCATAAGGGGCAATATAACATGGCGTTCTTTTGCACTAAGGGGTTGAGCATACAAACAAAAAACACATGGCAACCTTTGCTTCCCTCTGCGAAGGGCCTATTTTATTTTTATGTATTTACTTTCATGCAAGAGTCAAAGTTTTTCTCTCTATTCCTTTTATGTTCTCTTTTGGCAAGCATCATGTGGTGAGGAAAGATCTAGGCATGCACATATGTCATATGTCCAGTTAAATATGGGTAGCATGAGTAATTATTGTTGACATCACCCTTGAGGTGAATACGTTGGGAGGCGAAATTATAAGCCCCTATCTTTCTATGTGTCTGGTTGAAACGTTTTTCTCATGTGTACGCGGTGAGTGTTAGAAATCATAGAAGACTATATGATAGTTGAGTATGTGGACTTGCCTAAAGGCTCCGATACGTGACCCTTCCTGAAAACATGATGAATTGTAGTTGCAAAGTTGACTAAGAACATAGTTTGTTGGTTTCCAGTAGAGTTTATGCTGTATACTTTGATGTTGTGATGAATTGTTACTTATTCATGAGAAGTCTATGATAAAAGTTTTATGTTAAAGTTTGTTGCTCTTATAATAATTCACATGATGCTTCTATGTCCGTATTTTTTTATCGACGCCTCTCTCTCTCTCTCTAAGCATGTGGACATGTTTTTCGATTTCGGTTTTCGCTTGAGGACAAGCAAGGTCTAAGCTTGGGGGAGTTGATACGTCCATTTTGCATCATGTTTACCTACTATTATTTATAATGTTTTTATGCATAATAATTATTTTTGGAGTAATTCTAATGCCTTTTATCTCATAATATGCAAGGTACATACAAAGAGGGAGAATTCCGGCAGCTGGAAATCTGGACCTGAAAAAGCTACATCAGGCTACCTATTCTGCAAAACTCCAAATGAGCTGAAACTTCACGGGAAATTTTTATGGAATAAATAAGAAATACTGGAGCAAATAACCACCGGAGGGGGGCCACCTGGTGAGCACAAGCCACCAGGGCGTGCCTGGCCCACCAGGTGCGCCCTGGTGGGATGTGCTTAGCCTAGCCCACCTCCGATGCCCATCTTCTGGTATATAAGTCATTTTTACCTAGAAAAAAATAAGAGAGGACTTTCGGGATGGAGTGCCGCCATCTCGAGCGGAACTTGGGCAGGAGCTCTTTTGCCCTCCGGTGGAGCGATTCCGCCGGGGGAATTTCCCTCCTGGAGGGGGAAATCATCGTCGTCATCATCACCAACAACTCTCCCATCTTGGGGAGGGCAATCTCCATCAACATCTTCAACAACACCATGTCCTCTCAAACCATAGTTCATCTCTTGTGTTCAATCTGTGTACCGGTACTATAGATTGGTGTTTGTGGGGTGACTAGTAGTGTTGATTACATCTCATAGTTGATTACTATATGGTTTATTTGGTGGAAGATTATATGTTTAGATCCAATATGCTATTTAATACACTACAAAAAAAGACACTTCCGTGATGATACGTGTTTGTCATAGTAGGTCACGTTTTCTGTCATGCATGTACATCCATGACGATTTTATGACAGAATCAAGATAGTCATACCTGTGCTGTCGTAGAAGTGTTCCATGACATTACCAAAATTATCATCATGGAGGTGTCCACTTCCATGACGATAAATCACGCGTCACAGAAGTGCTTTCGTCAAGGGTGACCGACACATGGCATCCATCGTAACGGGTCGTCGTTAAGCTATCGGGTCCGGTTTTGGATCCGATAACCCGTTAATAGCCCGGACCAATGGGAAATTTCCACGTGTAAAATTCTGATTGGCCGGAGGAAACACATGACAGCTCGTCAGTGGGTCAGATAGGCGCCTATGATATGTCGACATGTGCGACGGCCCACCACTGGTCCATTTAGCTTACAAAGGTCGGCCCGTTTTACTTAGTCAAAAGTTAGCGGGCTCGCCCATGAAAATCCTGTAAATGGTCTCTTCGCAAATAGCCCATTTTGCGGCCCGGTAACTCACGGCCCATTAGGGCCTACCCGAAATCGGCCCAACAACGTCATGTTGGCGGTCGAATATAACACCAGCTCATTTCACTATCGGCCCATGTATGGCCCACGACGTCTTTCGGCCCATATGAGGCCTTCGTATCTTTAGGCCCTTTAGACGCCCACGGTGACTCTAGCCCATAATGAACTGTAAATTTCTTTGTACCCGTTAACGGCCCATGATTCACATGGGCCGTTTCTAGCCCGTGTTAGCTTTCGGCCTACTAACGGCCCGTATGTTCTTGGGCTCCTTTCCGGCCCTCGATTACTTCCGGCCCATTACTCGCATGTTCCCTTAATGGGCCAAATTCGGCCAGTGGCAAGAGTCGGCCTGTTTCTGGCTTGTTAACCCGTTGCGCCGTTTCCAGCCCGTCCTATATTCTGGCCCATTAATGACCCGTTATGCCTGTGACAGAATTAAGCCTTTGTTGTCCTCCGGCCTGTTAACGGCCCGCTACCGTGCTGGGCCGATACCAATTACGCCCGTTGACGGCCCATGTTGACCCATTTATCCGACGGCCCGAGGCCCACCGATTCTACGGCCCTGTTGGAGGCCCAATTATCGACGGCCCATAGGAGGCCCATGGATCCTACGGCCTGATACGTCTCCGTCGTATCTACTTTTCCAAACACTTTTGCCCTTGTTTTGGACTCTAACTTGCATGATTTGGATGGAACTAACCCGGGCTGACGCTGTTTTCAGCAGAATTGCCATGGTGTTATTTTTGTGCAGAAATAAAAGTTCTCGGAATGACCTAAAACTTCACGGAGAATATTTTTGGAATTAATAAAAAATACTGGCGAAAGAATCAAGGCCAGGGGCCCACACCCTGTCCACGAGGGTGGGGGCGCGCCTACCCCCTGGGCGCGCACCCCTGCCTTGTGGGCCCCCTGGTGCTCCATCGACCTCAACTCCAACTCTATATATTCACGTTCGGGGAGAAAAAATTAGAGAGAAGGATTCATCACGTTTTACGATACGGAGCCGCCGCCAAGCCCTAATCTCTCTTGGGAGGCCTGATCTAGAGTCCGTTCGGGGCTCCGGAGAGGGGAATCCGTCGCCATCATCATCATCAACCTTGCTCCATCACCAATTTCATGATGCTCACCGCCGTGCGTTAGTAATTCCATCGTAGGCTTTCTGGACGGTGATGGGTTGGATGAGATTTACCATGTAATCGAGTTAGTTTTGTTAGGGTTTGATCCCTAGTATCCACTATGTTCTGAGATTGATGTTGCGATGACTTTGCTATGCTTATTGCTTGTCACTAGGGCCTGAGTGCCATGATTTCAGATCTGAACCTATTATGTTTTCGTGAATATATGTGAGTTCTTGATCCTATCTTGCAAGTCTATAGTCACCTATTATGTGTTATGATCCGTTAACCCCGAAGTGACAATAATCGGGATACTTACCGGTGATGACCGTAGTTTTAGGAGTTCATGTATTCACTAAGTGTTAATGCTTTGGTCCGGTACACTATTAAAAGGAGGCCTTAATATCCCTTAGTTTCCAATAGGACCCTGCTACCACGGGAGGGTAGGACAAAAGATGTCATACAAGTTCTTTTCCATAAGCACGTATGACTATATTCGGAATACATGCCTACATTACATTGATGAATTGGAGCTAGTTCTGTGTCACCCTATGTTATAACTATTGCATGAGGAATCACATCCGGCATAATTCTCCATCACCGATCCAATGCCTACGAGCTTTTCACATATTGTTCTCCGCTTAGTTACTTTTCCGTTGCCACTGTTACAATTACTACAAAACTACTACTGTTACTTTTATCACTGTTACCGTTACTTCCATACTACTTTGCTACTAAATACTTTGCTCCATATATTAAGTTATCCAGGTGTGGTTGAATTGACAACTCAACTGCTAATACTTGAGAATATTCTTTGGCTCCCCTTGTGTCGAATCAATAAATTTGGGTTCAATACTCTACCCTTGAAAACTGTTGCAATCCCCTATACTTGTGGGTTATCAAGACTATTTTCTGGTGCCGTTGCCGGGGAGCATAGCTCTATTCTTTGAGTCACTTGGGATTTATATCTGCTGATCACTATGAGGAACTTCTAAGACGAAAGAACTAAGATTTTCCCTCAACTACGAGGGGAGGTAAGGAACTGCCATCTAGCTCTGCACTTGATTCTCCTTCTGTTTTGAGTAAACTTGCGACATCTAAACCTACTTCTGCTATTAATTCTGATATGTCGCATGTTATTGATGATGCCACTTCTGCTATGCATGATACTTATGATGAAACTAGTTCTATGATTGATACTACTGTTCCATTAGGTGAATTTCTTGATGAACAACTTGCTAGGTCTAGAGAGAATGAAATTATGGAAACAGATAATATTGATGAAAGTGATGATGAAGATTCTCCCCTTAGATATGAATTGCGTGTTGTGCCTGAGGGTTATGTTATGGATGAAGAAACTGCTAGAGACTTTCTTGCTTGCAATGATAGATATGATCTTAATAAATTATTAGCTAAGCTGAAAGAAAAATCTTTGAATGCTAGAATGAAATATGAACCTGCTTTTGCTACTTCACCTATTTGTGTTACTGATAAGGATTATGGTTTCTCTGCCGATCCTGAGATAATTACTTTGGTTGAATCTGATCCTTTTTATGGCTATGAATCTGAAACTATTGTGGCACAGCTTACTAAATTAAACAATATAGCTACCCTATTCACTAATGATCAGAAAACTCGTTACTACTATATCCTTAAGTTATTTCCGTTCTCATTAAAGGGTGATGCTAAAACATGGTTTAATTCTCTTAATCCTAGTTGTGTGCGTAGTCCCCAGGATATGATTTATTACTTATCTGCTAAATATTTCCCTGCTCATAAGAAACAAGCTGCTTTAAGGGAAATATACAATTTTGTGCAAATTGAAGAAGAGAGTCTCCCACAAGCTTGGGGGAGGCTTCTCCAATTGCTTAATGCTTTGCCTGATCATCCTCTCAAGAAAAATGAAATGCTTGATATCTTTTATAATGGACTAACCGATGCTTCCAGAGACCACCTGGATAGTTGTGCTGGTTGTGTTTTCAGGGAAAGAACAGTTGATCAAGCTGAATTGTTATTGAATAATATGTTGACTAATGAAAACAATTGGACACTTCCTGAACCAACTCCTATGCCAACTCCGAAGAAAAGGGGTATTCTATTTCTCAGTCCTGAAGATATGCAAGAGGCAAGGAAATCTATGAAAGAAAAGGGTATTAAATCTGATGATGTTAATAATTTACCTCCTATTGAAGAAATACATGGTCTTAATTTGCCGCCTGTTGAAGAAATACATGGTCTTAATTTGCCGCCTGTTGAAGAAATACATGGTCTTGATAACCCGACACAGGTAGTAAAGGTAAATTCTGTCTATAGATTTGATGAAGGTGATATTCCTTGTTATAAGTCTGCTAGCCAATGCTTAGATGAGTTTGATAATTTTATTGTTAAACAAGAAAACTTCAATGCTTATGTTGGTAGACAATTGAAACGTGATGCTTATATGATTGAACACTTGATTGATTATACGTCTAGAGTTAAAGGTTAACTTAAACTCATTAGTAAACATGCTTCTACGGTTACCACTCAAGTAGAACAAGTACTTAAAGCTCAAAATGATTTTCTCAATGAATTAAATAATAAGAAGAATGATAATGCTGTTAGAGTTATGACTAGAGGGGGTAAAATGACTCAGGAACCTTTGTATCCTGAGGGCCACCCTAAGAGAATTGAGCAGGATTCTCAGAGAACTAATGTCGATGCACCTAGTCCTTCTAAAAAGAAGAAAAAGAAAAATGATAGGACTTTGCATGCTTCTAGTGAACCTGCTGTTGACACACCTGAGAATCCCAACGATATTTCTGTTTCTGATGCTGAAACACAATCTGGTGATGAACATGAACCTAGTGATAATATTAATGATGATGTTCATGTTGATGCTCAACCTAGCAATGACAATGATGTAGATATTGAACCTGCTGTTGATCTTGATAACCCACAATCAAAGAATCAACGTTATGATAAGAGAGACTTTGTTGCTAGGAAGCGCGGTAAAGAAAGAAAACCATGGGTTTAGAAACCCATGCCTTTTCCTCCTAAACCATCCAAGAAAAAGGATGATGAGGATTTTGAGTGCTTTGCTAAAATGATTAGACCTATCTTTTTGCGTATGCATTTGACTGATATGCTTAAAATGTATCCTTATGCTAAGTATATGAAGGATATTGTTACAAACAAGAGAAAGATACCGGAAGCTGAAATTTACACCATGCTTGCTAATTATACTTTTAAAGGAGGAATACCTAAGAAACTAGGAGATCCAGGAGTACCAACTATACCATGCTCCATTAAAAGAAACTATGTTAAAACTACTTTATGTGATCTTGGAGCCGGTGTTAGTGTTATGCCTCTCTCTTTATATCGTAGACTTGATTTGAATAAGTTGACACCTACTGAAATATCTTTGCAAATGGCAGATAAATCAACTGCTATACCTGTCGGTATTTGTGAGGATGTGCCTGTTGTGGTTGCAAATGTTACTATTTTAACGGACTTGGTTATTCTTGATATTCCCGAGGATGATAGTATGTCGATTATGCTTGGTAGACCCTTTTTGAATACTGCAGGGGCTGTTATTGATTGCAACAAAGGCAATGTCACTTTTCATGTTAATGGTAATGAGCATACGGTACACTTTCCAAGGAAACAACCTCAAATCCACAGTATCAACTCTATTGGAAAAATTCCAACAATTACTATTGGAGGTTTTGAATTTCCTCTTCCTACTGTCAAGAAGAAATATGATATTCTTATTGTTGGGGACGTGCATATCCCCGTTGAGGTAACCTAGTGTTATTCAAAATTCCGCCGATTCCATGTTATTCGAAAAGAGTTTGTTAACAAGACTTGATCAACCTTGTTAGTGGATTCCTTTTGATGATCATGAGATGGATGAAGTTAGAAAGCACAACCTTCTGTACCCTCCTTTTACTTTATGTTATTTAGATTAAATAAAGAAAAAATAGAATTTTTTGTCTGCTTTCTGAATTATCCTTGCAATAAAAAATACCCCAAAAATAAAAGTTCTCCAAATGTACTGAAAATGAAATATGATTTTTTCTAGAATATTTAAGAATATTTGGCACTGAGAACACATCAAGGGGAGCTAGCACCTGGCCATGAGGGTCCAGGGCACGCCCACCCCCCTGGGCGCGCCCCCTGCCTCGTGGGCCCCTGGTGGCCCCCCTCCACTTATTCCAGCACCCACACACTCCTTCTTCCTCCAGAAAAAATCACCAACCAGCTTAAGCACGAGTTCTAGCTCATCTTGCTGCCATTTTCGATCTCCTTTCTCAAAGCTCCACTCACAAAACTGCTTTGGGGGGTTGTTCTTCGGTATGTGACTCCTCCAATGGTCCAATTAGTTTTTGTTCTATTGCTTTATTTATTCCAAATTTTTGCTGCTTAGGTGACCCTATTCTTGAGCTTGCCTGTCAAATTTATATGGTCCCAAGTAGTTCTAATGCATGATATAGTCTCTAGGCACTTGTGGGAGTAGTTGCTATCAATTTTGTTGAGTTTGGTTCACTTTTATTTTAAGTTACTAAAACTTTAGAAATTTTCAGAAATTGATGAAGAGATTTTTGAGGGGCTCTTCGAGCCGAAGCTCAAAGGATAAGCAAAGTGAAGAGGATAAAAGGCCCAAATATAATATCCCTCGCACCATGGAGGTTCAGCCATGTGAATGGCCTTGTGATGATTTCTTGAGGGCAGCCGGGATTCATGATGATTTCATTATTTGGCTGAGAATGCGGGCCTCACCGACTTCCTCCGCGACCAGCGCGAACAGTATCTCCTACTCACTAATATTTTCGTGCAAAATTTTCATTTCCATGCTAGGAGATCACCACCTTCGGTGGATTTTTATTTATATGATGAGTATAAGGAGATGTCCCTTTATGATTTTTGTGAGGTTTGCAAGTTACCCTTTGTGGGCAGCATAGAGGAACCACATCGTAATGATGTGGAAGGGTTTAGGGATATGATTGCTGTAGGGGAAACGAGGAAAGTTTCCGATGCAAGAATTACTAGCATACACTTTCCTGTTCTATGTTACTTCGCAATATTTGCTAGTAGATGTTTAATTGGTCGCGGGAACTGTGGAAACCTTAGTGCCCCTGATATTGTTATTTTGTGCCATGCCTTGTTTCGTGATAACATTTTTAGTCTAGGCGCTATTGTTGCCAAGCGGTTAAATCTGAACCGTACGAAGGGTCCCATCTTGGGAGGTATCTTCGCCTCGCGCCTCGCTGCACACTTTAACATACCTATTAGGCATTATGAGAAAGAAGAAAAGTTGATGCCTCCTATTTTTCTAGACTATAAGAGTATGGTAGCACATGATTTTATTGTTAAGAATAAGAAAAAGATGCTTAACTATAGACTGGTATTCAATAAAAATTACTTTGAGACTATTGCTTTGCCTGCTCCTTCTTTGTTCAACTTATCTTCAGGCAAGTACCTTGTTCTGCCGGAGACCATTCATGCCTACCGGAACCTCACACCAGCTCCAGTGCCAGAGCCGGAGCCACAACTTGATCCTCACCGTCAGTCTATTTACCAGTGGGATCCGGAGGAGATCGCCAACCAGTGGCACCCCGAGGATCCTTCTCAGTACGACCCCAGCTACAACTTTGGATATCCGCCAGGCCAGCCATGGGCATAGACCAACTTAGGCCAAAAGCCTAAGCTTGGGGGAGTACATATTTCTCACCGACATTACATTTATGTTCACACACTCATTCCAGTTGTCGGTGCTCATACTTTTTCATTGTAATATCCATGCTAGTTTATTTCCTTTTCTAGTCTTCTTCTTGTGTGTTTGAAAAACCTTAAGAAAAATCAAAAAAATTAGTTGTAGCTTTTAGCTAGTTTACTTTCCATGCCTGTAGTAGTAATAATTAAAATAAATACCAAAAAGATTTCTTGTTCTTCTTTTGCTTGTTGGGAGCTTTCCCGTGTAAATAGTTTTATTTCTTTTCTTTTCTTTGGGGGTCGAGAGGAGAAGACCATAATGAAAATGTTGCAGTGGCTCTTATATGCATTATTGTTGATTTAACCGATTGCCCATATTACCTTGTCTTCTCCTATGTATTAAATGCCTGCAGATTCCAGCTTAGTCCAATTCCATGTGCACTATTATTATTATCCACACCGTTCGGTCGTGCAAGTGAAAGGCAATAATGACGATACATGATGGACTGATTGAGATGAGAGAAGCTGGTATGAACTCGACCTCTCTTGTTTTTGTAAATATGATTAGTCCATCGTTCCTGATTCAGCCTATTATGAATGAAACATGTTTGCAATGACAATTAGAGATTATAGTTGCTTATGCCATGCTTAATTTGCTAGGAGTTTATAATGGTTTACCTTGCGTGCCAACATGCTATTAAAATGGTTGTGATGTGGTATGATAGGGTGGTATCCTCCTTTGAACGATTCGAGTGACTTGACTTGGCACATGTTCACACATGTAGTTGAAACAAATCAACATAGCCTCCACGATATTTATGTTCATGGTGGATTATATCCTACTCATGTGTGCACTCAATGTTTATTAATTTTAATGCATGTTCATGACTGTTGTCGCTCTCTAGTTGGTCGCTTCCCTGTCTTTTTCTAGCCTTCACTTATAGTAAGCGAGAATACTGCTTGTGCATCCACTTCCATAAACCCCAAAGTTATTACATATGAGTCCACCATACCTTCCTATATGCAGTATCTACCTGCCGTTCCAAGTAAATTTGTATGTGCCAAACTCTAAACCTTCAAATGAAATTCTGTTTTGCATGCTCGAATAGCTCATGTATCAACCAAGACTGTCTGTATCTTCCATGCTAGGCGGGTTATTCTCAAGAGGAGTGGACTCCACTCCTCACTCACGAGAAAATGGCTGGTCACCGGGATGCCCAGTCCCATGCTCTAAGCAAATCAAATCGAAATAATTGCAAACAAAAATCCCCCAGGGCTATTGCTAGTTGGAGGCACTCGTTGTTTCGAGCAAGCCATGGATTGATGCTTGTTGGTGGTGGGGGAGTATAAACTTTACCATTCTGCTTGGGAACCGCCTATAATGTGTGTAGCACGGAAGATATCGAGATCTGTCGGTTGTTATGTTGACAATGAAAGTATGCCGCTCAAAATATTATTCATCTCTATTTCAAAAATCGAGCTCTGGCACCTCCATGAAGGGCCTATCTATTTACTTTTATGTTGAGTCATCATCCTCTTATTAAAAAGCACCAGCTGGAAGAGCACCGCTATCATTTGCATCCATTACTATTAATTTATATTGAGTATAACTATGACTGGATCTCTTTTACCATGAATTACAATGTTTAGTCAGTCCTTGATCTTCACAGGTGCTCTGCATTTATGTTTTGCGGTCTCACAAAGGGCTAGCGAGATACCATCTTGTTATATCATATTATGATTGTTTTGAGAAAGTGTTGTCATCCGAGATTTACTATTATTGCTCGCTGGTTGATTATGCCATTGATATGAGTAAACATGAGATCTAAATGTTATTGTGAATATGGTTAGTTCATAATCTTTGCTGAAAACTTGAATGTTGGCTTTACATATTTACAACAACAAGAGCAAACAGAGTTTGTAAAAGTTTTTCTTTATCACTTTCAGTTTGTCAACAGAATTGCTTGAGGACAAGCAAAGGATTAAGCTTGGGGGAGTTGATACGTCTCCGTCGTATCTACTTTTCCAAACACTTTTGCCCTTGTTTTGGACTCTAACTTGCATGATTTGGATGGAACTAACCCGGACTGACGCTGTTTTAAGCAGAATTGCCATGGTGTTATTTTTGTGCAGAAATAAAAGTTCTCGGAATGACCTAAAACTTCACGGAGAATATTTTTGGAATTAATAAAAAATACTGGCGAAAGAATCAAGGCCAGGGGGCCCACACCCTGTCCACGAGGGTGGGGGCGCGCCTACCCCCCTGGGCGCGCACCCCTGCCTCGTGGGCCCCCTGGTGCTCCATCGACCTCAACTCCAACTCTATATATTCACGTTTAGGGAGAAAAAAATCAGAGAGAAGGATTCATCACGTTTTACGATACAAAGCCGCCGCCAAGCACTAATCTCTCTCAGGAGGGATGATCTGGTGTCCGTTCGGGGGTGTCCGTTCGGGGCTCCGGAGAGGGGAATCCATCGCCGTCGTCATCATCAACCTTCCTCCATGACCAATTTCATGATGCTCACCGCCGTGCGTGAGTAATTCCATCGTAGGCTTGCTAGACGGTGATGGGTTCGATGAGATTTACCATGTAATCGAGTTAGTTTTGTTAGGGTTTGATCCCTAGTATCCACTATGTTCTGAGATTGATGTTGTTATGACTTTGCTATGCTTAATGCTTGTCACTAGGGCCCGAGTGCCATGATTTTAGATCTTAACCTATTATGTTTTCATGAATATATGTGAGTTCTTGATCCTATCCTGCAAGTTTATAGTCACCTATTATGTGTTATGATCCGTTAACCCCGAAGTGACAATAATCGGGATACTTACCGGTGATGACCGTAGTTTGAGGAGTTCATGTATTCACTAAGTGTTAATGCTTTGGTCTGGTACTCTATTAAAAGGAGGCCTTAATATCCCTTAGTTTCCAATAGGACCCCGCTGCCACAAGAGGGTAGGACAAAAGATGTCATACAAGTTCTTTTCCATAAGCACGAATGACTATATTCGAAATACATGCCTACATTACATTGATGAATTGGAGCTAGTTCTGTGTCACCCTATGTTATAACTATTGCATGAGGAATCGCATCTAGCATAATTCTCCATCACCGATCCAATGCCTACGAGCTTTTCACTTATTGTTCTCCGCTTAGTTACTTTTCCGTTGCCACTGTTACAATTACTACAAAACTACTAGTGTTACTTTTATCACCGTTACCGTTACTTCCATACTACTTTGCTACTAAATACTTTGCTGCAGATATGAAGTTATCCAGGTGTGGTTGAATTGACAACTCAACTGCTAATACTTGGGAATATTCTTTGGCTCCCCTTGTGTCGAATCAATAAATTTGGGTTGAATACTCTACTCTCGAAAACTGTTGCGATCCCCTATACTTGTGGGTTATCACGGCCCGTAGGAGGCCCATGGATCCTACGGCCCGTAGCAGGGTCAAGGTTACCACGGTCTGTATATGGCCCATGGTTGTTGCGACCACTAGCAAAGTAGGGGAAAAGAAGATTAGGACATAAATAAGCCCGAAACTAACGCTACGCTATTAAGGCGATTGCACAGATTACATCCACTAGGCATCAAAGATCGCCACCAGTGCAAATATAGGGAACTCCCAACACTATACAAAAATGGCTTGCTGTTTTCTTCAGCCGGTGGCTGCAGATTAAGAACAAATTTTGTATCACAATAAAACAAATTACAACTATAAAATAAAAGGAAGGTTGGCATAAAAGTTAACAGTCTGGCAGATAAATGCACCACCAGAAGTTCAGAAGCTCAGTTCATTTGACCTGACTGTTACGTTTCATGTTGTATTGTCCGATGGAGCACCATAACCTTCGCCTTCATTTCTCCTAGGCTCTTGAACAACATAGAAAATGTCTGATAGTCTGGTTTGAAAACCATGCATATCTTGACGACATCGAACAATGTCTGTCCTTGTTTCACAAAGGGTCTCTGTTAGGGAATGGACTTGTGTCTGGGGCGCAGATATAACATTGTTTTGAGCTTGCATATCTTGATCATGAGGCAGTTTGGAAGAGATTGCCTTAACAACCAACCCAGTATTACATAGGAACGTGCTTTTGGCACTGTTAGTGGACAGGTACTGACCCACTGCATCAAGAGCTGACATTGCGGTTATAGTTGCCTCGCCACCTTCAGAAGGTGGCGGTTCCACCATTTTTTTCATAGCTTGCTGAAAAGTTGAGTTTTTACATTAGTAGTACCAGAATTGAAGATATTAAGGGGGCGGCAAAACCAAACAAAATAGCTTTGGTCTATATACAGAACTTATTCTGGTGAACCCATGTAAAATATTAGTTGTATTTTGCTGCAAAGTACATAATAAAACCAGGTTCCAAACATATGACCATGTACCATGGCTAATGTATTGTCTATCTCTTCACATTGTATTGACAGCTAAGGATAAAGAGACAAAGTTTATAATACGGTAAGCATAGTATGACATCATTCATATAACAAAACAACTGAGAACAGACAAACAGGCAATTGTAACATTGTGTGGGCAAGTCCAGCACGGAACTAGATTACATGTCAAGGTCAAAGGAACATCACTCCTCTCTTTTAAACCTTGTAAGGTCCAATGATACGCTAAGACAATTGTGTATAAAATTGAAAAGAGTAATAGACATTGGCTGCAAACCATGCAGTTCAAGGCACAAGTCAGAGTAAGTAGTAGTTAAAAGGCATGAGGATTAAGGACTTACAACAGCGACTTTGACTGGTGTAGTCATGCCCTTCTTCTTGCTGGTGTGACAGTCCTTGAAGATTTCCATAGCATTTGGTTCAGGTACTTTTTGGTCCTTGCGGGCTTTCCTCTGCATTTGGAACAAGTCAATATAGATCTGATAATATGGTAGAGCGAAAAGAGTGAAACAACAGCTAATTACAAGAGCCTCGCAATGTGCAATATAGCTACGAGATCCTGTCGTCTGTTGGAATTTCACTTTCATACGGCTGTCCTTGTTCTTTGAACAGTTCACCTACAAGAAGATAGATTTGTGTGGCACATGCGTAAATAGGACTTCAACACGTGATCTGATCACATATATATAATGTACATGATACTTTGGATCAGACCAGTGTTTAACGAGGCCTCTCCAGTCTTCATCCGATATATTTTCCACTGGAGATGTTTGGGCAAGTTCACTGTTAGCCTTGCCTTCAAAGTGAGTTTTCCTCAAGTTATACCGATAATGTAGCAGAGCAGACTGGAAAACATGGGTGCAAGCTTGTCTGGTTGCATCATCTGGGCTATCCAACTTGAACCTCATATGTTGAAAATTATGGGAGTCTCATTATCAGCAACCTAGAAAGTATGGGACAGAGCAAGATGATATTACTAGTTTCCATACATAACCATACTTATAGATAAATGGTCGAGGAAGGTGTTGAACTGGGTTTCGTCTTTGTCATTCTTGTACTGAATCCATGTTGGGAGGGTACGTACATGAAACCTAACGGCAACTGCTGCCTCTGATACTAACTAGGCTGACTATGTAGCATCACGTGGCCTTTTTAAACCTGCCTCAAAACGGATCTCCATTCTTCTTCCTCTAGATTTAGTTAACCTATCAAGCATTATCCTTGATGTTTATTTCCTCTTGCGCCTAGGTGCTAGTCCAACAATGAACATAGGAAGTGTTAGTGTACATCAAACTGTGAGACTACATATAAAGAAGCATGCAACTCTAACTTGACTCCAGCAACTACCTTCTTCATGTTGAAGCTCACAAAGTTCATCTGATCTTGCCAACTCATCTTGTGTCAAGAGTGCTTCAGAAGTAGTGTCAGGTGGCAAGGGAGCTTGGGAACGTGCTGCTAGCTGAGTTGACCAACGAGTAAATCGTGCAGCTAGTGGTACGGTGGAAGGTGTTGCAACAACTAGGGATGTCTCTGCTTGTTTGGTGGTAGCTATTTGTTTCTGTTTCGCTTGTTCTGCAGCTCGTGTAGCACGGGATACCCTGTTTGTACAATTTTCCGCTGGACTTTGGCCTTCTATTGCACCATCAGTACCAGCAGAATCTGCAGGATTCTTCGGCTTCCCGTTCCCTGTCAATCTGTGTTGCTTCCTCTTTCACTGTGCCATGTTAAGTCAAGCCGACAAGTAAAACGAATAAAAATTTAGTTCTTCAGAACAAATTGATGTGTGATACAGACGAACTGAACTTTGATGTTAGACAACCACATGATAGGAGGATGTAATATGTACGAAAAGCAGGACGGCATGAGATAACCAGAACTATGATGTGTAAACTAACCAGAAGACATTTCATTAAATTAGAAGCAATGCAATGGAAGGTAGACACCATATGAAAGATGCTACAAATATCGCTCTGCCAAGTTAACAGTGTCTCATCATAAATGGCGTTTAAACAAATGTGAAGCAGTACAAGAAATAAATCATATGCAAGATGCAAACAACATCACACTACCAAGTTAAAGGTCTCTCGTCATTAGTGCCATTGCATATTCACAGCATTGCATATTCACAGCTTATGATGTGTAAACTAAGGAGAAGGCATTTCAACAAATTAGAAGCAATGAAAGCGGGGCACCATATGAAAGATGCAATGAATATCACTCTACCAAGTTAAAACTGTCTCGTCATAAGTGCCATTTCAACAAATTAGAAGTAGTACGAGCTAGAAAAGAATGTGAGATGTAACCTATATCACACTCCCAAGTCAAACGTGTCTTATGATAAGTCATTGTTGGAGAACTTTGATGTAAGAACATGGTGTGATAGACAGATATTGTATGTTCTAGAAACAGGAACACGTGTCTTATTCACAAGTATAATGTGTAAAGTAAGCAGATGGAATTCAACAAAATTAGAAGCAATACAAGCTAGACATCATACATAACATGCAACCACATATAACAGTGCCAAGTTAGAGGGAGCACATGTGATGGTGCACTAGGGGATACGTGCTCATCATCAACACAGCTACGTTGAGTGTCTATGCATGTGTTGTCATGGAAATCATCTTGGGGGATGAAGGAGTAGAATCTATAGAGGCCCTCAGTTTGGAAGGAGCACCTTTATCCGCTGCCTTGCTAACTTCCTTCCACTTTATTGATTTTGAATTGTCAAGTAAAACCGACAAGAAAAAGCAATAAAATTCACTCTTCAGAACTCATTCGTGCATGATACTGACAATCACTACTTTGATGTAAGGCAAACACATGATACCAGAATGGAATAACATGAAAAACAGGACGGCATGGCATATTCACAACTGTTTGTGTAAACTAAGCAGAAACCATTTCAACAAATAAGAAGCAATGCAAGCTAGACACCACATGAAAGATGCAACCAATATGACTCTGCCAAGTTAAAAGCGTCCCATCATAAATAGCATTTCAACAAATTAGAAGCAGCACATGCTATAAATCATATGAAAGATGCAACTAATATCACACTGCATATACTAAAGGTGTCTCGTCATATTGATTGATGCGGGATACAAAAAAACAATAGTTTTATGTAAGGACATGCTTAATAGACAGAGGTACTATGTACTAAAAATAGGAAGGCATGTCACATTAACAGGTATAATGTAAAACTAAGCAGAATAGCACATGCAACTTAACTAGATTGGAAGAATTACAATCTAGACACCATATGCAACATGCAACCACATAGCATGCTGCCAAGTTAGAGCAAGCACCTCCGATGCTAGTGTAGGGGAAATGCGGTAATCAACTATAGAGCTACGTTCACTATCTTCATCTAGCCTTGCTGTTTCTTGATAATCATGTGGGGAGGCTGATGCTGCAATCTTTAAATGAGGATCTTTTCTCACAGTAGTCCATTGGCCTGACTGCCTCATCATAAGTGATTGATGAGGGATACACAAGAACATTAGTTTGATGTAAGAACATGGTTAATAGACAGATGTAATAGTATGTACCAAAAATAGGAAGGCATGTCATATTCAAAGGTATAGTGTATAAGCTAAGCAGATGCAATTTAACCAAATTGGAAGCAATACAAGGTAGACATCCGGCTGGAGTGGTGAGCATGATCATCTAGGACCTGAGAGCCTGGTGGGCTGCTTCGCCACCATCGTGGCTTTTTAGTTGGCTTCCAGGTGATGCATGTCTGTGCTGGGCTTGTCACTGGCTCGGCCAGTGCCCTGACTAGCTATTTGACTTCTGGTGCTCCCGGGATGGTGGTTCATGTAAAAAATATCTTTCCTTATCTTAATAAAGACTGACTTTAGCCTTTCGAATACAAGCTAGACACCATATGCAACATGCAACCACATATGACACCGCGAAGTTAAAGCAGGCACCTAGGATGGTGGTTCATTGGGAGCGAGATTGTCAACTCCAGAGCTACGTTTACCATCTCCATCAGCTGACACTGCACCCTTTAAAGTGCTGAAACGTGTGTGGCCTACCCGCATACAAAGCTGGAGCAACTTCTCTCTTTTCTTTTCTGCTTCTGTGAAGGCAGAGTCTGGAATACCCTTGCATAAAAACACAATACTGAGAGTATGGGTGAAGTGTGTGCAGAACTTGTGCACTGTAAAAGTAGCAGATAGCAGGTGGCTGAAAAATAAATGATAGGAGACATACGATAGCTCTACAACATTGCATGGCAAACCAAATTAGATTCTACTCCGTATGCTTTTGTAATATATGTGCACAGGAAATGCAAGTACTCCTCCAGCACACCACCACATGTGGTCCTATCAAGATAACAGTCGACTGAAAATAAATAGGTCAGTCGTTTTTTTATGAACCGTCCAATCTATAAGGAACGGGAAGATGGCATTCGTCTACCTCCCGCCAGTCACTGTTGACGATCTTTCTCGAACCGCCAGCGACCACCGACCCAGACCCCTGCCTCCGCCGCCCCGCCCTCCCCTTGACCTCACACCACCGCCGTGCTTGGCAGTGCCCCCAGGCCATCCCTTTAATCCCAGCCAACCTCCAGATCGGGCGCCAGCAGCTCTAGGCCCCACACGCCCCTAAGATAAACACGGAGGCGCTACTTCCCCGGCGGACTAGCGCCTGTTATGCCGGGGAATGCTTCGTTAATTGGGAATCAACTAACCAGGAATTGAAATCCAGGAGGGCGACGGACCTCTAGCTAAGGTGAAATAGTATATGAGGAGAAACCTTGTGCATCGTGAGTTACTAGGAACATCTAGTATCAAGAAGAAGCGGTCAACTAGTGTCTACTGTGAGATGAATACCGTGCAAGCAGACACATAAGATTTGCACGAATAAGGGAAGAGGAGTACCATTTCCGGTTGCCAGTGTGGTCGCCTCCATATGTCGCGCCGATCTTCTTCTTTTTGCCGGGGAAACCGATGTTTTGGAGGAGGGTGCAGGCTTGGATGAACCCATGGCCAAATTGTTGACTGTGTTGCCATGGCCGTATGTTGGCAGAGGGTAAGCAGATCCGAGGCGGCGAAGGACGGCATAGCAGGAACAGCTCCAGTGCGGTCGACGGTGGCGAAGTTGGAGCGGCAGGGTGAGGCGCAGGACGGTGTGGTTGAACTGGCTCGGGTATGGACGGCTCGGCCTCGGCTTCAACTACTAGCCTTGGAGGGCGTTGCGGTTGAGGTTGCGGTGGACGATGACGTCGGGGTATCGGCTCCGGCGTGATGGGGGAGGGCGGTGGTTGATGGGTGGGATGGGGTGGCGGACGGAGGACACCGGGGTTTCGCGACTGGTGGAGAGGTATTTTTGGTGCCCACGGAGTACAAATGGGGGAATCGGACGGGGGGGGAGCTAAGGGAGAACCATGTTTCGGTCTGGGACGCACTTGTTTTTGGCATTTTTGAACAGATGGGACGCGCTTCTTTGAAATTTGGGGAAAGTACAAACTTTGCCCCCCTCTTAAATTTTGGACCTACTGCTTGTCGAGGGTAGGATGGTAATCCCAGGTGTCCCAAATAGTGGGCGGGAGTGATTTCGGCCGCGCGCATGTGTGCTTAGGCGGCCATTGTGTATGAATGTTTTTCGGAGGCGGTTGCGTGCCGTCTAGATGAAGCTACAAACCAACCCTGGTTTAGACCTTTGGACGGCGGGCCGGTAGGTTTCATGGGTCGGAGTTAAAAAAGTAATTTCCTTCTACTACCAAACATTGGTCTCACGCGGGTTTGGGCGAGTAGAGGCTCTTTTGGCGCTTCGTTCGAAATTTTGAAACAGAAGCATTCACGTTTAGAGTACTCTTGAACTTTGAGGATTGACCTAAATAGACAACCTTAAATTTGACCCTGTATGTTTGAAAACCTCATTAAATTATCCGCTTCTTTTTGAAAATTTGACACTTGAAAATCCTATAACTACGATTATTTTGGAATGGAGGAGCTAAATTTGAATCTATTTTATAAATGACTATATATGCTATTATGTACAAAACCAGAGCAAAGATTGGTGCCCCATAATTTAGGTATGATTTACAAATGCCATGATATCGAATTCAAATAATTGAATGGACTTCATGTTGAATTAGATTTTTTTTAACCACCTTAAGTTGAATTCAAATGTATGCTAGTTTGTAGCTAGCTATTTATAATGTTCATTGTGTAACTTTCGTATGTATAATGTGCTTTACACACACAACACGAACTATACTCACGTTTATATTCGATTGCTAAAGTGATGCATTGTCTGGAGTTCGAAATACTAACTATGTGGATCAATTATGTCGAATAATAACATAGACATGCTCAAATTCGATAGAATCTGGATGTCTGATGGATCAATGACCGTTCCTTACGCGAATTGCAAATATCATGATCCCATCCTAATATTTGGATACAATTTATACCTTTAATCAATGTGTACATCAGTCTTTTACGTGTAGTTTCACTCTCCATCGGTGGTCTCTCACACATGTTCACACACTCTCTCCCAAGGTGTCTTTCTCGCAGACATGCTCTCGATATAACCCTCCCTACCTCTCATAACCATTTACTACTGTTTTCACTAACCTTTATCATAAGCACTCTTCCTCTCACAAGCATACACACATACCAACAGACACCACACATACCAACAGACACCACACAAAAAAATTCTCCTTGTGCCTCTATCCCCTCCCCCCTTGCATATACACACTCAAGGGAATCTCCGCTGTGCCATCATATTCGTCTCTCTCTCTCTAGACCTCTCTCACTTCTCGTGCTATCTCTCCCACGCCCCCTCCCCCCGCCGGCCCCTCTATCCATGCCTCTCTCGAATATGTAATACACACACATACCTCTCTAGGCCTTGCCAAATACATCAACTACACATTCACACATGTTACATCACGTACCCCATTGATCTAAAAAGCCCTCTCTTCGCGTTTATTTTGCATACAACATTCCTTTTGAATAAAGTGTGGCCAATTTTTTTTAGAATTTCTAAATATATACAACATTACAAAGTTATATGGAGGACTATGAATGTTTATTTGCATTGCATGGTGCCCACAATGATATTTATTCTGCAATGTGAATTTTTATATTTTTATACTATATATAAAGTTAGTCATAATAAAGAAAACGAAGAGCATCTCTCTCTCCATTGCATACACCCCCTCTACGCCCTCTCACGTACGCACACAAACTATTTCCAGGTCCTCTAAAAGTAAGCCCCCAGCACATTCACGCATGTTTCATGTTTCTCTCGCGATATATACAGTGACGATCATTGTATTTGAAGCGAAAGCACGATACGTACATTGGACTTCAGAATCCACTCATTACGGTCACCATTTACATTTTGTGGTTATTATACAGTCATGGGCTCACCGTACATCTCTGTATTTGATCAAGACATGACTAGTTGACCAGTTAAACGCTCCATGTGGCACCTCTAGTGTTGCATCACATTATCTCACTACCATTGGGCCCACCTGTCGGCTTGTATCTACTCTACATCTACATCTACACTCTTATAAAAAACAGAGTTGGTGACGATGGTGTGCCTGCCATCCTGCAATATAGGCCGTCCGATTTATATCTAACGGATAGGAAGGAAACTATGGCAATTTTGCAAAAAGGTACCCACACACCTCTCCACATTTGCAAATAAGGCCTTCCCTCGTTCATCCTTTTCTCTCACAAGATAAACTAGTCATACAAATCCATCTTGATGTTACGTGCAACGCACGGGCATCTTGGTAGTAAGAATGAAAACAAACAATAAAAAAATATTGGACGGTGGTTCGAAGTCATGACCGCGGGCATAGCGGACAAGGTGGCCTTGTATTGGTATGCTGAGCCGTCTGTTTTAACACACATGAGCTGGTGTGGTGATTATACACACACGCACGCATGCACACGAACTGCATGCACGCAACACTAACACGAACACATGCAGCCACACACGCACGCAACACTCAGACGTACACACGCAGCCACGCACGCACGCAACACTCACACGCACACACGCACGCATGCATGCACACACTACACGACCAATACACACTCTCACGCTCATGTGCTCAACCTACACGTGCATGCGCGCACATCAGGCCCTGACAGACACATACACAACCAGGTGATTCCCGCACACGGGTTGGAGTCTTGTCGCGCCTGCGTAAATTTGTGTTTATCTGACCTTTTTCCTATGCGAACTGACAGGTGGGACCCACAAGGAACGTGGTCAATTTAACTAGTCAACATGGTGCCACGCAGACTATTTGGCCGGTCAACAGAGTGCAATCCGATGCTGGACGGTGAGCAAGTGACCGTATAATCACTGCAAAACGTATATAGTGACCGTAATGAGCGTATTATGAAGTTCGGTGATCGTATTATGCTTTCTCTCTGTAGGCCCTCCAAAACTACATCTCTACACGTTCTCGCATGTTACATCTAACAACTGTGCAATACAGCACTACTACTACACTCTAACACAATAAATCATATGTGTTTTTAGTTTTACTAGATATCATATTCTTACTTAATTATTCAGTTTGCATACATTAAAATTGCCTTTGAAATGTATGGCCAGTATCATCTACCGCGCGGGAAAAATCCCGCCCTTTGCTGTTTAATCGGGTTTGTATCGATGGATCGTGCGAAACAACAAAACTATTGTACTATACAGTACAAGTGACAGTTCACTGGGCCGCCGTGTCGTGTACTCCTTCGTCGTAAGAGTGGAGCACTCGCTTTCATAAATGTTCCAGTCCCTTTCACCGACATGTGGGACATCAAGCTACCGGGTCCATGTGCCATACCGAAATACAGTGCAGAGCAGCAGGGGTGAAGCACCCCAGTCATGGCGCTGGCGTAGTAATGACAATGAGGCGTCAAATCACAAAGTTGCACCTTTCCCGCAGTTAAGTTGGAGGGACGAAGTAATAATAATGCTAGTAAAAAAAGAAGTTGGAGGTACGAAGCAACCATCATTTCACTCGTTGCTGAATCCGCTTCTCCCTCATCTTCTTCAAGTTAACCACGTGTTGCTTCTGCCGTTGTTCTGCCTCATGTGGGACGCGGATCAGCTTGGTAAAGCACTAACACGTGGGACCGCATGTTAGCAAACCGCCAGGCCAACGTCCTCTAAAAATAAGAAACCTCCCCCGCCATCCACGCGGCAAAATCACCTCCTTTTTACTAATCTTGATTCTATAATTTTTTCGATCAATATAATTGAGATTTGTATAGATAGCACACAGGAGCAAAACCAAGTTGTACGGTTAAGGGCATCCACAATGTGTATCCAAATGTGAAAATAGCTTCTTTCATTGATGGGAACCATTATGGACGGTGCTGCCAAAGCCAAAGAATGGAACCGAAGCTCCCTGATTGATTGATTGAAGGAATAGAAAAATGCAATGTCTCTCCTCTTTCTCCCGTGCTTGGACGCATGTACAGTATAGAGCACAGAGTCTACTCCCCTGTCGCTTCTATCACAAATCACAAAGAAGTGAGGTGTCAAATCACAAAGCACAGACGAAGCAACCATCATTTCACTCTTCACTAACTCCGCTTCTCCATCGTCTTCTTCGAGAAACCACCTCATCGCACTAAGCTGGACGGACGACGCTATTGTGTACTAGTAGTACTAGTACATTTACGCGTCCTTTGGTTCAACGGACTTCCTGGATGCAAATAAGGCGGTTGTCTCGGCTTGCAGGCGGCATTTGCGAACAACTTATCGTGGTCTCCCTCAATGGTGTTATCCGTCGAACGCACTTCGCCAAACCACAACATTCGAGATATTGTCGACGTCACCGCAATGGGGAAGGAAGTCAAATAGTTACTACCTCCATTTTTTTGTACAAGGCCATTATATCAAAATTACAATTTGCAAAAGGCCACTAACACTAATCAAGGCAAAATTGATGGGGTTTGCCTCGTACTAGCAACCAAGGACATTAATATACCCTTGCATGCATGCGGAAGTGAGAAGGTTTGTTTACATGGCGCTGCATTAATCAAGCGATGAGGAGTGAGATGGTTAGCTCTTTGGGCTTTGGAGAACAAAATACGCATCAATTGACACGTCAAACGAGGATTTGTATCGATTAATCCCGCGAAGGAAAACACCGCCTTTGTTTTTTAACACTAGTACTCCTAGTACGTATGTACTTATCCTGTTTGGGTCTAGGCCTTGCATTGCCATACTTCGCCACACATTTTTGCAAAGCTTGCCTAAAGTTTTCAAAATGAAAAGGAGGTACACATGCGCACGGTTGTCGCGGTCACACCGCACCCTCACACGACGCTCCTGCACGCCGTGGTCGCACCGCACCCTCACACGGTCGCTCTTGCACGCCGCAAACCCAACCAAGGGAACGCACCCTCACTGACAAGTGCTACCGCTGACAAATAATTTTTGTTCATACATTATGTTTATCCAACCGCATGTTGAGGTGGATCCGTATGGCCCGTGTGGTGGTCTGTTGGGGAAGAAGAAGAGGTGAGGAAGAAGGGTTAGGAGACGTAGGATATTCATCCAACCGCCTAAAATGGTAGACTGACCCAAATGATGAAAGTCAGGCGACTTGCATAACAATATATGTTTTTACACAGCAAAAGATCCCTAAAAACAACAAAATAAAGAAAAACTAGCACTGCTCACGGAACGAGACGGCCTCGTCGTATTTGGCTACCGGCGCAAACCAGCAGTAGGTGCCGACGTGTGTCTCCGCACTATGGTTTGTCCTCGGCCTCCAGCTACTCGTTCACGCGGAGCGTGCAGGCGCTCTGCACGGACGAGAGCACCACCCGGTTCAAGTCGAGGACGTCCGGTTCCGCCTGCAGGAGGGCCTCGATGGCAGCGGCATCCGCGCGCTCCGCGTCGAGTTGAGCCTCCGCTGCCCGGTTCAAGTCCAGGACGTCGGGTTCTGCCTGCAGGAAGGCCTCGATGGCAGCGGCATCCGCGCGCTCCGTGTCGAGTTGAGCCTCCGCTGCCCGGTTCAAGTCCAGGACGTCCGGTTCTGCCTGCAGGAGGGCCTCGATGGCAGCGGCATCCGCACGCTCCGTGTCGAGTTGAGCCTCCAGCGCCCGGTTCACATCCACGACATCCGGTTCTGCTTGGAGGAGAGCCTCGATGGCAGCGGCATGCGCGTGCTCTGCGTCGAGTTGAGCCTCTGCCTCCCAGTCCTCCTTTAGTATCGCCAGGTTGAACCACTGGTCCGCCTGCACCATGGGACCCGGACGCCGGCACGAAGTCGACGTCCATCGTCTCATACAAAGCTTACGGTCAAATTCGTATGTGAAAGGAACCTCCAATGATATAATTTTCACATTATACATCTCATGTAGTATTAATCTTGTCAATAGTCAAAGGCGGTTTTGAAAAACGCATTAGAGCATGGTTAATAATATAGCCAGCGGATGGCTATAAGGAACTGCCATGTCATCTATAGCCCTCATCTATATGCACTCATACAATAGTGTGGGCTATAAGGTTGGCTATTTCCCGCAAAAAATTTATATAAAGGTTGGCCATTGTATTAGTACTTTTTCCCAGGTCCTCTCTATCTCTTTCTTCATATTTATTGTATTTACCTAGGAATGCGTTTATAGCTAGGCTCTTGCATGAGAGCTCACTCCCCTTACTTTTTCACATCTCTCTCCTTGACATAGGCAAAAGTGCCATGTAAGTTGGCTCTTAGAATGGCTATTAGGTTGGCTCTAAGCATTTAATATTTGCATGAGCAAGGTATATGATTGGAAGAGACTTTCATGCATACTATTTTTTCTTGATCTATGTGTTATGGCCAGGCTATAGAATATAAGAGCCCGCTTCACTCTCTCTCCTCTCTTCTCACTCCTCCAAGTAGGATTTTAATGACATGACAAGTCTTATAGCCTACTAACTAGGCCTTATTAGACTTGCTCTTAGGCCCTATATAAATGGAAGGAGGGAGTACTATGAGCACTGCATACTCTACTACAGATGTTGTCAGTACTCCACTAGTACTATTGGATAGGGAGCTTCAAAAAAGTTACTATTGGACTGGCTATACATGGCGAAAACCTAGTAGGAAGAGCATGTGCGAGAACAAGCACATTCACGTGGTTGAAAACAAATTGGAAACCATCTCTGTTTGAATACAAATCTAGGAGTACGTATGAATCTAACAATATTGATTGGGCATTGTTGAATGTTTATACTTTTTTCTGTAAGTTTGATCAAAGTAGAGATACTTTGACTACACATAAAACTTATATGTAAACTAGAAAGGATCGGAGGGAGTATATTGTGCGTTCGAAAGCGAAACGAACATTGAATACCCTTTATATATGATTTGCGGATGTTATGATCACCGGTTCAAAATTTTGAATCCGTCTTAGGTATCACACAGGCACCCACTCGTTTTCTCTTGATTTCATCTCGGGGTCCGGAGATCGATTGAAAGAGGACTAGGGTGGGTACAATACGTTCGTTTCGCTTATGAACGTACAATATACTCCCTCTGATCCCCACAGACCCCTCCCCCCCCCCCGCAGGTCATTTCTATCATAGAAACAGACCAAACATTTATCTCCTTGCAGGACACGCAATTGATCTCTCAACATCAATCGATCTCGTCAAGATGTGTCGGGGCATGAACCGAATGGGATGTCAAAACTAAGACAGGAAGCGACACATAGTGGAGGCAAAGTGAAACTTTAAACGAACCGTTTGTTTGTATGCATGTCGGACAAATTACAACATTGGAAATACAAGCATGTCTAGGCCACATGCGAATGATACTCGGCGGAATGTTCAAATGACGCATGCGGGAGGATGGACTCGACCGGAGGGCGGCATGATCGATGGAGAAGAGGGTTGGAGAGGAATGAGAAATAAGCAAAGCCGCATGATTATACTTGAACGGCTCAAATAAACAATAAGTTGTCTCGTTTTCCCTTCCGTCTTGGTCACGGAGTAAGATACTCCCTCTGTTTTTTATTTACTCTGAATATTAGGTTTGACTGAAGTCAAACTTCATAAAATTTGACCAAGTTTATGGAAAACTAGCAAGATGGACGTGCCTTGCACGGAACATCAAGATCTTGGGGGAGAAAAGGATGAATGAGGGAAGGCCTTATCTGCAAATGTGGAGAGTAGTGCGGGTAAATTGTCATAGATTCCTTCCTATCCGTTAGATATAGATCGGAAGGCCTATATTGCAGGATGGCAGGCACACCATCATCACCAACTCTGCTTTTTATATACACTAGCAAGATGCCCGTGCGTTGCACGAAACATCAAGATGCATTTGTATGAGTAGTTTATCTTGTGGGAGAAAAGGATGAATTTGGGAAGGCCTTATTTGCAAATGTGGAGAGGGGTGTGGGTATCTTTTTGCAAAATTGCCATAGTTTCCTTCCTATCCGTCAGATATAATTCGGACGGACTCTTATAAAAAACAGAGTTGGTGATGATGGTGTGCCTGTCATCCTGCAATATAGGCCGTCCGATTTATATGTGGCGGATAGGAAGGAAACTATGGCAATTTTGCAAAAAGGTACCCACACACCTCTCCACAATTGCAAATAAGGCCATCCCTCGTTCATCCTTTTCTCTCACAAGATAAACTAGTCATACAAATGCATCTTGATGTTACGTGCAACGCACGGGCATCTTGCTAGTAAGAGTAGAAATATGAACATTTACAATAGCAAATATATATGATGTTAAAGTATATTCAATAATGAAACTAATGGTATTGATTTGTTATTGTATATGTTATTATTTCTATCTATGAACTTTGTCAAAGTTTACAAAGTTTGACTTTGAGAAATGCTAAAATGCGGAGTAAATAAAAACACAGGGAGTACGCAGGGACTAGTATAGTTACTACTGCCGGAACATGGTAAGTTGGACCCCTAAATGTGGGCATGGACCGGGCACACCTCAATTATTCTTTCAAACAGTCGGACACCTACATTTAGCACACCATCCGGCTACTTAATCAAGTGTTATGCTTCACTACTTGGAAAGGAAAAGGGTGGTACCATACCCAAAACCACCACACTTGGGGCTTGGGTAACAACTTGGTACTGTACCACATTTGAACTAGGGCACAAAAACCACCTGTTCTGCGTGCGCAACACAGAGCACTGACGCTCGAATATGGCCGGAAAACAGGGAAACCGACATGTGGGGCACACCAGTCGGGACGACGTGGCACAGACTAGTCCAATGGAGGAGCTGGCCCACGACCTCCTCGCCACCGGCAATCGTTCATGTGGATCGTTGGGGCCAGCAATGTGGCGCAGATCTAGCACCGCCTCTGGACAGGGCGACCACAGTGAGCGACATGCTCATCGTCGCTGGACACGGTCGGTTTCAGTGTGCCGAGGGTGGCGTTAGTGCTGTGGCATGACCAGCAGATCAACACCCGGCTCGTCAAGGATACACGGGGCGCTGAAGTGCGCGCGCGCCGCGATGCATCCGTGGAGTGGTGTAGCACGGCCAACTGCATCCCCAGGACCTGAGACCATGCTGGGTCATCCTTCTTTTTCAATGACATGTGGGGTCGCATGTGACCAAAGGGCATCTCCAACGTTGCCACGACCGTAGCTGACTACCCTGGCACACCAAAAACCCTCGTCCCTCGCGCCGTCGCGCGATGCGTTCCCAGTCGGCACCAGCTACCCGCATTCATGATGTCCGTCCGTATGCCGACGTTAAGAGGCTCGGTGCCTGAGGAACAAACTCCGGCGACTTAATGACGCGCCCGGACGCTTTGGCCTCACCGGAATGCGCTACATAAAGCGCCAATGCCCAGCTAACCTCCACACCATAGCGCATCGTCCTGCTACCAGGCACCACATCCGCCATGACCGCGAGCGCAAACGCTCTGTGGGAGAGCTTTGTCTTCGGGGATGAAGCTCGAGGTCGCCGCCCTCTCTCAAATCGCCGCTCGCGACGCAATAGCGGTGTAGCTGGACGCGGACGCGAACACACAAGCGGTGGCCATGATGGCGGCCGACGACGGGAGCACGGTCACCCGCGCATTCTACTTGCCGCCGTCCAACGTCCGGCACCGCCGAGGTCGGGGACTCCTCCGAGGATGAGTAGGGCATGGTAGGCGGCAGGGCATGGTGTGCCAACTAGCCGGTCCGTCTCCTGTGTTCTACTCTTCCTCACCGGAGACTGCACCTTCGTCTTGAACCCCGCCCCCGTACATGGAGATCGCATATGGAGGATGTCGGTCGCCGCCATAGAATAGGTTTAGGGTCAGGTTTCTTTTATTTTTCTGTCCTATAAAAGTTCAAAATGTAATGAAAATCTGTCGTGTTTGCATTAATCTCGGCCGGTGTATATGAACTTTCACAATAATATAGTTTATTGTAGGAGTACTAGCAAGATGCCCGTGCGTTGCACGGAACATCAAAATCTTGTGGGAGAAAAGGATGAACGAGGGAAGGCCTTATCTGCAAATGTGGAGAGGAGTGCAGGTAAATTGTCATAGTTTCCTTCTTATCCGTTAGATATAGATCAGACGGCCTATATTGCAGGATGATAGGCACACCATCATCACCAACTCTACTTTTTATTGAACCAAGACAAAGCTAACATGCAAAGTAAATAAACACATAGGGTCTACATACACAATTTATCTTCCACTACACATTCACGCATTTCACATCTTTCTACATCTACGGGAACCTATGAAAGGGTTAACGTAAATTGCCTCTCTCTCTCCTCCCTGATTTTCATGGTGGTGGGCCCCTCCCTCCCCCAAATCTACAATCAACAGCTCAGATGTTTCACATTATGTTAGTTGCGTAATTGGGATTACGTAGGTGTACCATTACTCGTCCCAAAAAAACCAACTAAGCCAACCTCCCAGCATATCACGCGGGAAAAGACCCGGCCGCGCCGTTTTAGTAGGGATTACCGGATTACTAGTAGTAGTATCGATGGATCGCGCGAAGCACCAAGTTTTTTTGAGGGGGCGAAGCACCTAGTTTAAAAGGAAAAAGGGGGTACACCCATAGCACCCCTGTCGCGGCCGCGTTGCACCCCACACACGTTCGGTCCTGGACACGGCTCACGCAAACGGAACGCGCTTCAGCTTGCCTCTTCACTGACACATGGGACTGCACATGGAGAAACCGACCATGCGCCAAACTCCCCCTGCCCACCGCGCGAAAAT
>NC_057799.1:399818126-399833530 GCF_018294505.1 Triticum aestivum
GCCAATAATATTCCCCAAACCCCCTCCCCCTCGTCCCCCTCCACTCCATTCGCTCCGCCAAAGTTGCCCTCCCCGCCGCGCTGATACGTCGGCGCCGTGGTTCGTCGAGGGGACACACGGCAATTATTTCGCTCCCACAGTACGCTCTCGTAGACTGTCTTCCTCGAGCCGCGCTGCCACCGCTAGCGACGTTCTTGTGGAGGCGCACGGCGGTCGGCGCCGCCACTGCTGGCGATGTTCGTGTGGAGACGCACGGTGGTCAGCTTCTCCCACGGTACGCGAATTCTAGACTGAGGCCCCGTGCATGTCGGTGTAGCGCTGAATGTTAGCTGATAGACGATGTTAATCTCACTGTTTGCCGAAGTAGTTTACAGTCAATATGCTCTGCTTAAGAAGCTTCCTTGCCCTGTTCTGCACTCAATCTGCTTAGCTGAGATGGCATGCCAAGCCCGATTACTTGCTAAAATATCCTGCCATATATTTATTGTGACGTAGAGTGTCATGGTCTAGTAGCCAATCTGTTAGGTGAAATAGCTCTGCACCGTTTTATACTCGATCTTTGTTGTTGCGATGGCCTTCGATAGTTCGATGGCTGTGTGCTCGGCCTCATTGACTGCTGAAACAGCCTGCCATAATTTAGCACTCAAATCTGTTTGCTGAATTAGCTTTAAATATATTTTGTTACTTAGATCTGCTCGTCCAAATATCTTGCCATAGCTTTAGACATCGACCTAGGCATTTTTTTCTGGACTTCATAAAAAACATATATGTTTTTCCTGTAATATCTAGGAAGAACTAATTTGTATGTCTAACTGATGGACAGGGCTTGGATAAGTTCTGCTCGAAGATTCTCCGCTGCATATGTCGAGGGGGTTCAAAACTTCATGAACTTTATCAGAGCTGAGTACGGTGGTCCAAAATCAGATGTGCTTTGCCCGTGTAGCAGTTGTATGAATTCAGTTACAAGACCCCAGTCAACTGTGCAAAATCATCTACACTTGTATGGGATGCCGGGCACATATACTAGGTGGGTTCATCATGGTGAAGCTGTGAATGTCAATGTTACTGACTACGTGGAAGCAGCAGATCACCATCTTGATCTGCCTGATGCTCAGGTGGAAGAGGAGGAGGAGGTGGTAGTCGCGGAGCCAGTGAGTTTGACCAACATTGAAACAATGCTACGAAATACTCATGCATTTCGTGAACTTTCACCTACAGAAGAAAAACGGTGGGCCCGCATGTTGGAACAATGCAACGTGGCTGTCACCCCAAGAAATAAGCTGTCAGTATTCTCAGCTATGGTCACCTTTCTTCAGGTGAAGACATCTGAGTGGATGACCAACAAATCATTCGATGCGATGTTGGCTGCTTTCCGCAAAGCTTTCCCAGATGTGTCTGAGCTGCCACACACCTACAGTAAAATGAAGAATTTCCTTCGTGAAGTTGGAATTGGATATGATATGATCCATGTTTGTAAGAATAATTGTGTTCTGTTCCGGAAGGATGATGCCAATGTCAGTGTACAAAAGTAGGGGCTCTCCTTTCGACCCCTTTACTTGTGCACGGGCAGTCAGGGCCACGCGCCACGGCCACACGTAGCAGGGCAAAGGAGGGAAGCCGGAGAGAAGCCGAAGCCCAACATAAGACTATCAAGGCAACGCCAAAGGCCAGAAACACAAGACAGCAAAGGGGCGGGGTGGAGTCCCCCGTCAAGGCCCTTGCCGGGGCAGGCCTCCGCGGCCCCGGCAAGAACCTTGCCGGGGCAACTTTCTCAAACACCAACAGAGTGAGCCACCCTTGAGCCCACGGGTTCCAACCCAACTAACTACGGTTGGACCAGGGCTCGGGAGGCACCTCTGTGAAGGCATGCAGATCTTTGTCAAGATCACGGACACATGAGATCAGATGAAGACCAGAAGACGGCGACCCTCGGTGAAATCCTTGCCGAGGAAAGCCACAAGACCCTCGGCAAGATCCTTGCCGGGGACGACTGCGCGCCACGGCAAGACCCTTGCCGGGCCCCCGGCAAGGCCCTTGCCGAGGACATCAGCGGGGCCACTACCAGGCCCGCGCCAGCCAAGTTTTCCACCGCCGTTCGCATGCAGCTGCCAGCCCAACCACTGGGCTGGTACCTGCGTGGCAACACGCTGCTTCCAGGCCAGATCGGCAGGCGCCTGCGTGGCGGCATGCAGATCTTCGTGAAGACCCTACCACCGCGCCACCTCAGCTGCCTGCTTGCCTACATGGCGCCGCACGCATCGCTGGCCAGGGCGTGTGTCAAAGCATGGAGGAGCGGCGACGGACGGGACGGGCCTCGCTCCCGTCCCCGATAAAGCCAGGGACACCTCAGCGGAGCATTAAATGTGTCTTGTCCTGTAATACGGGTGATAAGCTCGTTGTACTATAGGCCTTTCCACCTCCTGTGTGCCACTGTGGCAGCCCCTTTCGACTATAAAAGGAGGCCCATGGCGTACTTGAGAGGGATTCGGCTCTTTTGAACTACACAGGCACGATAGCTAGTTGGAGAGCTCAAGAACACTCAATACATCCACCAAAGCAGGACTAGGGTTTTATGCATCTTCGCGGCCCGAACCTGGGTAAACGATCCTCGTGCTGACTATTATCCCTACTCTTCTCACAACCCTGCGCCCCGGCAACGGTAGTAGGGATTCCTGTGATCCCATAGGTGTCGTTTCCCACCGACATCTTGGGCACGCCAGGTAGGGGGCACTAGTGTGAGAATCTAGTCTAGTAGTTAGCCTAGCAGTTCTTCATCGCCATGGCTCCCAAGAAGAAGACGATCGCGGCGGTCGGCTCGTCAGGAACCGAACGGCCCGTGCCAGTGCAGGCGAGCAGCGGGCCGGACGCGGATAGGATCCGGGCCGCAGTCCGCGAGCACCAGCATCGCTCTGGCAGTCAGAGCCTGGCGAGCGGCGTCGTTCGTGCGCCGGGCGACGGGCTGCACGCCACCAAATCCAAAGACGGAGCTGGGCCCCCCGCAGGCGGCACGAGGCCCTCCAAGAGTGTCGTTGTGCCGCCCGCGGGCAGCGCAGCAGCCTCCAAGACGCCCATGCCAGCGCCCACAGCACGCTCTTCCCAGGGTGTGCACGACGAGCAGTGCCACGCTGGAGACCCCGGACACCGCCGTGGGAAGAGCCCTGTGCATCGTCCACGGGACGAAGGAGTCCAGCATGCTCGCCGAAGTGCTGGCAAAAATGGCACGCAGCCGCTGGGCCGTGGTGGAGCTCCTTCTAACGCAGTTAGAGGTCGAAGCGCGCCACGGTCCACGCAGCTGTCACCGCCACTCACGTCAGCGGAAGCTTTTGCGCGCGCAGCTGCTCCTCGACTTCCCTCCTGCTGCGAAGAAGCTCGACGAGTGGAGAGCCACCATCCGGAGCCTCGTCGCCGTCGCCAATAAAGATGATCCGCGACCGGCGGGGCCTTCGGGACGGCGCTCCGTCGAATCACCGCATGCCAGCGGTGGAGAGGTCGGGGGTGCTGCGGCCACGCTGCACTCTCCTCCTCCACGCCAGCCACCGCGGGTGTCGGTCCGTCGCGATGACGCTTGTGATAATATTTCCATAGCATCGTCCGACCCATGGACCCACCGCGACCAACGCCAAGTTCTTCGAGAGCGAGCTCACGAAGATGTTCGAACCACTATCGAGCGCCGGCGTGATACGCGCCACCAGTCGGACAAGTGGGCGGGACCGCTATGGACCACCCAGCACCGGGGGGCTCCGGCGGCCTACCTTACGAGGTGGGTTGCCCAGCCTTTACCCGTGAGCTGCGGCAGTTCCAGTGGCTGTCCCACCGCATGTTCAAGCCCGACGTCAGTGAGAAGTACACTAGCAAGACCCATCCGTCAGAGTTCCTCAGCATCTACACCATCGCGATGCAGGCTGTCGGAGCTCGCAACGACAAGGTGCTTGCCAATTACTTCCCGTTAGCACTGAAGCCCAATGTCATGTCTTGGTTGATGTACTTGTCGGCGGATTCCATTTCTTCTTGGTCGGATCTGTGCCATGAGTTCGTTGGCGCCTTCACTGGAGGCCACCAAGCTCATGGCCAGGCCAGTGATTTGCATATCATCCCCCAGAAGGAAGGGGAAACCCTGCGCAAGTACATCTAGAGATTCAGCCGGGTGTAGTACAACATCCCCGACGTTCATCCCGCCACCGTGATCAGCGCGTTCCATCAGAACATGCGCAACCGCAAGATGTGCGAAGAGCTGGCGATGACCAAGGTTAAGGATGTGGCCAAGCTCTATGTTCTGGCCGATAGGTGCGCCCGGGCTGAAGAGGGAAGGAAGTACCCCGGCGAGGACGCCGGCGCGGAAACCGACTCTACTAATGAAGACACCGCCGCCCCGACGAAGAAGGGCCGACGTTGCAACAGGAAATGCAAAGGCAAGACCGTGCTTGCCGTCGAGGGATCAGACAGCACCGGCGCTGCCAAGAAGGCCAAGGCAGACGACCCCGGCAAGGAGATTGCCGGGTGCGCCGCCTACCGGGCCCTGGCAGCTGCCGACAAGCCAGGAAGCTCTGACAAGCAATACTGCAAGATCCACCGCACCAAGGGCCATGACCTCCAGAACTGCCAACAAGTCGAGCTGCTTGCTGAGAAGCAAAAAGCTAAATATGAGAGGCGGGACAAGGAGAAGGGCCAGGATGGTGCTGAGGGATCCAGCAAGAATCGTGGTGGCCAAGGAGGCCGCCGCGGCAAGGACAACCAGCAAGAGAGGCCCGCCCGGGGCCGTGATAAGAAGCAAGAAGACGATGATCATGACGAGGACGATGAGTCCGGCGAGCAAGAGTTCCAGAAGGCTACGGAGGCCATGTGCATCGATGGCGGCACCTCGCTGCATACTTCTCACCGCCAGCTCAAGCAGTGGGCGCGTGAGATTACAACAGCGGAGCCGTCGTTCGATGCTCAGAAGCTGCTGAAGTGGTCCAGCACGCCCCTCATCTTTGACGCCGAGGACCACCCTGATCGCACGACCGCGGTCGGGTGTTTGCCGTTGTTGGTTTCGCCAACGATATGCAACCTCAAGGTGAACAAGATGTTGGTCGATGGCGGGGCCGGCCTAAACTTGATCTCGCCCATCGTGATCAAAAGGTTGCAAATTCCCGATGGAGACCTCGAGGAAACGGGCACATTTCAAGGGGTCAATCCGGGGAGGAGCCAGCCGAAGGGAAAGGTCACATTGCCCGTGACGTTTGGAGGAGAGTTGAACCACAGGACGGAGAGGATCGTGTTCGATGTGGCCGAGATCCCCTTGCCCTACAACGGGATCATCGGCCGCCCGGCACTAGCTAAGTTCATGGCGGCAGCGCACTACGCCTACAACATGTTGAAGATGCCTGGGCCGTTGACCATCATGTCCATCCCCTCCGACAAGAAGGACGCGCTAATTTGCACCGACCAACTCCACCGAGAAGCAGTCGCAGCGGCTGCCGCCAAGGCACTTGCTCCTGCCGCTGAAGCCCGGGAGGGAAGAAGAATCCTGGCAAGACCTCTCGCACCCACTCCGGCAAGTGCACCTCTTCGGAGTGTTGTGCTACCGTCGAGGACGTGCGAGAGAGCTCCACCGGCAAGAGCAAGAAATCCAGAGATGAGCCACCGCAGCCCAAGAAGGTGTCCGTTAGGGAGGATGGCACGGGAGGGGCTTTCACCATAAGCTCCACCCTCGACGGCAAATAGGAAGGCGCACTCGTCACCTTCCTGCGGGTGAATGTCGACGTGTTTACATGGCAAGCATCCGACATCCCCGGCGTTCCCAGGGAGGTGATTGAGCACCACCTAGCTATCTGTCCTCATGCGCGGCCCGTCAAGCAGAAGGTCAGGAAGCAGGCTCTGGAAAGGCAGGAGTTCATCATAGAGGAGATCAAGAAGTTGGAAGCGGCAGGTTTGGTGAGAGGAGTGCTCCATCCGACGTGGTTGGCCAATCCGGTGGTGGTGCGCAAGGCGAATGGGAAGTGGAGGCTGTGTATTGACTACACAAATATCAATAAGGCTTGTCCCAAAGACCCCTTCCCGTTGCCGCGCATCGACCAGATTGTTGACTCCACGGCCGGGTGTGATCTGTTGTCATTCCTCGACGCCTACTCAGGCTACCACCAGATCTTCATGACAAGAGAAGATGAAGAGAAGGCAGGATCATCACCCCGTGTGGTACGTATTGCTTTTTACGGATGCCTTTGGGGTTGAAGAGTGCTGGCTCGACGTTTGCAAGAGCGGTCCAAATTGGTTTTGAACCCCAGCTCCATAGAAATATGGAAGCATACATGGATGACATAGTGGTCAAAACCAAGGACAGGGCCACTCTTGTACAAGACCTGGAAGAGACGTTTGCCAACCTGCACAAGATCAACCTCAAGATGAACCCTGAGAAGTGTGTCTTCGGCGTTCCGTCCGGCAAGCTTCTCGGGTTCTTTGTGTCGCTGCGCGGATCGAGGCAAACCCAGACAAGATCAAGGCTATCGAGCAGATTGAGGCGCCCAAGCGGGTCAAGGATGTGCGTCGGCTCACTGGCTGCGTTGCCGCCATGAGCCGATTCATCTCCAAGTCTGCCGAGCGCGCCCTTCCTTTTGTCAAAATCTTGAAGAAGGCAGGCCCAATGGAGTGGACCCCAGAAGCCGAGGCAGCGTTGCGGGATCTGAAGAAGTACCTTTCTTCTATGCCAATACAGGTTGCGCCTAAACCACAAGAGTCGTTGCTGCTGTATCTAGCGGCAACGAATCAAGTGGTCAGCACCACACTGGTGGCCCAGAGGGAGGTCGACGAGGAGGCAGTGGCAATGGCAGGGCCGGCGGATGGCAAGCCAGAGATTCCCCCGGCAGGGCCTGATGTCGGCGAGGCAAGGCCCCCGGCAGAGTCTGACGCCATCAGGGCAGTGCCCGCACAGTCAAGTGAAGTGGTGCAGAAGAAGAAGATGGTGCAGCACCCAGTTTACTTTGTCAACTCCCTCTTGCAGGGGGCTAGGTCGAGGTACTCCGGTGTGCAGAAATTGCTCTTCGGCCTCCTTATGGCCTCGAGGTAGCTGCGTCATTACTTCCAACCCCACGAGATCACTGTCGTCACCCGCCTCCCGTTGCAACGGATACTGCACAACCCAGATGCGACCGGAAGGATTGTGGAATGGGCCTTGGAATTGTCAAGCTTTGGGTTGAAGTTTGAAAGTACCTCGACAATCCAGAGCAGAGTCTTGGCGGAGTTCATTGCAGAATGGACCTCAACGCCCGATGAAGAAATCCAGGAGACCGCTCTCCCCGGCAAGGAGGCAAGCCGCAACTGGATCATGTACTTTAATGGGGCCTTCTCGCGGCAAGGCACCGGTGCCGGTGTGCTGCTTGTCGCACCCACCGGAGAGCACCTCAAGTATGTGATCCAGATGCACTTTCCCAGGGAGATGTCCACGAACAACACTGCTGAATACGAGGGGCTGCTTGCCGGTCTCAGGATCGCAGCGGACCTCGGGGTGAAAAATCTCATCGTCAGGGGTGATTCACAGCTTGTCATCAGGCAAGTTAACAAGGATTATCAGAGTCCGTTGATGGAGGCCTACGTAGATGAGGTGAGGAAACTGGAGGAGCGCTTCGACGGTATACAAGTAGAGCACGTTCCCCGAGCGGAGAACGACATCGCTAACTACCTGTCAAAGCGCGCTGCATTCAAGCTACCTGTGGAACCAGGTACCTTTTTGCTTCGGTTAACTCAACGATCCGTCGAGCCATCAACAGAGCAGAACAAGCAGAGGAAGTCAGGCCCCGGCAAGTACTTTCCTGCCGAACCCCCGGGGGCTGCCGGCAAGGGTGTTGTCGCGGATCCTGAGCCCGCCAAAGGACGGCTGACTCCGGCAGGGCACCCAGCCCTGGCCGTAGAGACGGCTGCCCCCATGGCGGAAGAGATGCATTTGGTCCTTGCCGTCGAGCCCCAGGCTCTAGCATGGGCACAGCATACCGTCCATTTCCTCCAGACAGGGGAGCTTCCTGAGGAGCAGGAAGAAGCAGAAAGAGTAGCCCGTCGGTCTGCCCTGTACCAGTTCGTCGATGACGTCCTGTACAGAAGAAGGCCGAACGGTGTGAGATTGAAGTGCATCCCCCGGGAGGAAGGACTGGAGCTGTTGGCAGAGATACATGGAGGCATATGTGGCTCCCACATAGGGTCAAGGGCCCTTGCCGGCAAGGCTTCTTCTGGCCCACCGCCCTCCAGGATGCAACGGCACTAGTAACCAAGTGTGAAGCGTGCCAGTTCCATTCAAAGAAGCTTCATCAACCAGCCCAAGCCCTTCAAACAATCCCTCTCTCCTGGCCATTTTTGGTATGGGGGTTTGACATACTGGGCCCCTTCCCCGCGCTGTCGGGGGCTTTGAGTACTTGTACATCGCAATCGACAAGTTCACAAAGTGGCCGAAGGTGGAACCGGTGAGGAAGGTGACAGCACAGTTAGCCGTCAAGTTCTTCAAGGGACTAGTCTGCCGTTTTGGTGTGCCAAACAGTCATCACCGATAACGGCACACAGTTCACAAGCCACTCCATGCAATACATTCAAGACCTCGGCAGCAAGGTCAGTTTTACTTCCGTGGCACACCCCCGGAGCAACGGCCAAGCGGAGAGGGCAAATGCTGAAGTGTTGCGAGGCCTGAGAACGAAGACTTTTGACAGGCTGCACAAGAGCGGAAGCGCTGGATTGATGAGTTGCCGGCGGTTCTTTGGTCGATCAGGACGACGCCAAATCGAGCCACTAGCCAGACACCCTTTGCCCTAGTATATGGGGCAGAGGCAGTTCTCCCCACGGAACTCATATACGGGTCACCTCGAGTGCTCGCTTATGATGAGCTTGAGCAAGGGCCGCTGCGGCAAGAAGACGCAATGCTCCTTGAGGAAGATCGTCTTCGTGCGGCTGTGAGAGCAGCATGCTACCAGCAGGCCTTGCGCCGCTACCATAGCCGCAAGGTCCATGCCCGAAGCTTTGAGGAAGGCGACCTTGTTCTTCGGTGCGTTCAGTTGGCCAAGAATTCCAACAAGTTGACGCCGAAGTGGGAAGGCCCTTATCGGGTAATACGAGTCACGAGGCTCGGCGTAGTCCGCCTGGAGACCGAAGATGTTGTCCCAGTGAGCAACTCCTGGAACATCGAACATCTTCACAAGTTTTACCAATAAGGCGCGATTGCCGGGCCTCCCAGCAAGCCACCTTTTGTACAAGCTTTGCCGGCAAGGCATGTAACCCTCTGTACAAAGCCAGGCGTAGACCCAGAGCATAAATAAATGAAGTGCTGGCGCCCTAAGCAATAGCATGCATGCTAGGTTGAGTCTCTCCCTCGGTTAGGGTTGATAGTGCTTAGCGGCGACTAACCCCTAGCCTAGAGGTCGAGTCTGCGTCTTTCTGTCTCCTTTGGTTCGCAGGACACGTGGACACTTCTCCTGAGTCGCTTGGGAGAACGAGGACGGATCGGTGCTCCGACCTCGGCAAGCCAGGATTGTCAGGGGCCGAAGACGCAAGGATCCAACCGCAGCAAGCCAAGGTTGCCGACGGCTGCGGATTCAGATAAGTCTTTCATTCCCCTGTTATGCATTTCCGTACCGGACTAGGACGTGTGAAACCTCGTTTATTTTCTTAAAACCACTGTGTTCCCCTTTTCCTGTGCCCAAGAGCTATCCCCTGGGTTGGAACTTGGTCGTAGTCGCGGTGGCAAGAGAAACGGACGAGGGGCCTAACTCCACATCGCCCTGCCTCCGCCAAGAGCGTGAGAATGGTCGGCTGAAGTGGGGGAATGGCAAGGCCTACTGCCGGGCGATAATGTTTATCTTAAAAATAACAAGGATTCGTCCTTGGCATGGGCCTCGCTCACGCACAAAAAACCCGGCAAGCACCCTTTTTATTAAAAACGTCCCATCCAGGTACAAGTTTGTACAGAAAGAAAAACATGAGGAAGGGGATTACAAGTTTCAAATCTAACAAGTGCCCACAGGCTTACAAACTAAAAAAAAAAGATAAGGTGCCCGTAATCCCTTTGTTGTCCCTGATACGTCTCCAACGTATCTATAATTTTTTATTGTTCCATGCTATTATATTATCTGTTTTGGATGTTGATGGGCTTTATTAAACACTTTCATATTATTTTTGGGACTAACCTATTAACCCAGAGCCCAGTGCTAGTTCCTGTTTTCCCCTTGTTTCAGTGTTTCGCAGAAAAGGAATATCAAACGGAGTCCAAACGGAATGAAACCTTCGGGAGAGTTATTTTTGGAAGTGAAGCAATCCAGGGGACTTGGAGTACACGTCAGGGAATAAACAAGGAGGGCACGAGGCAGGGGGCCCACCCCCCTGGGCGTGCCCTCCACCCTCATGGGCCCCTCGTGGCTCCCCTGGCCGACTTCTTTCGCTTATATATATACCCTAAAAACATCGGAGAACAGAATAGATCGGGAGTTCCGCCGCCGCAAGCCTTTGTAGCCACTAAAAACCAATCGGGGCCCTGTTCCGGCACCCTGCTGGAGGGGGGAACCCTCACTGGTGGCTATCTTCATCATCCCGGCGCTCTCCATGACGAGGAGGGAGTAGTTCACCCTCGGGGCTGAGGGTATGTACCAGTAGCTACGTGTTTGATCTCTCTCTCGTGTTCTTGAGGTGATACGATCTTGATGTATCGCGAGCTTTGCTATTATAGTTGGATCTTATGATGTTTCTCCCCCACTACTCTCTTGTAATGGATTGAGTTTTCCCTTTGAAGTTATCTTATCGGATTGGGTCTTTAAGGATTTGAGAACACTTGATGTATGTCTTGCCGTGCTTATCTGTGGTGACAATGGGATATCACGTGATCCACTTGATGTATGTTTTGGTGATCAACTTGCGGGTTCCGCCAATTAACCTATGCATAGGGGTTGGCACACCTTTTCGTCTTGACTCTCCGGTAGAAACTTTGGGGCACTCTTTGAAGTACTTTGTGTTGGTTGAATAGATGAATCTGAGATTGTGTGATGCATATCGTATAATCATACCCACGGATACTTGAGGTGACATTGGAGTATCTAGGTGACATTAGGGTTTTGGTTGATTTGTGTCTTAAGGTGTTATTCTAGTACGAACTCTATGATAGATTGAACGGAAAGAATAGCTTCGTGTTATTTTACTACGGACTCTTGAATAGATAGATCAGAAAGGATAACTTTGAGGTGGTTTCGTACCCTACCATAATCTCTTCGTTTGTTCTCCGCTATTAGAGACTTTGGAGTGACTCTTTGTTGCATGTTGAGGGATAGTTATATGATCCAATTATGTTATTATTGTTGAGAAAACTTGCACTAGTGAAAGTATGAACCCTAGGCCTTGTTTCCTAGCATTGCAATACCGTTTACGCTCACTTTTATCATTAGTTACCTTGCTGTTTTTACATTTTCAGATTACAAAAACCTATATCTACCATCCATATTGCACTTGTATTACCATCTCTTCGCCGAACTAGTGCACCTATACAATTTACCATTGTATTGGGTGTGTTGGGGACACCAGAGACTCTTTGTTATTTGGTTGCAGGGTTGTTTGAGAGAGACCATCTTCAACCTACGCCTCCCACGGATTGATAAACCTTAGGTCATCCACATGAGGGAAATTTTCTACTGTCCTACAAACCTCTGCACTTGGAGGCCCAACAATGTCTACAAGAAGAAGGTTGTGTAGTAGACATCAAGCTCTTTTCTGGCGCCGTTGCCGGGGAGGCTAGGTAAGCGGCACTCACACCCCGTCAACTAAGCTCTTTTCTGGCGTCGTTGCCGGGGAGGTGAGTGCTTGAAGGTATATCTTTAGATCTTGCAATCGAATATTTTAGTTTCTTGTTTTATCACACTTTAGTTTATAAAAGAAAACTACAAAAAAAATGGAATTGAGTTTGCCTCATACGCTTCATATTTTTAATATCTTTCGTGAGTATGATGGAAAGGAAAATTGTACTCAAGTACTAGAGGAAGAATGCATTAGAATGTTTGGCACTAAATATTTGAATGATGAGCATGATTGCAATGTTGTTAGTATGAATTCTATGAATATCCATGATGCTAATGATATGCAAAGCTACAAGCTTGGGGATGCTATGTTTGATGAAGATGATATTTTTTGTCCCCCAAGCTTTGATGAGCAAATTTACTATGATGAAAGCATGCCTCCTACTTATGATGATTATATTGATGAAAGTGGGTTTGGAAGAGTGTCAACTTTAGGAAGTAATGATCCCACTATTTTGGAGGATGTTGAATCTTATAATATTTATGAAAGTGGATTTGGAGAGGTCATCACTTTATTTAGTAATGATTCCACTATCTTGGAAGAGGTTTCAATTGATTATGATGAGAACAAAGTTGCTACTTATGATGATTATTGTGATGAAACTTATGCCATAAAAAGTAGTGACGATTATATTTATACAACTTGTCATGATTATGATTACCCTTTTTCTGCACATTACTCTTTTAATGTGGAAACAATTTATAGTATTCGAGTTTCTTATGATACTCCCACTATTCCGAATGAGAATAAATTTGCTCATGTGGAGAGTAGTAAAATTTCTATGCAAGTAGATCATGAAAAGAATGCTTTAGGTGTTGGTTATATTGTTGAATTCATTCATGATGCTACTAAAAATTATTATGAGGGAGGAATGTATGCTTGTAGGAATTGCAATAATATCAAGTTTCGTCTCTATGTGCTTAAAATCTTGAAGTTATGCTTGTTTTACCTTCCTATGCAAGTTGATTCTTGTTCCCATAAGTTGTTTGCTCACAAAATCCCTATGCATAGGAAGTGGGCTAGACTTAAATGTGCTAGTCATATTCTTCATGATGCTCTCTTTATGTTTCAATTCTTATCTTTTATGTGAGCATCATTGAAATCATCATGCCTAGCTAGGGGCGTTAAACGTTAGCGCTTGTTGGGAGGCAACCCAATTTTATTTTAGTTTCTTGCTTTTTGGTTCTGTTTAGGAATAAATAAATCATCTAGCCTCTGTTTAGATGTGGTTTTGTGTTTTAATTAGTGTTTGTGCCAAGTAGAACCTTTGGGAAGACTTGGGTGAAGTCTTTATGATCATGCTGTAAAAAACAGAAACTTTAGCGCTCACGAGATTAGCTAAAACTTTTTACTAGAGAGTGATATTTAGTTGATTATTTTTGCAGATGAATACTACACAAATTCCTCAGGTCCACCAATTTATTTTAGAATGTTTGGAGTTCCAGAAGTATACGTTTGATACAGATTACTACAGACTGTTCTATTTTTGACAGATTCTGTTTTCTATGTGTTGTTTGTTTATTTTGATGAATCTATGGCTAGTAAAATAGTTTATAAACCACTAGCACATATGCCCGTGCGTTGCAACGGGAGAGATATTTTATTTACGACAAGCAACGGAAAAGATAATCAATTGTGTCCAAAAAAAGGTCTCCACAACGGAAGGCGACAAAGCAAGGAGTTGCGGTCTTCCAACTGGACATGTTTGGCCCATGAAATCTTGATAGTGATGGGGTTGGTAGGTGTGGTGGCGAGCACCCAACTCGTGCCTTTTTCTTTCGCGCCCGCCTCCATCCCGGGGTTGTGCATGCATCCTCATTTGGTGGATATGTGACGACCAACGGGATACGATTGCTTCGACCACTCTCCTACGACGGTGTAACCGGATGGATTACTAATTGCAGCCCATAAATCCTCTTTCATAAGCATAATCAGGCATGAATGTCCCTTCATCACGACGGTTTATTCTCTTTTGTTACTTTAGCGCTCACGTTTTTTTGAAAGCCCGGACAGTTTCAAAAAATGTGAACATTTATTTTTTGAAAATTACATATAATTTTGGAAAAAAACAAACAAATTTAGAAACGGGAATAGTTATTGAAATTCAAAAACAATATGTTGAAACCATGAACCTTTTATAAAAACACAACATTATTGATTTTTTTAAGGGGAACATTGAGAACAATTTTTAATTTTTTTCTTAGACCCAAACATTATTTTGTTTTTGTTAACTTCTCACTGAAACAGGAATTTTTTCTGAATATGGAACATTTTATAAAATATTAATTTTATAAAAAACCTCGAACAATTCTAAAATAGAATCTTTTTAAAATGGCAACATTTTTTAATGTTGAGGAAATTCCAAAACCAGTTTTCTTGAAGTTTCTAATATTTTTAAAAACAGGAATAAAATTTTATAATGCTCGTTTTTTGAATATTTAAACAAAAATTTAAATTTCAAGGAAAAATTAGAAAAGGGAAAACGAAAACGAAACACAGGCACAAAGATTTAGTTGAAAAGGGTCGTCCCAGTTTTGGGCGACATGTGAGTACCTTGAACTATTTGTCGCCTCGTGCGACAAATAAGGTCTTTTTAACGCATTAGCAGGATAATTACTGGGTTGGCTTTGTTGGGCTGGAGTGCGCCCGGCCCAATTGCGGAATTCTGGAGAAACTTTTTGTGTTTTTTAGTGGATGCACAAAAATTTAGTACCACCTCGGATAGAAAAAATTTATTTTCGACGGTGAACGGATGAAAATATTGGAGAAACGCACCTTGCTTTATTTGTCCTAGCACATATGCCCGTGCGTTGCAACGGGAGAGATATTTTATTTACGACAAGCAACGGAAAAGATAATCAATTGTGTCCAAAAAAAGGTCTCCACAACGGAAGGCGATAGAGCAAGGAGTTGCGGTGTTCTCACTGGACATGTTTGGCCCCATGAAATCTTGATAGTGGTGGGGTTGGTAGGTGTGGTGGCCAGCACCCAACTCGTGCCTTTTTCTTTCGCGCCCACCTCCATCTCGGGGTTGTGCATGCCTCCTCATTTGGTGGATGTGTGACAACCAACGGGACACGGTTGCTTTGGCCACTCTCCTATGACGATGTAACCGGATGGATTACTAATTGCAGCGCATAAATCCTCTTTCATAAGCATAAGTGGGCATGAATGTCCCTTCATCACGACGGTTTATTCTCTTTGATTACTTTAGCGCTAACATTTTTTTGAAAGCCCGAACAGTTTTAAAAAATGTGAACATTTATTTTTTTGATAATTACATATAATTTTGGAAAAACACAAACAAAATTAGAAACGGGAATAGTTATTGAAATTCAAAAAAATATGTTGAAACCATGAACCTTTTATAAAAACACCACATTATTGATTTTTTTAAGGGGAACATTCAGAGCAATTTTTAAATTTTTTTCTTAGACGCAAACATTATTTGTTTCTGTAAACTTTTCACTGAAACAGGAATATTTTTTTGAATATGGAACATTTTATAAAATATTAATTTTATTAAAAAATCTCGAACAATTCTAAAATATAATCTTTTTAAAATGGAAACATTTTTTAAATGTTGAGGAAATTCCACAACCAGTTTTTTTTTTAAG
>NC_057799.1:399833877-399849584 GCF_018294505.1 Triticum aestivum
TTTTCTTAGACGCAAACATTATTTGTTTCTGTAAACTTTTCACTGAAACAGGAATATTTTTTTGAATATGGAACATTTTATAAAATATTAATTTTATTAAAAAATCTCGAACAATTCTAAAATATAATCTTTTTAAAATGGAAACATTTTTTAAATGTTGAGGAAATTCCACAACCAGTTTTTTTTTAAGTTTCTAATATTTCTCAAAACAGGAATAAAATTTGATAATGCTGATTTTTCGAATATTTAAACAAAAATTGAAATTTCACGAAAAAATTAGAAAAGGGAAAACGAAAACGAAACACAGGCACAAAAATTTAGTTGAAGCCGGCCGGCCCAGTCTTGGGCGACCTCTGCATACCTTGAACTATTTGTCGCCCTAGGCGATAAATAAGGTCTTTTTAACGCATGGCAGGATAATTACTAGGTTGGCTTTGTTGGTCTGGAGTGCACCCGGCCCAATTGCGGAATTCTGGAGAAACTTTTTGTCTTTTTTAGTAGATGCACAAAAATTTAGTACCACCTCGGATAGAAAAAAATATTTTCGACGGTGAACGGATGAAAATATGGGAGAAACGCACCTTGCTTTATTAGTAGGTATAGATAAAGAAGTTGGGATAAAGTAGGTTTAACACCAATATAAATAAAGAATGAGGTCATTACAGTACCTAAGTGGTGATTTATTTTCTTATACTAACGGAGCTCACAAGATCTTTTGTTAAGTTTTGTGTTGTGAAGTTTTCAAGTTTTGGGTAAAGATTCGATGGACTATGGAATAAGGAGTGGCAAGAGCCTAAGCTTGGGGATGCCCAAGGCACCCCAAGGTAATATTCAAGGACAACCAAGAGCCTAAGCTTGGGGATGCCCCGGATGGCATCCCCTCTTTCGTCTTCGTTCATCAGTAACTTTACTTGGAGCTATATTTTTATTCACCACATGATATGTGTTTTGCTTGGAGCGTCATGTCATTATATTTTGTTTTGCTTGCTGTTTGAATAAAATATCAAGATCTGAAATTCTTAAATGTTAGAGAGTCTTCACATAGTTGCATAATTATTCGACTACTCATTGATCTTCACTTATATCTTTCGGAGTAGTTTGTCGTTTGTTCTAGTGCTTCACTTATATCTTTTTGAGCACAATGGAGGTTTTATTTTGAAGAAATATATGAACTCTCATGCTTCACTTATATTATTTTGAGAGTCTTTAGAACAGCATGGTAATTTGCTTTGGTTATGAATTTAGTCCTAATATGATGGGCATCCAAGAGGGATATAATAAAAACTTTCATATAAAGTGCATTGAATACTATGAGAAGTTTGATTCTTTATGATTGTTTTGAGATATAAAGATGGTGATATTAGAGTCATGCTAGTTGAGTAGTTGAGAATTTGAGAGATACTTGTGTTAAAGTTTGTGATTCCCGTAGCATGCACATTTGGTGAACCGTTATGTGATGAAGTCGGAGCATGATTTATTTATTGATTGTCCTCCTTATGAGTGGCGGTCGGGTACGACCGATGGTCTTTTCCTACCAATCTATCCCCCTAGGAGCATGCACGTAGTACTTCGTTCCGTTTATTATGACACGCTCCATCATTGTCATATTGCTTTGGATGATCATGTAGTTGACATCGTATTTGTGGCAAAGCCACCTTACCTAAATTCTTTCATACATGTCACTCATGAGTCATTGCACATCCCGGTACACCGCCGGAGGCATTCATATAGAGTCATATTTTGTTCTAAGTATCGAGTTGTAATTCTTGAGTTGTAAGTAAATAAAAGTGTGATGATCATCATTATTAGAGCATTGTACCAGTGAGGAAATGATGATGGAGACTATGATTCCCCCACAAGTCGGGATGAGACTCCGGACGAAAAATAAAATAAAATAAAAAGAAAAAAGGGAAAAAAGAGGCCATAAAAAAGAGAAAAGGCCCAAACAAAAAAATAAAATAAAAAAATGAGAGAAAAAGAGAGAAGGGACAATGCTACTATCCTTTTACCACACTTGTGCTTCAAAGTAGCACCATGATCTTCATGATAGAGAGTCTCCTATGTTGTCACTTTCATATACTAGTGGGAATCTTTCATTATAGAACTTGGCTTGTATATTCCAATGATGGGCTTCCTCAAAATGCCCTAGGTCTTCGTGAGCAAGCGAGTTGGATGCACACCCACTTAGTTTCTTTTTGAGATTTCATACACTTATAGCTCTAGTGCATCCGTTGCATGGCAATCCCTACTCACTCACATTGATAACTATTGACGGGCATCTCCATAGCCCGTTGATACGCCTAGTTGATGTGAGACTATCTTCTCCCTTTTTGTCTTCTCCACAACCACCATTTTATTCCACCTATAGTGCTATATCCATGGCTCACGCTCATGTATTGCGTGAAGATTGAAAATGTTTGAGAACATCAAAAGTATGAAACAATTGCTTGGCTTGTCATCGGGGTTGTGCATGATTAAATACTTTGTGTGATGAAAATAGAGCACAGCCAGACTATATGATTTTGTAGGGATAACTTTCTTTGGCCATGTTATTTTGAGAAGACATGATAGCTTTGTTAGTATGCTTGAAGTATTATTGTTTTCATGTCAATATTAAACTTTTGTTTTGAATCTTATGGATCTGAATATTCTTGCCACAATAAAGAAGATTAAATTGATAAATATGTTAGGTAGCATTCCACATCAAAAATTCTGTTTTTATCATTTACCTACTCGAGGACGAGCAGGAATTAAGCTTGGGGATGCTGATACGTCTCCAAAGTATCTATAATTTTTTATTGTTCCATGCTATTATATTATCTGTTTTGGATGTCTATGGGCTTTATTAAACACTTTTATATTATTTTTGGGACTAACCTATTAACCTAGAGCCAGTGCCAGTTCCTGTTTTTCCCTTGTTTCAGCGTTTCGCAGAAAAGGAATATCAAACGGAGTCCAAACGGAATGAAACCTTCGGGAGAGTTATTTTTTGAACGGAAGCAATCCAGGGGACTTGGAGTACATGTCAGGGAATCAACAAGGACGGCACGAGGCAGGGGGCGCGCCCACCCCCTGGGCGCGCCCTCCACCCTCATGGGCCCCTCGTGGCTCCCTTGACCGACTTCTTTCGCCTATATATATCAATATACACTAAAAACATCGGAGAATAGAATAGATCGGGAGTTCCGCCGCCGCAAGCCTCTGTAGCCACTAAAAACCAATCGGGACCCTGTTCTGGCACCCTGACGGAGGGGGGAACCCTCACCGGTGGCCGTCTTCATCATCCCGGCGCTCTCCATGACGAGGAGGGAGTAGTTCACCCTCGGGGTTGAGGGTATGTACCAGTAGCTATGTGTTTGATCTCTCTCTCGTGTTCTTGAGGTGATACGATATTGATGTATCGCGAGCTTTGCTATTATAGTTGGATCTTATGATGTTTCTCCCCCTCTACTCTCTTGTAATGGATTGAGTTTTCCCTTTGAAGTTATCTTATCGGATTGAGTCTTTAAGGATTTGAGAACACTTGATGTATGCCTTGTCGTGCTTATCTGTGGTGACAATGGGATATCACGCGATCCACTTGATGTATGTTTTGTTGATCAACTTGCGGGTTCCGCCCATGAACCTATGCATAGGGGTTGGCACACGTTTTCGTCTTAACTCTCCGGTAGAAACTTTGGGGCACTCTTTGAAGTACTTTGTGTTGGTTGAATAGATGAATCTGAGATTGTGTGATGCATATCATATAATCATACCCACGGATACTTGAGGTGACATTGGAGTATCTAGGTGACATTAGGGTTTTGGTTGATTTGTGTCTTAAGGTGTTATTCTAGTACGAACTCTATGATAGATCGAACGGAAAGAATAGCTTCGTGTTATTTTACTACGGACTCTTGAATAGATAGATCAGAAAGGATAACTTTGAGGTGGTTTCCTACCCTACCATAATCTCTTCGTTTGTTCTCCGCTATTAGAGACTTTGGAGTGACTCTTTGTTGCATGTTGAGGGATAGTTATATGATCCAATTATGTTATTATTGTTGAGAAAACTTGCACTAGTGAAAGTATGAACCCTAGGCCTTGTTTCCTAGCATTGCAATACCGTTTACGCTCACTTTTGTCATTAGTTACCTTGCTGTTTTTACATTTTCAGATTACAAAAACCTATACCTATCATCCATATTGCACTTGTATTACCATCTCTTCGCCGAACTAGTGCACCTATAAAATTTACCATTGTATTGGGTGTGTTGGGGACACAAGAGACTCTTTGTTATTTGGTTGCAGGGTTGTTTGAGAGAGACCATCTTCAACCTACGCCTCCCACGGATTGATAAACCTTAGGTCATCCACTTGAGGGAAATTTGCTACTATCCTACAAACCTCTGCACTTGGATGCCCAACAACGTCTACAAGAAGAAGGTTGTGTAGTAGACATCAGTCCCTCTCCTCAGGAAATGGAACAAGATGACGGAAGGGCAAAAAGAGCGCCTAGGCGAGGCACGAGCAGCAGAAGGCACCAGGAGAACATCCCGGTAGCCATCCCAGGGAGAGGCTAGTGGTGATGATGACGGGAGAAGAGGTGGAAGACAAGGCGGCAGGACCGGCAATACGCGACGAAGGCGTCGGTGCCCGCGTACTCCGACTTGACGGCCCGCCACCCGCCTTCTTCGCCTTCTCCGAGCCACCTACGCCAGTCGCCCAAGGAGGCGACCCCGAGACGTTCAGAGGGCCCGGTGTAGATGCTGCTGCTGCAGACACCGCCCCAGGACGGCGGGCCCGACACCTAGTCGGACCCGTCATCCTCCCGCCTACTACACTCGTCGTCGCTGTCGCTGTCCTCCTCTTCGCTCTCGCTCGAGGACGAATCTTCATCGTCGGAGGAGCTCTCCACGCAGCACTTCAGGCAAGTGCCAAGTTCTCCGAAGACCTTGACGGAGAGCGGGCCGCCCTCCATTAACTTGAAGTAGAGGACGAGCCCCACCGTCAGGCTATGGATGCAGGCGAATGTCTTCCATACGCGACGGAGATACATGACGTGAGGAGCAGGGAAGTCGACGTCGACCCGCGTGTCGCCGGTCCCGTAGCCCCTCATGTGCAACCTGAGGGTCTCGGGCGGGTCGAGCTCCATCTCCTGAGCGAAAGGGGTGGGAAGACGGAGACGACGATGCGGTGGCCGGTGCAGCCTGATGAAGAACTCGCAGGGCCGGTCCCCGACGTGGCCCTCCACCGCCGGGGCACCACTGGCAGAGGCACGGCCGCCGCGCCACCTCGTCCCCCTCTCCCCCGACCGCTGTAGCGACCTCGGCCACGCCCCCTCCCCCTTCCTCTTGCGATTGGCTCCGCCGCCGCAGGCTCGTGGGGAGGAGGGACGCGCTGACGAGCAGCGACCCTTGCCGCCACCGACGAAGGCCCAGCACCTCCTCTCGCCATGGCAGGTGGAAGAAAGAAGCAAAGATGAAGGAGGATGGGTGCTAGAAGAATGCGGGAAGACGTCCTCCCTCCCCCTCCTTATAAAGGGGCGAGGTCGAGGCTCAGCCACCCCACCCAGCCAATCCAACCGTCGGAGGCGCAGGGAATCAGGACCGACCTGTCGCCCCAATCAGCGACGGCCCGGTTTCTCGCCTCCACCGCCTGCCACTTGCATGAAGGACGCGTGGCGAACGTGCAGGGTTGAAAGGACAGGTGAGGTGACCGTTCCCCGCCCCGTGATCAGGAGGAGTGGGTGCCTTGAAGACCGCGACCCAAGTCCATCCAGTAAATGAGCCGCGCCTCCACGCCTCCCTCTTTTATGTGGAAGGCACGAGCCGCCTCTTTACCATGATGTGACGCATGCATGCGGAAACAGCCCCACGCACGACCCCCACGTCACGCAGGACCCTCCACATCGCGCGCAGGGCGTGGGGAAGCACAGCAGACGAAAAATTACTACAGTAAAATCCGCCCCACCTGCCCGTGCACCGTTTTGGGCCTGGCCCAACAACGTGTCGCGCTTATGTATGGCCCAGGCCCGGGGGCTCCTGTCGGTGTACAAAAGTAGGGGCTCTCCTTTTGACCCCTTTACTTGTGCACGGGCAGTCAGAGCCACGCGCCGCGGCCACACGTAGCAGGGCAAAGGAGGGAAGCCGAAGAGAAGCCGAAGCCCAACATAAGATGATCAAGGCAACGCCAAGGCCAGAAACACAAGACAGCAAAGGGGTGGGGTGGAGTCCCCCGGCCAGGCCCTTGTCGGGGCAGGCCTCCGCAGCCCCGGCAAGAACCTTGCCGGGGCAACTTGCCCAAACACCAACAGAGTGAGCCACCCTTGAGCCCACGGGTTCCAACCCAACTAACTACGGTTGGACCAGCGCTCGGGAGGCACCTCTGTGATGGCATGCAGATGTTTGTCAAGATCACGGACACATGAGATCAGATGAGGACCAGAAGACGGCGACCCTCGGCGATATCCTTGCCGAGGAAAGCCACAAGACCCCCAGCAAGATCCTTGCCGGGGACGACTGCGCGCCACGGCAAGACCCTTGCCGGGCCCCCGGCAAGGCCCTTGCCGAGGACATCAGCAGGGCCACTACCAGGCCCGTGCCAGCCAAGTTTTCCACCGCCGTTCGCATGCAGCTGCCAGCCCAACCAGCTGGTCTGGCACCTGCGTGGCAACATGCTGCTTCCAGGCCAGATCGGCAGGCGCCTGTGTGGTGGCATGCAGATCTTCGTGAAGACCCTACCACCGCGCCACCTCAGCTGCCTGCCTGCCCACATGGCGACGCATGCATCGCTGGCCAGGGCGCGTGTCAAAGCGAGGAGGAGCGGCGACGGACGGGACGGGGCTCGCTCTTGTCCCCGATAAAGCCAGGGGACACCTCAGCGGCGTCTTGTCCTATAATACGGGCGATAAGCTCGTAGTACTGTAGGCCTTTCCACCTCCTGTGTGCCACTGTGGCAGCCCCTTTCGACTATAAAAGGAGGCCCATGGCGTACTGGAGAGGGATTCGGCTCTTTTGAACTACAGAGCCACCATAGCTAGTTGGAGAGCTCAAGAACACTCAATACATCCACCAAAGCAGGACTAGGGTTTTACGCATCTTCGCGGCCCGAACCTGGGTAAACGATCCTCGTGCTGACTATTATCCCTACTCTTCTCACAACCCTGCGCCCCGGCAACCATAGTAGGGATTCCCGTGATCCCATCGGTGTCATTTCCCACCGACAGCCAACTTAAGTGAATGCCCGAAATGCAAATCATCAAGATGGAAAGATGGCGATGTTGTGAAGAGGATTCCTCATAATGTTCTGAGACATTTTTCAATTACACCAAGATTGTAGAGGTTTTTTCATGATGTTGAAACAAGAGAGGATGTACTGTGGCATTCTACGAACCAGGAGTACAGAGATAAGAATGTAATGAGCCATCCATCACATGGTAGTGAGTGGAAAAGCTTTAATCAAAAACACAAAAAGTTTTCTGCTGACCCGAGAAACATTAGACTTGGCTTAGCTTCAGATGGATTTTACCCATTTGGCCACCAGAGCACCACATATAGCACGTGGCCAGTGCTTGTTATCCCTTACAACATGCCTCCAAATGTCTACACCAAAGAATTAAACTACATGATGGCCTTGCTCATCCCAGGTCCAAAAAGTCCTAGAAAGGATTTTCATTTATTCATGGAGCCTCTTGTGGAGGAACTTCAATAGCTATGGAGGGGTGTTCTCACTCGAGACCTATATAGTAGCCCACCAGCTGATTTCTTTCTGCTTGCTGTTATAATTTGGTGCATCCATGATTATCTGGCTTTGGGCACTATGTCAGGGCAAACGACACATGGTTATAATGCATGTGTTCGCTGTGACAGGAATCCGCTGTCATACGCAATACTTAGCAAGATCTGTTACATTGGACACCGCCGTTTCCTTTCCAAGGACAAGCCGCGTCCTACAAAATACCGAAGACATGTGTTCAATGCAAAGCATGAAAACCGCGATGCGCCAAAGAGGCTCACCGCCGATGAGTTGCAAGTGGAATTAGAGAAGGTCAGGCATATTACACCAGGAAACCATCCTTTTAATGGTAGCGGGAAAAGGAAGCGTGGCAGGGCAGAAGAGAGATTATTGTTTACCCGCAGGTCCAATTTGTGGGACTTGAAGTATTGGAAAGATTTGGATCTGCGGCATAATCTTGATGTGATGCACATCGAGAAAAATATATGTGACAACATTATCGGCACACTTCTTAGTATTGAAGGCAAGACGAAAGATACCTTAAAATCTAGGATTGATTTGACACACCTGGGTATCAGAAAGGATTTGCAAGTGGAAGATGAAGGTAAACCACGGGATATGGAACCAGCTGGTACGTCTTGGACAAGGTAAAAAGAAAATAATTCTGCGAGCTCATGTCACGTGTGAGATTCCCACATGGATTTGTTTCCAACCATGAAAGGAGAGTCAGTGCAGATGGAAACAAGGTACAAGGGTTGAAAACTCATGACTGTCACGTCCTACTTCAAAGGGTTTTACCTGTTATCCTTAGAGGATTGGGCCGCCCTGACTTATACAAAGCAGTTACAGAGTTGGGACAATTCTTCTGGGAACTCTCCATTAGAAATATTAGGGTAGATGCTTTGGAGCGTCTTAGAGACAAGATACCAACTATCCTATGCGACCTTGAGAAGATATATCCTCCAGCCTTCTTTGATGTGATGGTGCATTTGGTTGTTCATCTACCTGATGAGGCACTACTTAGAGGTCCAGTACGGTATGGCTGGATGTACCCTATTGAAAGGCGGCTAGTCACTTTCAAGGGCAATGTTAGGAACAGAGCTAGACCTGAGGGTTCCATTGCAGAGGCCTACATTGCTACAGAAGCGTTCACATTCTGCTCAAAATACATTGAAACAGCTGATCAGCTTAGCAAAGAGGTGGGTGAAGACAATCCTGGGCTCAATGTTTTCGATTATTCTGTTCGAGTAACAGGGAAGAGTCGACAAGAGGACAAACCTAAAGATTTGGAAAAAATGGTTTGGATGTGTTGAATAACTGTCCTGAGATACTACCTTATATCAAGTAAGTGCTATGTACTGCAGCTTATACATTGTAATCTACTAAACTTGCAGCACATTCTTATATATTTAGATGTTTGACGTGGTTACTATGTTGTGCAGCATCTACAAAAAGGAGTTACTGCCGCAAAATCCAAGAAACATTGACAAACTGGTTATGGCAGGATTTGCGAAATGGTTGCAGAGCCATGTAAGCTTTTGAATTGCATTGTCAGTTTTTTTTAATATATTGAGTACATAAGATGATCAGCTTGTCTATTTTCTAACCATAGGTTAAGAAGATGCGGGAGGATGGATAGGCAGTTGATGATGCCCTTTACGCACTAGCAATGGGTCCTGATATTCGGGTAAGACATTATGAATCTTGCGTTGTTTGATATGTGCGCTACAACATCCTTGCACGCGACGAAGGCAGGAAGACACAAAACAGTGCCATCATGAACACGGATACGTACGACAGAGAGACAACTGAGTATGCTAACATAACAGACATTGTTCAGTTGTAGTGTATCTCCAGTTTCGAGGATCATCGGTGTGTGGTTTTGTTGTGCTGTCATTGGTATAACCTGTTTTCCAGGATCGCAAAACCTAGAGCTGATGATTATTTCAAATCCATCAATGTCAAGGTGGCATACCAGACCAACGAGCCTTTTATTTTGGCAAATCAAGCAACACAGATATTTTTCTTGGAAGACACATTTGAACGTAGCGATGACTGGAGAGTATTGCAAAGGTTTGAGCAGCGGAATTCGTTTAATGAAGTTGCACGACAAGATGATGCTTACACTGCTCCTGATGTACAAGATTCCACAGATGTTCCAAATATCTTTGAGAACCATCACGTCAATGACGCTGGCAAAAAGATTGCCTGCCGTGCTGTGGACATACAAGAGTTGATCAAGAAGAAGCCACTGTTTGAGGACATTGAGGATGAAGAAGAAGATGACACTCTGGGGAATTACGATTCAGACTGATACACATGGCGAAGATGTTGACGCTGCTGCTGCGGATGATGATTAGATTGCATTTGTCATATTTGCCTGTCAGAAGACGTTTTTATCTACTATGTGAAATTGTGTTTGCTATGACAACTGAAACCTGATGAACATGGTGTTTAGTATTTTGCTGTGAGAACATCACTTGTTATGTATGTTCATTTGTGTTTGGTGATTGTATGACAACTAAAACATGATGACATTGTTGTTTAGTTGTACTCATATTTAGCTGTGAAACTTGAATTTGATGACATAGTTTGCTGTTGGACTGCAATTTGCTCGACGTCTTCGAATGGGAACAAAGTTGACCCAACATGGCCTCTGCTAATTTATTTATTTATTACCAAAAGGGCCTATGCTATTTATTTATTTATGAGAAAAAGGGGATACCCCCTGATTTCTTTTAATAGAAATCATTAGATGTTCACAACACTACGCCCAGCCTGCTACACAGGTTTCATTCATTACTAGTTTCAGCAAAGTGCTCATGTCATAGCCACTGAATACATCACGAGTGCTACATACACTGCAAATAAAGAGACAATCATCCTACAGAGCACATCGATTTTTCCCATTATCTTCACAAGCTCTTTCATCTCCTCATTGTTGTCAAGGTCGTTCAGCAGCTGTTGCTTGGTCATGATCAGAGGAACTGCATCTTTAACCTTCTGCTCTGCATCTTCCTCTTCTGCCGTTCCTTCAGTTACTTGTCCAACACCCCAACCTGCTGGTATTCGGATTCCTCGGCTAACCTAATAATCAATGTAGTTGCGTTCCCCCACATCAACAACTTCCCAGAAATACAAATCACACGAATCTTCCCTTATCTGCACGATTCAATTTGGAAGATCATCAACCAAACTACTAAAAAAACAGCAACTGAAAGCAGCAGAACAACACTTAAACATATTATTACCCCATGATTTGGGCATTTGTAGAAGACTCGGCCAGGTTTGAGGATTGTGGTTGAGATGCGACGGATGACTCTGCGTGATTTGCAGCAGTGGCACCACACCAACGGCAGCGGTGCATGTGCCGGTGGGGTTGTGATGAGACCCACAGGCGATGGTACGGGTGGCGACTTGGCGCATATCTGGTTGTTGCCTGCCAAAGAGCAGGTGGACGAGCAGCCAGCGGACATGGTTGTTGCGGCCAGAGCTTCTGATGCTAGGTAGAGTAAGTAGAGAAGAGGAGAAGCGAACGTTGGATATGTCAGTTTCATTACTTGCAGAGTAGCATAGCACCATATATAGTCATAGTCTAGGTTTGGACTCGAACCAGCTATAGGAGCACGTCTCTCTTTTTTCTAAAACTCAGCAACGTCTCTTTACTGGTACACTAGCTTGTTCCGTACGCCTTCTCAAGTCTTTGATTTTCTTTCTTTTTTTGCGAGGAAGGAAGGAGGACAAAATTGAGAGTTCCTGGGACTCAAACCCAAGACTCTCGGTTGAAAACCAAGGGTGCTAGTCACTTATGTGGCGAACGTTCCCTGGGAGGAGGACGACAGACGAACGCATTTTCCTTGCAGTTTTAGTTGCGACGCAAGATTGAACGGTCACAGTTTCGGGAATGTTATCAGGCGAACGAGCCCAGTTTTTCTTTTCTTCCTATATATAAAAAAGTATGCTACTTGGTGTCAGCTTAGTCAACAAATGATTGTGTCAACCTTGACCATTGGATTGACATTCAACGTTTCTCGTGTTTCTTCAGTCTCTTCTTCCTCCAGCCGCCAAAGACAAACCAGCGCCGGTGGGACCGCTTGCTCCCACCTCCCACGACTGGTTGTGCCACCGCTTATGCATCGTGGCCACATCGCACCCTAAAACTCTGCGCATCTTCCCCGGCTCCTGTTCGTTCCCGTCCGAGGCCTGACCATCATCCTCCGCCTTGGTTCGCTCGCCGCGGTGCCCCCTCCGGTGTTGTCAACATGGTCAAGGAGATGACTGTACATGGTGAGGATAACAGTAGGGACCCAGTAGCGCGTGCAGTAATTTCGTTTTTTCGGGACGGAGAAGGGTATCAACTGGGTTGTTCGGGAGCTGTGGCCCGTCTAGCACATGACCAGCCCAATTTGTTTTTTTCCTTTCTGAAAATGGATGCCCGGCTATTTTGTTTTTTGCAGAATAACCAATGTAGGCCTACTTGTTTTTCTACGCCCTACTGGGCCGGAAATCTTTTAAGACGAGGAGGGATGCATTTTGCCCAGAAAATGGGCTATAAGTAATAAGAAATGGGCTATAAGTAATATTAAATAAGCTGTAAAATGAAAAAATACAGCAAACAGGCAATTAGTTCCAAAATAATTTTTTCTTTTGGATTTTGATATTTTAAATTTCATTTTTTTGTGGGTGAAATTTCATTAGATTTAAATTAAGGTATGTTTAGTTTTTAAATTAATTTGAATCTGGCTAGAATTTTCGGGCTGTATGCTGTTTGGGACAGATTTGGAGGCTGACTTGTGGGTCTACTAGGTTGACGTGTACGAAAGGCTTTGTCAACTTAGTCCACAAACGATTCTAGCAGAAGTGACCGTTGGATGTTAATCCAACGGCCGTGCTGCTTCTTCAATATCTGATCTTCTTGCTCCAGCCGCCCAAACCAGCGCCGGTGGGACTGCCTGCTCCCGCCTCCCGTGGCCGGCTGTGCTGCCACACAGGCCGCACCGCCCCACCCTACTCTATTGCTAGCCAGGCCATTCCTCTACTCACCCACACCTCATGTTATTTTCCGGCGACGACAGTCGGACCAGTAAATCCTCGTACTCCCCACCACGTGGGCAACCACTACCGAGTCTTCCCCGGCTCCGTGTCGTTCCCTTCCTAGGCCTCGCCGTCGTCCACCGCCCTGGTGCTCTCGGCGCGCCGTGGTCAACGTGGTCAACGAACGCATCCATCGGACGTGGACTGTATGTGGAGAGGCTGACAGCTGGGTCCACGGCCGCACACAAGGGAATGCCTCCTTATTACGCGCAAAATAATGATTCATCCACCTGACATCTGGGACCCACCGGTAGGCCCTCTGTATTTTGTGAAAAAACGTTCTCCCCCCTAATAGGTCGGACCCACCAGCTATATCTTCGCAAGCAAGGAAGTGCCTCCTTATTACGCACAAAAAAATGAATACCCCCCTGCTAGCTGGGACCCAACATAGTGGGAGGCTGACATGTGGGCCTACTAAGTTGACGGGGACGGAGGGCTTTGTCAACTTAGTCAATATGAACGATTCTAGCTCCAGTGACCGTACTATGTCCATCCAATGGCCGTAGTGCTTCTTCAACCTCTGGTCTTCTTGCTCCAGCCGCCCAAAGCAGCGCCGGTCGTGCCGCCTGCTCCTGCCTCCCATGGCCGGCTGTGCTACCGTAGAGGCCTCACCGCCCCCTACTACTCCCACCGCTGGCCAAGCCCTGCAGCAACAGCAGCCTCATACCACAGCCGAACCAGTGAACCCTCGTACTCCTCTCCGCGTGGCATCCACTGTCGCGTCTTCCCCGGCTCCGTGTCGTCCCCTTCCTAGGCCTCGCGGTCGTCCACCGCCTTGGTGCTCTCGGCGCGGCATGGTCAATGTGGTCAACGAACGACTTCCATCGGAAGAGTACTGTACGTGGAGAGGCTGACAGCTGGGTCCACGGTCACAACAAGGAAGTACCTCCTTATTACGCGCAAAATAATGATTCCTCCACCTGACAGCAGGGACCCACCGGACAGGCCACCGTATTTCGCGAAAAAAAACGTTTCCCCCTGACTGCTGGGACCCACCAGATACATCTTCGCACGCAAGGAAGTGCCTGACAGTCGGGACCCACCTGGTCGAAGCATACGTAGTGTTGTCATTCTGGTCGCGAATGTGTACGTACATACTGGTCGATGTAGAGGCACACACGTGTCGTAGTAGAGGCACGCACGTAGCATGTACATGTACGTACAGCGGCCAGGGTGCGAGAAAGTAAATACGGCCACATACGTACATACGGGCGGGGTCTCGAACGCCTATTCGCGCATACGTACGGCCAGGGCTCGTGTACATGGCTGGGACAGAACGGAGAAGATGCGCCGTCGTCGTGTTCATGGGGAGGCAACCGGCTGGGTCAGAACGAAATGCGTCGTCGTGTTCATCGGGAGCCAACCGGCTTGGACAGAACAGTCTATGGAAACGAGGCCTGGCGTACCGCAGAACGGAGGAAACGGCCTTGTGTTCGACCGGCCACGGTCGAACTGGGATCCTGTTCATCGGGAGGGGTCTGGCGTACCGCAAAATGGAGGAAACGGACCTCCTATGGTCGAAATGGGGTCCTGTTGATCGGTAGGGGTGTGGCGTACCGCAAAACGGAGGAAACGGACTTGTGTTGGAGCGCTACGGTCGAAACGGGGGTCCTGTTCATCGGGAGGGTTGTGGCGTACCGCAAAACGGGACTCCACGGGATACTATTTATCTCCACCGTCGACTGCCTCCATGGGCTACTGTTCATCCACCGTCGACTGCCTCCACGGGCTACTGTGTTGGAAATATGCCCTAGAGGCAATAATAAATAGGTTATTATTATATTTCCTTGTTCATGATAATCGTTTATTATCCATGCTAGAATTGTATTGATAGGAAACTCAGATACATGTGTGGATACATAGACAACACCATGTCCCTAGTAAGCCTCTAGGAGACTAGCTCGTTGATCAATAGATGGTTACGGTTTCCTAACCATGGACATTGGATGTCGTTGATAACGGGATCACATCATTAGGAGAATGATGTGATGGACAAGACCCAATCCTAAGCCTAGCACAAGATCGTGTAGTTCGTTTGCTCAGAGCTTTTCTAATGTCAAGTATCACTTCCTTAGACCATGAGATTGTGCAACTCCCGGATACCGTAGGAATGCTTTGGGTGTGCCAAACGTCACAACGTAACTGGGTGGCTATAAAGGTGCACTACGGGTATCTCCGAAAGTGTCTGTTGGGTTGGCACGAATCGAGACTGGGATTTGTCACTCCGTGTAAACGGAGAGGTATCTCTGGGCCCACTCGGTAGGACATCATCATTATGTGCACAATGTGACCAAGGAGTTGATCACGGGATGATGTGAGTTACGGAACGAGTAAAGAGACTTGCCGGTAACGAGATTGAACAAGGTATAGGGATACCGACGATCGAATCTCGGGCAAGTAACATACCGATGGACAAAGGGAATTGCATACGGGATTGATTGAATCCCCAACATCGTGGTTCATCCGATGAGATCATCGTGGAACATGTGGGAGCCAACATGGGTATCCAGATCCCGCTGTTGGTTATTGACCGGAGAACGTCTCGGTCATGTCTGCATGGTTCCCGAACCCGTAGGGTCTACACGCTTAAGGTTCGATGACGCTAGGGTTATAGGGAAAGCATGTACGTGGTTACCGAATGTTGTTCGGAGTCCCGGATGAGATCCCGGACGTCACGAGGAGTTCCGGAATGGTCCGGAGGTAAAGATTTATATATGGGAAGTCCTGTTTTGGTCACCGGAAAAGTTTCGGGTGAAATCGGTAATGTACCGGGACCACCGGGAGGGTCCCGGGGGTCCACCAAGTGGGGCCACCAGCCCCAGAAGGCTGCGTGGGCCAAGTGTGGGAGGGGACCAGCCCCAGGTGGGCTGGTGCGCCCCCCCCACCAAGGCCCAAGG
>NC_057799.1:399850346-399852641 GCF_018294505.1 Triticum aestivum
ATCGATCGGCTTTAGTTAGCAGGAGTAGCGAAGGAATCACTCGGGTTCAGTTAACAGCAAGGGATCGATCGATCGCTCGGGTTCAGTAACGTGTAGCCTGCAGTCCAATCGCTCGGGTTCAGTTAGAGACCAACGCTTCGCACCCACCCGCCTACGTGTACGAGAGAAACGCACATCGCTCGGCCCCCGACCACCCACCGTAACCGGGAACTCCTCGATATTTTCCTCGCCCTCGCTTCTACCATGGTTTTTTCCGTCATGGACGGCCCAAAGAATGTCATGCAGCTGCGTCTCCGGCCCACCCAGGACGAAAAGCCCATTTTCTGTCATGAATTTTTGTCATAGAACTAGGACCCCAACACATCTATGATGATACCGGGTTTTGTCACAATTATCATCATAGAAGTGTCATAAGCGTGACAGAAAAAAATTCGTTCGGCCCAAAATGTCACGGATGTGTCTTTTTTTGTAGTGACACCCCTCTGATCTTGAGCATGGTTATCATTTGTGAGTAGCTACTTTTGTTCTTGAGGTCAGGGGAGAAATCTTGTTGCAAGTAATCATGTGAACTTGATATGTGTTCGATATTTGGATAGTATGTATGTTGTGATTCCCTTAGTGGTGTCATGTGAACGTCGACTACATGACACTTCACCATATTTGGGCCTAAGGGAATTGTAGCGACCAGACCTCAAATAGTCTGTGCTGCTGTGCACCAGTGTCATCCCTGGATCAGTAATGCTGACATGCACAGTACAAAGGAGGATTTATAACAGAGTAGCAATCACACACTTATTACATCGAATATCTCCAAAGAGAATAAGTATGATAAACATGGCTTAAGGCCATCTAAATACGATAACAGCGGAAGACTTGGAAGATAAGTGAGTCCATCAACTCCAGCGGCATCACTGAGTATAAGACCACGACCTAAGGCACCTTACTCGTCGTCTGAAAAGTCTGCAACATGAAACGTTGCAGCCCGAAAACGGGTCAGCACATAGAATATGCTGGCAAAGTAACACACAGAGAATAATGAACAATAATAATGCTATACTACATGCATATATGGCTGGTGGAAAGCTCTATGATTAAAGTTTTTGCGGAAAGCCAATTTTTCCCTACTGCAAAGGAATAAATTTTATTTAACTATCATGGTGGTTGTTAAACATTGAGATGGTTGACAGCATCTCAAACCCAATTAAGAATCATCATAAACCCAGCAAATCTAATTAAAAGTAACATGGTGATGAGATTCACAAGATAATCCAAGTACTAGATACTCAAGTTGTCCATAACCGGGGACACGGCTAACCATGATTAGTTTGTACACTCTGCAGAGGTTTGCGCACTTTTCCCCACAAGACTCGATCGCCTCCGCTTGATTCTCGCACTACATGATGTTTGAGAAACGGATGACCGAGACACAGTCTTTCAGAAGTGTTTGCACCTTACGTATGGGTAGACAGTTACACCTACTTTCCCCTACATCTGCTAGTCTACCACTGTAAGAGTTCACACAACTTAATCAACTATGCTAGAGCCCATAATAGCTTGTGGCTGCACACGGAAGTTTCCAGCATGAATAATCTCATGATCCCTTTGAACCTGGGTGGCGGTCCAAAAGAAAAACAGGCAATCCTGGAATACCCAGGTACCTCAATCCACCCAGATGTGAGTTTTAGTTGCCACCTTAAGTAAACCATTAATTATCAATCTCACATCTGTCATGAATATCTCTCAAACCCAATCCACGTCTACGAGCATAGCATGGCAATATAATAGCAAACGTAGAAGTAACTCCCAAGGGTTTGATAAAAGAACAGGTAATAGGTACTACCTCAACTACTTCCCAATACCCACAATTTAATTAGATCCTAATCATGCAATGTTTGAGGAAAATATATCTAATGCAATAAAACTGGGTATGGAAGGTATGATCAAAGTGTTACTTGCCTTGCTGATGATCCGCGAAACCTAGCGATTCGAAGTAACAAGCGGCACACTCCGGGTACTCTATCGCAAACAAACAAGCAAACAATAAGTACTCATCTAATGCACAGGTAAAACTCGAATGAAAGATCCAACCAGAAAGTTCAACTTAAGAACTCCGGTTTGCAAAAAGAATCAACTCGAACGAAGCAACGAAAGTCAAACTGCGAAAGAAACAGGCTTCGTTTACTAATCTGGATCTAGGTCAAATTTTACAGTAGCAAAAACTTGTTTGAGTAGGTTAAACGGAAAGAGAATTTCGAGACGAAACTCTAGGCGCTTGAATCGCCTGATTCCGATAAA
>NC_057799.1:399852651-399853497 GCF_018294505.1 Triticum aestivum
CCCCCTTGATGGGATCTAGGGCTGGCTGCCTCCTCTTGGGGGTGGAAACCCTAAGGGGGGCGCAGCCCCCTTCCCCCCTATATATACTTGAGGTTTGGGCTGCCATACACACACGAGAAAGTCTCCTTTTGGTGCTGCCCTACCCCTCTCCCTCCTCCTCCTCTCCCACGGTGCTTGGCGAAGCCCTGCGGGATTGCCACGCTCCTCCACCACCACCATGCCGTCGTGTTGCTGCTGGATGGAGTCTTCCCCAACCTCTCCCTCTCTCCTTGCTGGATCAAGGCGTGGGAGACGTCACCGGGCTGCACGTGTGTTGAACGCGGAGGCACCGTTCTTTCGGTGCTTAGATCGGAATCAACCGCGATCTGAATCGCTACGAGTACGACTCCCTCATCCGCGTTCTTGCAACGCTTCCGCATCGCGATCTACAAGGGTATGTAGATTCACTCCCCTTCCCCTCGTTGCTAGATTACTCCATAGATTGATCTTGGTGATGCGTAGAAAATTTTGAATTTCTGCTACATTCCCCAACATACTGTTCATCCACCGTCGACCTCCTCCAGCCTCCACCTGCGACTGTTCATCCACGGGCTCCTGTTCATCTAGCCTCCACCGCGCGCTCCTCCACCAGCTACTGTTCAACCAGCCCTCTCCAAGGGGTCCTATTCAACCACCCCTCCACGGGCTACTGTTCATCCAGCCCTCCACCGGCTACTGTTCAACCATCCCTCCACGGGGTCCTGTTCATCCAGCCCTCCACGGGGTCCTGTTCATCCACCCCCCAACCGGCTCGATCGATTGGGGTCCTGTTCATCCAGCGGCAACGCCCTATACTACCACGGGGTC
>NC_057799.1:399853507-399854879 GCF_018294505.1 Triticum aestivum
GATAATCCAAGTACTAGATACTCAAGTTGTCCATAACCGGGGACACGGCTAACCATGATTAGTTTGTACACTCTGCAGAGGTTTGCGCACTTTTCCCCACAAGACTCGATCGCCTCCGCTTGATTCTCGCACTACATGATGTTTGAGAAACGGATGACCGAGACACAGTCTTTCAGAAGTGTTTGCACCTTACGTATGGGTAGACAGTTACACCTACTTTCCCCTACATCTGCTAGTCTACCACTGTAAGAGTTCACACAACTTAATCAACTATGCTAGAGCCCATAATAGCTTGTGGCTGCACACGGAAGTTTCCAGCATGAATAATCTCATGATCCCTTTGAACCTGGGTGGCGGTCCAAAAGAAAAACAGGCAATCCTGGAATACCCAGGTACCTCAATCCACCCAGATGTGAGTTTTAGTTGCCACCTTAAGTAAACCATTAATTATCAATCTCACATCTGTCATGAATATCTCTCAAACCCAATCCACGTCTACGAGCATAGCATGGCAATATAATAGCAAACGTAGAAGTAACTCCCAAGGGTTTGATAAAAGAACAGGTAATAGGTACTACCTCAACTACTTCCCAATACCCACAATTTAATTAGATCCTAATCATGCAATGTTTGAGGAAAATATATCTAATGCAATAAAACTGGGTATGGAAGGTATGATCAAAGTGTTACTTGCCTTGCTGATGATCCGCGAAACCTAGCGATTCGAAGTAACAAGCGGCACACTCCGGGTACTCTATCGCAAACAAACAAGCAAACAATAAGTACTCATCTAATGCACAGGTAAAACTCGAATGAAAGATCCAACCAGAAAGTTCAACTTAAGAACTCCGGTTTGCAAAAAGAATCAACTCGAACGAAGCAACGAAAGTCAAACTGCGAAAGAAACAGGCTTCGTTTACTAATCTGGATCTAGGTCAAATTTTACAGTAGCAAAAACTTGTTTGAGTAGGTTAAACGGAAAGAGAATTTCGAGACGAAACTCTAGGCGCTTGAATCGCCTGATTCCGATAAATGAGCGAAAAGTTAAACAGAAACGAAGATTCGATCAGAAATCGAATCTGAAATAATCGCGGAAAAATCCGACGAAAAAGAAAAACGGACGAACGGTTAAAGAACGGACGTTCGTTAACAGAGAAAATCCGACGAACGAGTTCGCTAAAACGAACGTGTCGATGAACGCTCACAAAATAACAAAACAGAAAAAAACCGATCTAGGGTTTTTTTTAACGAACGGTTTTTTTAAAACAAAACCGGCAACGAACGGCGGCGAGGTATACCTCGTCGGGGGCGGGGCTCCGGCTAGCTCCGGTGAGGGGCGGCGAGGGCGGCGGGGTGCGGGGGTGAGAGGGGC
>NC_057799.1:399854889-399862895 GCF_018294505.1 Triticum aestivum
GAGGTGGCTTGGGGAAGGGACAAAGGCGGCGGCGGCTCCCGTGTCCAAGCCGGACTCCGGCGGCGGCGGCGGCGTGCTGGGGAAGGAGACGGCGCGGGCGGGCCGGCGGCTCGGCTGGGCCTCGGCCCGGTCGGGCGCGGCGCATTTTTTTTTTAAATACGTTCCGCGGAAAAAAAATTCGTAGAAAAATAAATAAAAGTCCAAAAAAGATAAAATAAATTTTCCCCGTCTAGTTAAAATATTTAGAACAGGGTGAACATTTTTTTGACACAAAAATAATTTTTTGGAAACATGCAATATTTTTAATGCAATTAAAATTGCAAATAAAATCCAAATAAATTCCAACACTTTTCCTCCAATATTTCAATTGTTTTGGAGAAGTCATATTTTCTCCTCTCATTTATTTTTAAAATGAAATATTTTTCCGGAGAGAAAATAATTAAAACCAAAATCCTCGTTTTATTATTTGATGGAAATCAAATATGAAAGTTTGAGAAAATCCCCAACTCTCTCCGAGGGTCCTTGAGTTGCTTAGGATTTATCGAGGACTTGTCAAAATGCAATAAAATATGATATGCAATGATGATCTATGTATAACATACCAAATTGAAAATTTGGGATGTTACAAACCTACCCCCCTTAAGATGAATCTCGCCCTCGAGATTCGGGTTGGCTAGAAAACAGGTGGGAGTGGTCCTTCCGTAGATCTTCCTCTTGCTCCCAGGTGGCTTCATCTTCCGTGTGGTGACTCCACTGGACTTTGCAAAACTTGATAACCTTACTGCGGGTAACTCGGCTGGCATACTCAAGAATCTTAACAGGTTTCTCCTCATAGGTCAAATCACTTTCCAGTTGAATTGCTTCCAGTGGCACAGTATCTCTCAGTGGTATCTCAGCCATCTCTGCGTGGCACTTCTTCAACTGGGAGACGTGAAATACATCATGAACTCCAGACAATCCTTCGGGCAATTCCAGCTTGTAGGCAACCTCTCCCATACGTTCCAAAACTCTGTATGGTCCGATAAAACGGGGCGCTAACTTTCCCTTAACTCCAAAACGCTTCACTCCTCGAAGTGGTGATACTCGAAGATAAACTCTGTCTCCGACTTCGTGAACTGTCTCCTTTCATTTAGAATCAGCATAACTCTTTTGCCTGGACTGGGCTACCTTGAGCCTATCGCGAATCAACCTCACTTTCTGTTCAGACTCCTTAATCAAATCTGGTCCAAACAACTGACGGTCTCCAACTTCGTCCCATAACAACGGTGTTCTACACCTCCTTCCGTACAAGGCTTCGAAAGGGGCCATCTTCAAACTGGTCTGATAACTGTTGTTATAAGAAAACTCCGCATACGGCAAATTGTCGTCCCAACTAGATCCATAATCTAGTGCACAAGCTCTCAACATGTCCTCCAAAATCTGGTTGACTCTCTCGGTCTGTCCATCTGTCTGTGGGTGAAAAGCTGTACTAAATTCTAGCCTGGTTCCCAATGTTTCATGTAACTGCTTCCAAAACTTCGAGGTAAATTGGGTTCCTCTGTCTGATACAATGGTCCTCGGAACTCCATGCAAACATACGATTCTGGTCATGTATATCTTTGCCAACTTAGCACTGGTGTAAGTGGTCTTCACTGGGATGAAATGAGCCACTTTCGTCAAACGGTCGACTACAACCCATATTGAGTCATAGCCTGAACGAGTCTTGGGTAATCCCGTGATAAAATCCATGCCTATTTTATCCCACTTCCATTCGGGTATCGGCAATGGTTGTAGCAATCCTGCTGGCTTCTGATGCTCTGCCTTCACTCTCTGACATACATCACAAACTGCTACATACTCTGCAATATCCTTCTTCATTCCGGTCCACCAGAAAGTATTCTTCAGATCCAAATACATCTTGGTATTCCCTGGGTGAATCGAGTACGGTGAATCATGGGCTTCTTGCAAAATCAACTTCCTGATCTCCGGATCATTTGGCACATATACGCGGTCCTCAAACCGTAAGGTATCGTGCTCATCCTCACGAAATCCCTTGGCTTTTCCTTTGCTCATCTTCTCCTTTATCTCTTCAATCTCCTTGTCTGTCTTCTGAGCTTCTCTGATCCTTTCCATCAAGGTAGACTGAATCTCCAGTGTCACTAAATAGCCTCTAGGGACTATCTCCAAACACAGCTCGCGAAGGTCCTCGGCTAACTCCTGAGGTAACTCTCCTATCATGAGGGTGTTGACATGACTCTTGCGGCTCAACGCGTCTGCTACTACGTTAGCCTTTCCTGGGTGATAATGCAATCTCATATCATAATCCTTAATGAGCTCCAACCATCTCCTCTGTCTGAGATTTAACTCCTGTGTGAAAATATACTTCAAACTCTTGTGATCCGTGTACACCTCACAATGGTTTCCGATGAGAAAATGTCTCCATGTCTTCAATGCATGCACCACGGCTGCTAACTCCAAATCATGCGTAGCATAATTCTTCTCATGGGGTTTAAGTTGTCGTGAGGCATATGACACAACTCTTCCTTCCTGCATAAGCACTGCTCCAAGTCCTCGACGAGAAGCGTCGCAATAAACTTCATAGTCCTTGCGTTGATCTGGCAGAATCAACACTGGTGATGTAACCAATCGTTTCTTCAACTCTTGGAAACTAGCTTCACATTCCTCAGTCCAATTGAATTTGGTGTCCTTCTTCAATAGCTCAGTCATGGGCTTAGCAATCTTCGAGAAATTCTCGATGAATCTCCGGTAGTATCCTGCAAGTCCAAGAAAACTCCGGATTTCTCCAACTGTCGTGGGTGATTCCCAACTTGTCACTGTATCAACCTTGGCAGGGTCTACTGCTATACCTTCTCCAGAAATAACATGTCCAAGGAATCCAACTTCCTTCAGCCAAAATTCACACTTGCTGAACTTGGCGTATAACTGATGTTCTCTGAGCTTCTCAAGTACCAATCGCAAATGCTCCTCATGCTCTTCCTCATTCTTGGAAAAGACTAAAATATCATCAATGAACACCACGACGAACTTATCCAAAAATTCCATAAACACTTTGTTCATCAGGTTCATGAAATAGGCAGGTGCGTTAGTCAGACCAGATGACATAACGGTGTACTCATACAATCCATATCTGGTGGTAAAAGCCGTCTTAGGTATATCCTGCTCTCGAATCTTTAACTGATGGTATCCCGATCGTAGATCGATCTTGGAAAATACTTTAGCTCCTTGTAGGCGGTCAAATAAATCATTGATCATCGGCAGCGGGTACTTGTTTTTGATGGTCACTTCATTCAATCCACGGTAATCAACAACCATCCTCAGCGATCCATCTTTCTTTTCCACTAGAAGTACTGGTGATCCCCAAGGTGACGAACTTGGGCGAATATAGCCTTTATCCAGTAACTCCTTGATCTGCTTCTTAATTTCCTCCAAATCTTTTGCGGGCATCCTGTACGGTCTCTTAGATATTGGCCCTGTGCCTGGCAAAAGTTCAATCAAGAACTCAATGTCTCTATCCGGTGGCATGCCTGGCAACTCCTCTGGAAATACATCCGGATAATCCTTCACCACTGGTACTTCCTCCTGTACAACTCCTGATAAGGAATTCACTTGAGTCCTCTTCGGCATGTGCCGGGATACATACTTGATCCTTTTTCCTTCTGGGGTGGTAAGCAAAATCGTCTTGCTGGCACAATCGATGTTTCCTCCATACAACGATAGCCAATCCATTCCCAAAATCACATCCAAACCTTGTGACTCCAAAACTATTAGGTCTGAGGGGAAAACATGCCTACCAATGGCCAATGGTATCTGAAAACATCCTTGGCTTGCCATATACTCTGCTCCTGGCGAGGTTACTAACATAGGGGTTCTGAGAACTTTGGTGGATAGCTTAAACTTATTCACAAATCCCCTTGATATGTATGAATGCGATGCACCAGTATCGAAAAGAACGGTTGCAGTAAATGACTTGACCAAAAACTTACCTATTACTGCATCAGGCTGAGCTTCAACCTCCTCCACGCTCACGTGGTTCACATGTCCTTTGTTGAACGGGTTCGGCTTCTTCCCAGAGCTTCCATTGCCATTTCCATTTTGGGCTTCAGGACATTCATTGGCATAATGTCCAGTCTTCTGGCACTTAAAGCAAGTGACTTGGCTCAGGTCCCTCTTGGCTGGGGTAGATGGGTTGGTGCGGTTCTGTCCGTTGCTTCCTCCATTCCCATTACCATTTTTAGAGCCATTATGGTTGTGCGAACTACCTCCTCCATGGGTATGCTGAAACTGTCCTCCCGGCTTCGGGGCAAAACGAGGCTTCTGTTGAGCTCCTGAGTTATACTTCCCTTGTCCATACTTCCTCTTACGGTTTTCAATCTGTTGTTGCTTCCCTTCAATCATGAGAGCTCTATCTACCAGCTCCTGGTAGTTGTTGAAGGTTGCTACCATCAACTGCATACTCAGCTCATCATTCAGTCCTTCCAAAAACTTCTCCTGCTTGGCTGCATCTGTAGCAACGTCATCTGGTGCATAACGTGCTAACTTACTGAAATCCTCCACATACTGGCCTACGGTGCGTCCTCCTTGGCGTAGGTTGCGAAACTCACGCTTCTTCATAGCCATAGCTCCTGCTGAAACATGAGCTGTACGGAAAGCTTGCTGAAACTGGTCCCATGTGACAGTGTCAATAGGGTGTGTGGCTGTATAATTCTCCCACCATGATGCTGCGGGTCCATCAAGCTGATGTGCGGCAAAACGCACTCTTTCCGCATCTGTGCATCCTGCAGTGGTCAACTCCCTTCCAACTTTGCGGAGCCAATCATCTGCAACAATCGGCTCGGTGCTACTGGAAAACACCGGCGGGTTTAGCCTTAAGAAACGGGCTAAGTGATCAACAGGTGGTGGTGGCGGTGGGTTGTTGTTGTTGTTGTTGTTGCCTTGGTTCTGCACTAACACTTGCATCAGGGCATTCTGTTGCTGAATCAACTGGGTGATCTCCGGTGGGAAAACAAATCCGGTGTCGCGTCTCGGAGGCATCTGATGGGTTAGAAAAGATGAGAGTTAAGAATAGAATGAGGTCTAGAGGGAAAACACTACCCATATGCTCATGAGACAAATACAATCAATATCACTCAATCAATTCAAACAAGGCATCTAACTAGCGTTACAAAGTGCTTGAACTATACTATTAAATGGGGGAAAACTACTACTGATATGGTGGTCTACTAGAAATTCTGACCAGTTGAAGACTCCATGATGTCTGCTCCAGCTTCATCAACAAAGTCATTTTCACTTGGTTCCGAGTCGGTGTCGTCGATGATGATGTAGTTATTCGGACAAGTGCATTCGTCATCCTTTGCTTTTGGCACTGGATTTCGCATGAATACTCCAATCTTCTTCTCCAGGTCGTCATTCTTCCCTACTAGTGCGATGATTTCCTCCATATAATCCTCGCGTGTAGCCTTGAGTTCTTCCTCCAGCTCCTTGATCTTTGTCAATGCCTTCTTCAGTTCTTCCTTGTCCGTGCACATCTGGTTCTCCTGGCGACGAATATGTTGGTTTTGCTCCTGGATGAAAGCTGCAATTGATCCATCCTTCTTGGTTCTGATCATCTCCCATTGAGCGTCTCGGCGTCCACAAATCTGATAAATTGTATCCTTAAGCTCCTGGTGGTAGACTTCTCCAATGTGTCCCATGGCGATGTGTGCGGCCATGCTCTTCCCTAAACTCCAGGTTGGTGCTTCGAAAACCAATCCTATGGGTTCAGTAACTGGTACAAACGTCCTTCCTGGAATGTGAACTTGAATCTTCCAGCTCTCCTCTTCGGGTAATGTGGCGTTGTAGGTTCCTATGATGCTCGGTATTCCTATGTTCAAATACTTAGTGACTTCCTTCAAGTGTCGACCAAAAGGCGTGTCTTCATCTGGTTGCATGAACTTGCTCCTTGCATCCGCCATTCCTAGAAGAGTAGAAAAAGGAGAGGGGTCAGAAATGAGAAGAGAGAAGTGTTCTAGGGCTTAAGCTTAGTGGTCGTGTCCTACAGTCAGCGTGTGCTCTGATACCACCTTTGTAGCGACCAGACCTCAAATAGTCTGTGCTGCTGTGCATCAGTGTCATCCCTGGATCAGTAATGCTGACACGCACAGTACAAATGGAGGATTTATAACAGAGTAGCAATCACACACTTATTACATCGAATATCTCCAAAGAGAATAAGTATGATAAACATGGCTTAAGGCCATCTAAATACGATAACAGCGGAAGACTTGGAAGATAAGTGAGTCCATCAACTCCAGCGGCATCACTGAGTATAAGACCACGACCTAAGGCACCTTACTCGTCGTCTGAAAAGTCTGCAACATGAAACGTTGCAGCCCGAAAACGGGTCAGCACATAGAATATGCTGGCAAAGAAACACACAGAGAATAATGAACACTAATAATGCTATACTACATGCATATATGGCTGGTGGAAAGCTCTATGGTTAAAGTTTTTGCGGAAAGCCAATTTTTCCCTACTGCAAAGGAATAAATTTTATTTAACTATCATGGTGGTTGTTAAACATTGAGATGGTTGACAGCATCTCAATCCCAATTAAGAATCATCATAAACCCAGCAAAATTAATTAAAAGTAACATGGTGATGAGATTCACATGATAATCCAAGTACTAGATACTCAAGTTGTCCATAACCGGGGACACGGCTAACCATGATTAGTTTGTACACTCTGCAGAGGTTTGCGCACTTTTCCCCACAAGACTCGATCGCCTCCGCTTGATTCTCGCACTACATGATGTTTGAGAAACGGATGACCGAGACACAGTCTTTCAGAAGTGTTTGCACCTTACGTATGGGTAGACAGTTACACCTACTTTCCCCTACATCTGCTAGTCTACCACTGTAAGAGTTCACACAACTTAATCAACTATGCTAGAGCCCATAATAGCTTGTGGCTGCACACGGAAGTTTCCAGCATGAATAATCTCATGATCCCTTTGAACCTGGGTGGCGGTCCAAAAGAAAAACAGGCAATCCTGGAATACCCAGGTACCTCAATCCACCCAGATGTGAGTTTTAGTTGCCACCTTAAGTAAACCATTAATTATCAATCTCACATCTGTCATGAATATCTCTCAAACCCAATCCACGTCTACGAGCATAGCATGGCAATATAATAGCAAACGTAGAAGTAACTCCCAAGGGTTTGATAAAAGAACAGGTAATAGGTACTACCTCAACTACTTCCCAATACCCACAATTTAATTAGATCCTAATCATGCAATGTTTGAGGAAAATATATCTAATGCAATAAAACTGGGTATGGAAGGTATGATCAAAGTGTTACTTGCCTTGCTGATGATCCGCGAAACCTAGCGATTCGAAGTAACAAGCGGCACACTCCGGGTACTCTATCGCAAACAAACAAGCAAACAATAAGTACTCATCTAATGCACAGGTAAAACTCGAATGAAAGATCCAACCAGAAAGTTCAACTTAAGAACTCCGGTTTGCAAAAAGAATCAACTCGAACGAAGCAACGAAAGTCAAACTGCGAAAGAAACAGGCTTCGTTTACTAATCTGGATCTAGGTCAAATTTTACAGTAGCAAAAACTTGTTTGAGTAGGTTAAACGGAAAGAGAATTTCGAGACGAAACTCTAGGCGCTTGAATCGCCTGATTCCGATAAACGAGCGAAAAGTTAAACAGAAACGAAGATTTGATCAGAAATCGAATCTGAAATAATCGCGGAAAAATCCGACGAAAAAGAAAAACGGACGAACGGTTAAAGAACGGACGTTCGTTAACAGAGAAAATCCGACGAACGCGTTCGCTAAAACGAACGTGTCGGTGAGCGCTCACAAAATAACAAAACCGAAAAAAACCGATCTAGGGTTTTTTTTTAACGAACGGTTTTTTTAAACAAAACCGGCAACGAACGGCGGCGAGGTATACCTCGTCGGGGGCGGGCTCCGGCGGGGCTCCGGCTAGCTCCGGCGAGGGCGGCGGGGTGC
>NC_057799.1:399863150-399866006 GCF_018294505.1 Triticum aestivum
GGGGCAAAGGCGGCGGCGGCTCCCGTGTCCAAGCCGGACTCCGGCGGCGGCGGGCGGCGTGCTGGGGAAGGAGACGGCGCGGGCGGGCCGGCGGCTCGGCTGGGCCTCGGCCCGGTCGGGCGCGGCGCATTTTTTTTTAAATACGTTCCGCGGAAAAAATTTCGTAGAAAAATAAATAAAAGTCCAAAAAATATAAAATAAATTTTCCCCATCTAGTTAGAATATTTAGAACAGGGTGACCATTTTTTTGACACAAAAATAATGTTTTGAAAACATGCAATATTTTTAATGCAATTAAAATTGCAAATAAAATCCAAATAAATTCCAATAAATGATTTTAACACTTTTCCTCCAATATTTCAATTGTTTTGGAGAAGCCATATTTTCTCTTCTCATTTATTTTTAAAATGTAATATTTTTCCAGAGAGAAAATAATTAAAACCAAAATCCTCGTTTTATTATTTGATGGAAATCAAATATGAAAGTTTGAGAAAATCCCCAACTCTCTCCGAGGGTCCTTGAGTTGCTTAGGATTTATCGAGGACTTGTCAAAATGCAATAAAATATGATATGCAATGATGATCTATGTATAACATACCAAATTGAAAATTTGAGATGTTACAGGAATGCATTGTGGAGTAGTAATTAGATGATGGGCTGCGAGAGTGACAGAAGATTAAGCCCTAGTTTATGCGCTATTCCGTAAGGGACCGATTGGATCCAAAATTTTAATGCTATGGTTAGAATTTATTCTTAATACTTTTCTCGTAGTTGCGGATGCTTGCGAGGGGGTTAATCATAAGTAGGAGGTTCGTTCAAGTAAGAACAGCACCTAAGCACCGGTCCACCCACATATCAAATTATCAAAGTAGCAAACACAAATCGAATCAACATGATGAAAGTGACTAGATGAAATTCCCGTGTACCCTCAAGAACGCTTTGCTTATTATAAGAGACCATTTTGGCCTATCGTTTGCCTCAAAAGGATTGGGCTACCTTGCTGCACTTTTGTTAATATATCGTTACTTGCTCGTTACAAATTATCTTCCTATCAAACTACTCTGTTACATACAATTTCAGCACTTGCAGACATTACCTTGCTGAGAACCACTGTTGGATTCCGGGTTCCGGCAAAACCCTTGAGGTTCGAACACTAGAGTGCGCACGAGGATTTCCCCCTACCTAATCATGCCCTCAACCTCGCCGCAATCTCAAAGCTTAGCTCGACGAACTCGCAACACAAGAGACACAAGATTTATACTGGTTCGGGCCACCATTGTGGTGTAATACCCTACTCCAGTGTGGTGTGGTGGATTGCCTCTCGGGCTGAGGATGAACAGTACAAGGGGAAGAACAGCCTCCTAAGGTGAGGTGTTCTTGTGCTTGGTGGGTGTGAGGATGATCTGAATCAGTTCAAGCTGGGTTTTTTCCTACTGTGGTGGCTAGTCCTATTTATAGAGGCCCTGGTCCTCTTCCCAAATATTGAGCAGGAAGGGAGCCAACAACGGCCAATTTGAAGGGGGACAACTAGTACAAGCTATCCTAACTAAAGTTGGTCTTCGTCTGCAAAGGCTCTGGTGGTGACGCCGCCTTGGGCTCCACGGTGACCTCCGTCCTGCCGTCCTGCTGGTCTTGGTCTCGTTGCACCAATATGGAAACCTTTGCCTGATGCCTCGTTACTCCTCACCTGCGCTTGCCTCCTTAGCACCAAAGAGGAAACAAGGACACTATGCATGCTGGCGCCCGCCTGGCGCTCGCCTGGTCTTGGTCGTCATGGCTTATGTCATTGGAACCTCACGAGATTCGCCTTGCCTTGATCTCTCCGCCCCTTGCGAGCCGGCCTGGTGAGGCCACTCCTGAGGAGGTCTTGTGTCGTCCGCCTCGCGAGGCTTGGCCCCTCGCGAGGGTCTTGGGCGTTTGCTGGTGAAGACGTGCTATACTGGGCCGCGAGTGGAGCCATGCCGTGGGCCGCAGGCAGGCAAGCCTGGGGACCCCTGTTCCCAGAACACCGACAACCACTTGTCATTTCCTTCTGCTCCTCGTTGGGTTCGACACTCTTACTTATCGAAAAGGCTACAATTGATCCCATATACTTGTGGGTCATCAGCGAATCACGCGTGTGCACTGTAGGATGCGCCGCGACAAACGGCAATACACGTCCCTCACATCACACCCGTTGTGACGCCCCCGATTCAATCGTACACTAATCATGCACGCAAATGTGTACGATCAAGATCAGGGACTCACGGGAAGATATCACAACACAACTCTACAGATAAAATAAGTCATACAAGCATCATAATACAAGCCAGGGGCCTCGAGGGCTCGAATACAAGTGCTCGATCATGGACGAGTCAGCGGAAGCAACAATATCTGAGTACAGACATAAGTTAAACAAGTTTGCCTTAAGAAGGCTAGCACAAACTGGGGTACAGATCGAAAGAGGCACAGGCCTCCTGCCTGGGATCCTCCTAACTACTCCTGGTCGTCGTCAGCGGGCAGCACGTAGTAGTAGGCACCTCCGGTGTAGTAGGGGTCGTCGTCGACGGTGGCGTCTGGCTCCTGGACTCCAGCATCTGGTTGCGACAACCAGAAAGGAAGGAAAAGGGGAAAACGGGGGGAGAAAGCAACCGTGAGTACTCATCCAAAGTACTCGCAAGCAAGGAACTACACTACATATGCATGGGTTTATGTGTAAAGGGCCATATCAGTGGACTGAACTGCAGAATGCCAGAATAAGAGGGGGATAGCTAGTCCTGTCGAAGACTACGCTTCTGGCAGCCTCCGCCTCGCAGCATGTAGAAGAGAGTAGATTGAAGTCCTCCAAGTAGCATCTCCAAGTAGCATCTCCAAGTA
>NC_057799.1:399869391-399873779 GCF_018294505.1 Triticum aestivum
TCCCCCCGATCCCGATCTGGATCGGGGAAGGGGGGAGGGGCGTGCGGTCGTGGGGAGGGGGAGTGGAGCGAGCAGGGGGGGAGTGGGTTGCGTGGGGGCTAGGGTTCGGGGGTTAAGGGGAGGGAGTGGGCCGGCCGGCTGGGCCGGTGGAGGCCAGCTGGGCCACTTGGCCCAGCAGGGGGGGGTCTTTCTTCCCTTTTTTTTTGTTAGTTTTCTTTTCTGGTTTTGTGTTTTCTTTTCTTTCTATTTATTTTCTCTTTGTTTTTATTTTACTTTCTTTTAAGTTTACTTTTTAATTAATATTAAAATGATCCCCAAATTAGTAATACCATGAAACCACTGCCACAAAAGGTTTTATCCCAAAACAATTTAGTTTAGTATTTTATTTATTTATAAAAGCATTTAAATATCGGTTTTGCTACTGTTTTATTCATTTTAGAATAATTACACATTTTATAAGAGTGTGGTTCCTCCACCATAATTACCTATGTATTATTTGGTTCACTCCGAACATTTAAATTTTAATATTTGAAAACTTTTATTGTTTGCCTATATTTTAAATTTTAATTTGAATCGTTTTTGAACTAACTCGAGTTTATCAACAGTAACCGAGGTGACGTGGCATCGTTAACGCGGGATTATTGTAGCCTAATTATCCGGGCGTCACAATTCTCCTCCACTACAAGAAATCTCGTCCCGAGATTTAAGAGGGGTGTAAGGGGGAAAATTTTGATTACGAAACTAGCGGGTCTTCTCATCCTGGCTTGCTCTTCTCAAAGAGGCCGGTCCAATACATGGATGTCTTCATTTCTCTGCTTTAAGTCATCATGATGAAGTCGACGTCCTTCCTTCAGGAACTCCATCGTACTTACGAAAGAATAAAGGGTGGGCACTCCGGGAGAACAGACCTCTTCAAGGTCGACTACCTGGTCGGTAATATCGAGGAAGGTGGCGGAATTAACTCTCGAATTGAAACTTACAAAATAACGAGAGCAAAGTAAGGTGGTATCATGGGAAGTTCCGAGCAGGCAGGCGATCGTTCGATGCCTGGAACAGGGCGTGAAAAGGGGTTCAAAGCAATGGGAATAAGTATTGTGTCTGATACCAGAATAGAGCATTAGGAAGGTGACCCGTGAATTACATACGAAGTCAGGCGTGGGGAATAACTTTGGAAACCGGGGGTGTACAGGAGAGTCAGGTTTTGATCCTGTGGAACTGTGGGTTATGGGCCCACCAGGTGGTTTAAAAGTAGGAAGGCGGTGATGTCTTGCACGATCATGCAAGTAAGGCATGTCAGAGGTTATCCTGTCAGTTATATGTCAGCAACTACATCGGTACCAAGGGCGAGGGACGAAGAGAACCATTCTCCTGCTCGTTGAACGAGGCGGACCAATAGGCAAAGTTCTCATCCATCGGTGGTTACCGGAATGTCATCAACAATAGAAACAAGGTCTTACTGACAGAATTGTACACCGAGGTGTTTGCACAAGCAGTGGATTATTACGGCTTATATCATATAGATCAAAGAAAAGGTTCAAACAAACCAATGGAAGGAAAGTATGATTATCATATTAAACAGAACAATGGAAAGGAAAACGTGTTTAAACACATAATTCAGGGATATATCCTTCCCAAGGACAAGCAGAGCATGATATCCATAACAGGATATTAGGTAGAAAACTCCTCAGGTAGCGGAGAGAAATTTCATGACATTACACATACCACAGTGTTTGGATAATTGAGCAGGAAACATTTAGCATTGGGCTTCAAATGTTCTTGTTGAAAATCAGAGTACCACAAACATGCTTCGAGATAGCATCGACATGGTCTTCGAGCAAAGGTCAGACTTTGGAAACATGAAGGATCCATCAGGAATAACTTGTAGAATAAGTCTTACAATTTCCTCATGGATGAATGGATAACCTTGCTGAAAAGGAATCTATAATGATGGGTCCTCCAGCCGGGGGGGGGGGGTGCTAGGCATGACATCATGTTACCGGGTCATCAAAGGATCAACATCATAACTCTTGGAAAGTTGTCCCAACCATCATATCTGACCGAGATTCAGATCCGATTGGTGTAATGATACCTCAGACTCAGGATGTTCGAGAATAAAAGGTGCAACACAAATAGACGAAATGACATTTCAAGATTCTCAGGAAATGAACTATGGGAGTGGGTTCCTGAAACAATAGTTCATCATTAAACCAAGGAGAGGAGGAGGTGGCTGATGGGCTCAGCGATAATCCATCGAGATTTCCAAAAGATGGATTTCCACCATTAAGTGAACAAGGAGATAACATTTGTCAGATCAACTGATATAAGGAAGTAAGCTTGAGGAAAACATACACAATTAAACATTGGTTGAAGGGTGCGCCCGAAGTACGGGTTGGGTTGCACGACCAATGTTAGAATGGTGATTCAATTAGCGAAGGACTTAGAATGAACTATCGCCCATTCACTTCAAAGCAATAGGTTTGCTAGGAGTTTTGAATTCACACGTCATAGCTCCATTGTCGGTATTCCGGTTGAAAACAATACGGGGACCAAGGAATGAACGAAGATGGCAAGAAGTATTATGATATCAAGAATTATTAAGAGGTGGTAAAATTCTCACCACATTCTTGACAAAAAGAGATGGTAATACTTCCGAGGTAAGGAAGATCAATTGCTGGACAGCAAGGAACTCAAGGTATAACACCAAACATGAACAAGCTTGTGTTGGTGGGAAGGCAATAAAGTGGTCGATGATAATACAATTCATCGAGGCAAGGATGGTATTTCTCATCATGAATCCAATTGATATCCTGGATGAGCTCAGAATGATGATGATGATCGCGACACATTTGCCGGGAGATTCCACGAAGATGTAATTGATCCGCGATCATATCAAGTCAAAAGAATGATGAAGCAAGAGGTTATTGGAACCATAGGTACGACACAAACCTGAAATCAAGCTTGTTGTTCAAGGCGAAATGATATGACGATGAGGATCGACGTAAGGTTAGTTTATCGTCGAAAATTGGTGCTCCGAGAATAAGGACCAGGTAGCACAGTTAGAATCGTCACGACAATGATATAGCCGAACAGGCTAGGAATGGCGTGATCGGGTACAAACTCGTACTTATAGAAGCTTACTGAAGAGTTGTTGAACCGTAGAGCGGACTCGGTTCAGTTATCGGTGTCTTTGAGTGTTCAATAACTCAGAGCCCGCGAAAAATTGGAATCAGTGGGAAGGTAGCACTTGATGAAGAACTCATAAAAAGTTATGCAGTTCCATGATAATCTCGAGATACCAGGGGGGGTAATTACTCGACACAAGATCAAAGTAAAGGTGGGACTGGTGTATTGACCCATAGAAGACAATTGTTTTAACTTGTCCGAGAAATGAGATCAAAGAAGAACGATCATGGTCGGAACCACGGTTGCAAAAGGCCAGATCCTAGATATAAGATGAACTTATACCAAAGGAATAATTTATTTAAAAGAAGCTTTAATGATAAGATCTACATCGTGTCCATGGGCATGAACACAAGTTCAAGGTCGACTCCCACTTCTCCAATGCATAACCTTTCATTCACTTCTCACGTTCGATGAAGATGCAGTGTTGAAATTTTATCTGGTGAAGCACCAGAAGAGTATGACTCGTGAAAACTTTCGGGTTCACACGGTTTAGAGAAGGCATATGTTCAACCCACAGGGGCTTCTTAGAAACGTATACCACAAGTTTCAAGAGTAAATAACACAAGCCCGAAAGCATAGCATGGTTGGCCAAGCAGAGGATACAACTTAACAAAGGCATTATGTATCAGGGGAAGAACTCACAAAGTGATCAAATGTGAAGGACACTGTCGGATAACAATCCAACAAAGGACTTGATGGTCCACAAAGGATCTGATATGAGTATCGGTACTCAACCAGAAGAGGAAGGAATGCAAATGCAACAAGTTATGGAATCATCTGAATAATTCAAAGCTTAAATAAAAAGGAATTATGATTTCCACAACAAAGGATCAGAAACAGACGTTCTGATCAAGGATGGATCAATTGAATATACCAGAGGCACAATCGACGACAGATAGTTTGGTCGAGAACCAGCTCATGTTTGAAAAACGTCTGAGCTGGAGAGATAATTTAAAAGGATCATCTGATGATTACTTGCATTCGCCACATATTGAGTCAACAGACTCAAAATGATAATGACAAGGAATGTCAATAAGATTTCTATACTTATGGGATTATTCATAATGAAAGCAAACAAGAAATTCCAGAGCAATAGGTTGCTGAGGATTTTTGGAATATCGGGTGGTATTTCAAAGACTTTTGTGTAACACATAAACAACTGGGGGATGAGCGGATATTCTATAAATGCGAGAATTAACCGTAGG